>NC_073637.1:641785-962678 GCF_029407905.1 Bubalus kerabau | reverse complement strand
TCCTGGCTCAGCCCGGACCCCTGCTGTCATTTGAGGACCTCGGTCCCCAGGGTGCTTGGGGTCCTATATCCACCCATCTCAGCAATTACACACTCTGGGAGAGACAAGAGTACGGTTTGGGGTCCCGCCCTCAGTTCACCCTGAACACATTCTCTTTTTTTAGCTTTATCTACTGGAGTTCTCTGAGATGTGTTCTTAAAACATCAACTGTTGCTTTCAAAAAGACTGTAAAGTCACTGTGCTCAACTTTACGAATAAAATCTTCATTTTCCACCTTAAAGTGAAACTGGAGGGAAGACTAAAAGCAGTCATTTTTTCAAACTGAAAAAGAAAACCCACATGTGACCATGTCACAGAATACAGGTCACGTAACCCCTCCCTCCTCAGCCTTGGCCTCCACCACCAGCAGCCTGTCATCGCAAGGCCTGCCCTGGGCCGCCAGGGGCAAGGCAGAGGGGAGACCGGCTCCTCTGTCTCCAGGCCGCGTGGGCCGCCTGCTCCACCTCCTTCCCAAGTTCACGTGGCACTGAAACAGCCCGGGCAAGCTGGGGATTCTGACCAGAAACACAACCGTGGGTACCAAGCAAGGACCCCTGGTTCTTGTTTTCCCTGGTATCAAATAAACTTGATCAAGACAATTACTGTGACTGTTACATGTGGCTTCAGATGACAGAAGACCCCCCAGGGTGTCTCCACTTCCAGTGACAGACGCAAGCATCTTGTAGGTCAGCCTACCAAGAGCAAGAAAAGCTTTAGCTTTTAGCTTTTAAGGTTGAAAAGAGGTCCTTAGGCAGCCACAATCCAAGATTTCAAACAAAAGCGAAGCCCAGTGAGGGAGCTGGAGACTGAGAGGGCCGCTCCTTCCCTCGGGGCATCTGAGCAAAGCCGACTCTGCGAAGAAAAGGAAGGGAAAAAGTCAAGCAGAGGGGGCTGGCTAACACAGCTCTGGAAGGTTCCTTGGGCTGTGGAGACAAAAAGTCGAGCACAGGCCTGACGAGTCAGTCCGGATGTCAGAAAACGTACCCAACACTCTGCCCAAACCGGCTGAGGGCTGACTATCAGTCACCTCGTGGTGCTCAGGAGAGACGGTGGGCTTCAGGACCTGCCGAGAAGGGGGGGCCCTGGGAGCCACCCCAGGCTTCCAGACACTGGAGACGCTGGAAAGCTCCTCCCTGGGGTCGGAGGGGGAAGGTGGGTGAAGGCGGCTGAGACTGAGCTTACAAGGACCCCCAAGCCTCAAGTCCCTCAGGCCCTGAGTGAACAGACAGCTCTGTCCCCACTGGAGGTCTGCGTCAGAGGAAACTCTGGAGAAGGCAGCATCACTCAGAACCTCTAGGGTTTTCCAAACATAATGTCCAACATGCAACCAAAAAAGCAAAAGAGGGTGTAACAACAAACAGGACCAAGAGGAAAAGAACTGAACCAGATCCAGAGGTATGAGATATGTATCAGCATATCAGAGGCATGCTAGAGGTATCAGATGCAAATGTCACCTGTTCAAAAATATACTTGACAAAAGGGGAAATTTCTGAGAATCAAAACCAATCTAGAACTTTACAATAACAGTGACTGAATTTAAGAACTCAGTCTCTGGGCTTAACATCAGATTGGACGTAGCTGAAGAGAGGATCAGTGAACTGAAGGACGGATCGGTTACAATATATATATATATAAGAGGGAAAAAGGATAGAATGTATTGAAGGAGTCTGCTGTTAAACTATGTTGTTAAAAACTATAAATGGGGACCCTCATGGTGGAGAAAAGACAGAAAGGGGAATAAGACATGCCTCCAGGGGTTGAAACTAAAGAGCCTCTTAATGAAAGTGAAAGGGGAGAGTGAAAAAGCTGGCATAAAACTCAACATTCAAAAACTGAAGATCATAGCATCCGGCCCCATCACTTCATGGCAAATAAATGGGGAAACAGTGGAAACAGTGACACACACTTTATCTTCTTGGGCTCCGAAATTACTGCAGATGGTGAAATTAAAAGATGCTTGCTCCTCGGAAGGAAACCTATGACAAACCTAGACAGCATATTAAAAAGCAGAGACATTACTCTGCCAACAAAGGTTCATTTAGTCAAAGCTATGGTTTTTCCAGTAGTCATGTATGGATGTGAGAGTTGGCCCATGAAGAAGGCTGAACGCCAAAGAATCAATGCTTCTGAACTGGGGAGTTGGAGAAGACTCTTGAGAGCCCCATGGGCTACTAGGAGATCCAATCAGTCAGTCAATCCTAATGCAAATCAATCCTGAATATTCATTGGAAAGACTGATGCTGAAGCTCCAATACTTTGGCCACCTGATGCAAAGAACTGACTCATTGGAAAAGAACCTGATGATGGGGAAGACTGAAGGCAGGAGGAGAAGGGGACGACAGAGGGTGAGCTGGTTGGATGGCATCACCGACTCGATGGACATGAGCTTGAGCAAGCTCCAGGAGTTGGTGATGGACAGGGAAGCCTGGCGTGCTGCAGTCCGTGGGGTTGCAACGGGTCAGACGTGGAGCGACTGAACTGACTGACAGGGACAGTGGCAAGAGCTGGTTCAAGAGTCAGACCATTGAGTCAAAAATGAAAACCACACATTGGTTTCAGCAGCTCTGCGGGTGCCTAAGGCAAGAAGAAAATGTTCAAGCGCTCAGAGGAAAAAGGGTGTGGCTTTTAACGGCACAACAACACTGAGAGCTGACTTTCCAAGAGCAAGGGAGTCAGAAGATAATGGACTGGCATCTGTAAAATGCTGAAAAACAAATAACCACCAACCTGGAATTCTATATCCAACAAAAACTCTCTTCGAAAGTGAAAGCAAAATAGAGACTTTTAGGGCAAATGGAAATGAGACAACTCATCACCCACACACAGGAACTAAAAAAAAATATTCAGGCAGTGCTTTGGGAAAAAGAAAAGTAGTCTCTGACGGAAATATAAAAAACAAGTAAAGACCAACAATGAGGTAACTGTGAGGGTAAATACTAACTCTACAAAACAATGATGTTAACGCCAAAAATATATCTAACAGTTTAAAGTGTGACAGTGACAAGGAGGAAACAGTCGTGTCAGGGAGGCAGTAAGAGTACTAAGTTAGACTTGAATGTAAAACACACGCTGTGTCTGCGAATGTACACCCAACAACCTGACAGAGGAGCACAGAACTACAGAAAACACTTCATACTTCTAAAAGAAGGCAAGAGCACAGACTAGGTGGGACAAACAGAAAACACACAGCAACATGGTGTCTACACACTGAATATCAACATTATAAACAGAGCCAATACTCAAACTGATTCCAGTGAAAACTATACACTATTCAGAGGTACATGTTAAGATGGAGGGTCTTTTAGACAGGTGAAAGTAAAAGATACCCAGGCTAACACGGATAGAAAACTGACGTGGCAATATCACTGTCAAATAGTGTCTAAAGAAAGAAGCATTACTAGCGATAAAAAAGAACATCTCATACTGATACAAGTTCAGTCTAGCAAGAAGATGAGGATTCTAAACTTGAATGTACCTAATAACATAACCTCAAAATATCAATACATAAAAACTGACAGAAATAGAAAAGGAGTAACAGTCGAGTTCATAATCCCAGTGGGAGATGTTAAAGACACATCTCTCGTGGAACTGGGCTCCCTGGTACGTAGTCACCTGCAGCCATGAAGTACCTGAAATGTGGCTGCTCTACAGTGAGATGCGCTGCAAGCCTGAAACACACACTGGATTTTAAAGACTTAGCATGAAAAAAAGAATGTGAAATATTTCATTAGGTTTTATCATGTTGATTACACACTGAAATGATAATATTTGGGGTGTGTTAAAATAAAATATATTACAGGTAATTTCACCTACTTCTGCTTTTATTCAAGGCGGCTACTGGAATCTGAATTACATGAGTGACAAACCTGATGTAACTGATACACACGGAACACTGCATTCCCACTGATACATATTATTTTCAAGAGCCCAACGAACATAAAACAAAAAGAACATGTATTGGGCTATTAGGAAAGCTTGAATTATTTCAAAAGACGGAAGTAATGCAGAGTATACTTAGGGACTGCAATGGGCTGACAGTTTATGGGCCCTCAAACTTCACCCCGCACGTGGTGATGATCCTAGGAGGCAGGCACTCTGGGAGGGGTCAGGCCAGGAAGGAATGGGCTCCCGTGCTGCGAGGACAGGGAGAAGCAGCAGGCATCTAGGAACCAGGAAACATGACTCACCAGACGTGGCACCTGCTGGTGATCTTGGGACTCCCCAGCCTCCAGGACTACAAGAAACAACTTTCTGTTGTTTATCAGCTAGTCTACGGGATTTACAACAGTAGCCCCAAAAGACGAAGACAGGGCTCTTTGATGGTGAAGGACAGGGAAGCCTGGCGTGCTGCAGTTCATGGGTCACAAAGAGTCGGACACGACTTAACGAATGACCACCACCACCACCACCACCACCGGTTGATCTGAATTAAGACTAAAACGGAACTCATGGCTTAGGCTATTTAGTCTGTTTCACACAGGCCAAAATGACTCGTATATTTTAAAGTATTTATCCAAAAGTGCCCCTTGATAGCATTTTACAGCCTGTACATAAGAGGATGAATACTTTTAAAATACATTTAATAGTCTATACTTCTAAAATATATTTCAAAATATTTTCCTATAAGAGACTTTGAATATTTTTTCAGTAACTCTCCCTCTTTCCCTCTATTACAGGCACTGAACAATTTTGAGGAAAAATCAGTTTGGTGCTAGGAAGTCACAGGCAGGATACTTCCCAACTTTAAAGATTAGTAGCAGGAAAAAAAAAGATTAGTAGTATATACTATCTATTTATAGAGAATTACTTGCTGTCATTAATGTTGCAAGAGCAAAACATACCCATTTCCTTATGGTCCTTTCATAAACAATGCTTCTCTAGTTTGTCTTTTAAACACATAAACAGTGTTTCTCTAGTTCTGTGCTCCTCTGTCAGGTCCTTCTGTTATTGTCTGGTGAAGGGGAAACACTGTTATCAGAAAATGAAACTAAAATTATGAGTTAGATATGATGTTATTGTTCTATTTTTGTATGTTTCTGAATCAAGATTAGATAAACAACAGATGGGCTGCCTTCTGTGGCTGAAAATAGAAATAATGGGTTGTTTGTTTTCTACACAAATAATTTTTTTTTTAATTCTACAAATGGCTCTAAGGTGAACTGACAGTCTTGGCTAAGCTGCTTCTATTACGGTAACACATTTCTATTATTGAAACACAGGTTCTAGTATCAAAATTCCTTGGGACATAGATAACTGGATTAGATGGATGAAAGAGAAAAAAATGAAGGGGGAAACTTTAGGAAAGGAAACATGTTCTTTTGAAAATCAATGTTTAAAAGACAAAATGATGATTCTAATACAGAATATAAGAACAATTCTTTTTTAAACCTCAGGAATTATGTACTTGCCACAACAGAATAATGAAATGT
Organism: Bubalus kerabau; assembly: GCF_029407905.1. NCBI lineage: Eukaryota > Metazoa > Chordata > Mammalia > Artiodactyla > Bovidae > Bubalus > Bubalus kerabau. The sequence goes on along the minus strand of NC_073637.1, from coordinate 957,210 downwards.
TTCTTTGTGTATGGCATTCAAGTAAGAGGCTTAACTTGATTTTCTCATTTAATCTTCACAGCCACCTATGAGGTAGATATTACTGTATTGAACATATTATTCCCTATATTTACATGAGGAAACTGAGACTCAAAGTGTTACAGATGGGACTATAAACCCCATGTTTTTAATGAATATGTTACATGTGAATGGCTTTCTAGAAATATCAACAAACTTTGAAATGTGTAACTCTTTCATAAAATGCTTTGAGCCTCTTAGAAGCCCCTAAATAAATAGGAAGATGTGGGAAAACAGAAATGAATATTCTCTGTAAAAACAAAAAAGAATGCCTTAAGAGACATATAAAATACAAAATAATTATGTGTAATAATAAAATGATAAAGACAGGGGTCAGAGGAACACTAATGGGGGAGTGATCATAGTTATTATTTGTATTAGAATACTGTAAGTCAAGAGTACATATCATAATTTCTGGGGTAAGCAATAAAAGAATGCACAACTAACTAGGTAATCAGAGAGAGAAATACAATAATACAAAAGAAGTCAAGACAGGAGAGAGAAAAAGAAAAACAGTTTGGAAAAACTGAAATCGAAGAATAAGATGGCAGATATTAACCCAAGTACATCACCAATCGCATTATATATAAATGAACTATCGACGACATAAGAGAGTAAGATTGCTGGACTAGGTACAAAAAAAAATTTGCTGATAGGAATGTAAAATGAGGCAACCACTATGGTGACTATTCAAGCAGTTAAACATAAAACTGCCACATGATCCAGAATTCCACTCCTAGGAATATACCCCAAATAATTTTAAATCATGTCTAAGCAAAAATAATCCTGCTTATTTAACTTCTATGCAGAGTACATCATGTGAAATGCCAGACTGGACAAAACACAAGCCGGAATCAAGATTGCTGGGAGAAATATCAATAACCTCAGACGTGCAGATGACACGACCCTTATGGCAGAAAGCAAAGCAGGACCGAAGAGCCTCTGGATGAAAAGTGAAAGAGGAGAGTGAAAAAGTTGGCTTACAACTCAACATTCAGAAAACTAAGATCACCGCATCCAGTCCCACCACTTCATGGCAAATAGACAGGAAAACAATGGAAACAGTGACAGACTATTTTGGGGGCCTCCAAAATCACTGCAGATGCTGACTGCAACCATGATATTAAAAGACACTTGCTCCTTGGAAGAAAAGTTATGATCATCTTAGACGGCTTATTAAAAAGCAGAGACATTACTTACCAACAAAGGTCCGTCTCATCAAAGCTGTAGTTTTTCCAGTAGTCATGTATGGATGTGAGAATTGAACTATAAAGAAAGCTGAGTGCCAAAGAATTGAGGCTTTTGAACTGTGGTGTTGAAGAAGACTCTGGAGAGTCCCTTGGACAGCAAGGAGATCAAACCACTCCATCATAAAGGAAATCAGTCCTGAATATTCATTGGAAGGACTGATGCTGAAGCTGAAACTCCAATACTGTGGCCACCTGATGGGAAGAACTGACTCACTGGGAAAGACCTTGATGCTGGGAAAGAATGAAGACGGGAGGAGAAGGGGACGCCAGAGGATGAGATGGTTGGATGGCATCACCGACTAAATGGACAGAAGTTTCAGCAAGCTCTGGCAGTTGGTGATGGACAGGGAGGCCTGGCATGCTACAGTCCATGGGGTCGCAGAGAGTTGGACACGGCTGAGCGACTGACCTGAACTGAAGCAAAAATGTGCATATGACTGTTCATAACAGAGCAGTGTTATTCATAATAACCATAAAGAGCAAAATAAAGCAAAAGCAAGCAAAGGAAAGGAAATAATAAAGAAGAGAAGTCAATGACACTGAAATCAGAAAATCAATTTTTTTAAAAAATCACACAACCCCAGAGCGGGTTCTTTGAAAACTTTAGTACAATTGATAAGGTTCTAGTACAAATCATTTAAAACGACAGAGAAACACAACTTAACCAATATCAAGAATGAAAAAGAGGGTATCACTAGAGACTGTACCGACATTAAAAATATAATAAGGAAGGACTTCCCTAGTGGCCCTGTGGTTAAGAATCTGCCTGCCAATGCAGGGGACATGGGTTCGATCCCTGGTCCAGGAAATTCCCTCATGCTTCAGAGTGACATGCCCATGTGCCACAACTACTGAAGCCCACACACTCTGCAGCCCAGGCTCTGCAACAAGAGAAGCCACCACAATGAAAAGCCTAAAACCAAGAGTAGCCCCCACACTCTGCAACTAGGGAAAGACTGCACGCAGCAATGGAAACCCAGCACAACCAAAACTAACTTTCACTTTCCAATAAAAATGTTAAAAATACCTAAGTACTATTACAAACAACTCTATGCATATAAACCAGACAATTTAGATGAAGTAGACCAATTCCTCAGAAGTCAGACTGCCCAAACTCACCCAAGATGAAACTGATAATATGAACAGTCCTGTAACTATTCAACAAATTGAATTTGTAGTTTAAAATCTCCTGAACAAAGATGTTCAGGCCCGATGCTTTCATTGGTAAAATCTAACAATTTTAAAGGAATACCAATTCTACACAATCTCTTCCAGAAAACAGCAGAGAACTAATCCGAACAAATTCTACGAAGTCCAGATTACTTAATATTCAGTTCAGTTTAGCTGCTCAGTCACGTCCAACTCTTTGAGACCCCGTGGACTGCAGCAAGCCAGGTATCCCTTCCATCAGCAACTCCCAGAGTTTACTCAAACTCATGTCCATTGAGTTGCTGATGCCATCCAACCGTCTCATCCTCTGTGGTCCCCATCTCCTCCTGCCCCCCAATCCCTCCCAGCCTCAGAGTCTTTTCCAATGAGTCAACTCTTCGCATGAGGTGGCCAAAGTATTGGAGTTACAGCTTTAGCATCATTCCTTCCAAAGAACACCCAGGACTGATCTCCTTTAGAATGGACTGGTTGCATCTCCTTGCAGTCCAAGGGACTCTCAAGAGTCTTCTCCAACAGCACAGTTCAAAAGCATCAATTCTTTGGCGCCCCAAAAATCAAGACACTGTGGTAGTGGTGGTGAAAGAGGCACAAAGATCAACAAGACAGAATAGAGAACCCAAATATAAATCTATACAAGGACAGATAACTGATTTCTGAGGAAGAAGCAAAAGCAGTTCAATGGTGGAAGGATAGATAGCCTTTCCAGCAAATGGTGCTTAAGCTAGTGGATATTCACAGGCAAAAAAACGAAACTCACTTTTACAAATTAACTCAAAATTGATCATAGATTTAAATGTGAGACATAAAGCTATAAAACTTCAGAGAATTTGCAGACCCACTGAAGAATTCTTAGAAACGACACCAAAAATGCAGTCCCTAAAAGGAAAAACACTTGGTAAACTGGACAGTGTTAAAATTTAAGACTTCTAGTCTCCTAGACTTTCTTAAAAGGCTGAAAAAGCAAGCTATAGACTAGAATAAACTATTTACAAACTATATTTCCAACAAAGGATTTGTATCTAGAATCTATAAAGAACTCTCAAAGCTCAAAAGTAAAAAGCAATTCAACTGAAAGTGAACAATAGACATGAACAGACATTTTATCAAAGAAGATACATGAATGGCACATGAAGATGTTCAATACTATTAGTCGTAAGGGAAATGCAAATTGAAATCATGTAAGGTATCAATCACATCATCTGAGAAAAGCTGAATAAAACATAGTGAAAATACCAAACGGTGGTAAGAATGCTGAGAACATACGTCTCTCATACACTGCTGGTAGAATGTAAAATGGTAGAACTTCTATGGAAAATAGCTGAGTAGTTTCTTAAAAATTCAAATACATGCTTATCCTGCAACCCAGCAATCACACTCCTGGGCATTTATTTACATGAAAGGAAAATTTATGTCTGCACAGAAACCTGTACATGAATGTTCAGAGCAGCTTTATTTGCAATAGCAAAAAGCTGGAAACAACTCAGTATCCTTCAGTGGATGATTAAACAAACTGCAAAACATCTCTGTAACGGAATACTACTCAGCAATTAAAAACAGTCACTACTGGTACATGAAGCAACTTGGATGGGTCTCAAGGTATTATGCTAAACGAAAAAAGTCAATCTCAAAAGATTATACACTGTATGAATCTATTTATACAACATTCTTGACAAAATTAGAGGGACAGAGAACAAATTAGTGGTTGCCTGGGAACAGGAAAGAGTGGTAGGGAGAAAGGAAGCACAAGAAAGATGTGGTGATAAAAACAGTTCTGTATCGTTTTGGTGTTTTGTTTTCTTTTTGCCACGCTGGGCGTCTTGTGGGATCTCAGTTCCCCAACCAGGGATCTGAACTCGTGCCCCCTGCAGTGGAAGCACAGAATCCTAACCACTGGACTGCCAGGGAACTTCCACAGTATCTTAACCAAAGTGATGGCTACATGACCTTATACATGTGATACAAATGCAAAGACAATAAAAATACATGGACATGTGCATATACAGACACAAAAATGAGTACATGTAAAAACAGGTGAAATATGATAAAGGGCTAAAGCGTATACCTATGATAACTTTCCTTTTTTTTTTTTTTTTTTTTAAGATCACCTGTGCCTTTAAAACTTTTTATTTATTTATTTGGCTGTGCTGGGTCTTCACTGCTGAGTGCAGGCTTTCTCCAGCTGCAGTGAGTGGGGGCTACTCTCTAGTTGCGGTGTGCGGGCTTCTCATTGCAGCAGCTTCTCTTGTGGCAGAACACAGACTCTAGGGAATAAAGGCTTCAGTAGTTATGGTACCTGGGCTTAGCTGTCCCGAAGCATGTGGGATCTTCCTGGATCAGGGATCAAACTGGTGCCCCCAGTATCAAACTGGCAGGAGGATTCTTAACCACTTGACCACTAGGGAAGTCCAAGGTCCCAGTTTTGATACTAATGGCTACATAAGAGAGCAAGACACAGTTCCCCAGCCCCCCGCCCCCAGTGAAACTAGCTACAGTATATAGAATTTCTACCCGCCTTTCATTTCCTGAGCTGCTGCTGTTGCTAAGTTGCTTCAGTCGTGTCCGACCCTGTGCGACCCCCATAGATGGCAGCTCACCAGACTCCCCTGTCCCTGGGATTCTCCAGGCAAGAACATTGGAGTGGGTTGCCATTTCCTTCTCCAATGCATGAAAGTGAAAAGTGAAAGTGAAGTCGCTCAGTCGTGTCTGACTCTTAGCCAGCCCATGGCCTGCAGCCTACCAGGCTCCTCCATCCATGGGATTTTCCAGGCAAGAGTACTGGAGTGGGTTGCCATTGCCTTCTCCCTGTGAGTCTATAACTATTTTAAAGTTTAGGGAGTCCCTGGTGGTCCAGTGGTTAAGAATCCACCTTGTAATGCAAGAGACACCAGTTCAATCCCTGGTCTGGGAAGATCCCACATGCCACAGGGCAACTGAGCCAGTGGGCCACAACTAGTGAGCCCGAGCTCTGGAGCCTGCAAGTTGCAACTATTAAGCCCACGCTCCATGACTACTGAAGCCTATGCACTTTCGAGCCTGTGCCCTGAAACAAGAGCAGCCCCTGCAACGGAGAAGCTCTTAAACCACAACTAGAGAAAGACTGTGCACAGCAACAAAGACCCAGTGCCACCAAAAAAAAAAAATCAAAGCTTAAAAATGCATTATATTCACATGCTGATGTATGTATAGACATCACACATACAAGCATATGTATGCCCTAAGTAAGTCTCAAACTTGCTTAGTCCTCAACTACACAATACCAACTAATCTGATATTGATATGTTACCATGTTAGTAAAACCTGCATTTGTGAGCCCCATCATGAATTATAAAACTGACTTGAATCACCATTTTGTGCTGTTTGCACTGAGTATAAGGCTTTAAGTGTACGCTTCTGTCACTCACTAGCTGTAAGTCTCTTGTGCTGTGGCTCAGCTAGCATTGATGGACACTCACTACAGGCTGGGCAGCGCTGTAAGTGCTTCACACACCTAACTTAATCTTCTCAACAATCCCATAAGGCAGGTACTATCAGTAGTCATACCACTTGAAAATAAATGTGAAGAAAAGAAGACACAGAAAGCTAAGTAGCTCGCCGAAGATCACATAACTACAAAGACAGTCCCAAGAGTTAAACCTTGGCATTCTTGTCCAGAGCCCTTGAGCTTATTAACCAGTTTGTTCTCTGTAACCTCTCTAAATTTCAGCTTTTCCTCTATAAAATGGTGTTAATATATATAGAAGTATTAAGGAGATCAAACCAGTCCAGTCAATCCTAAAGGGAATCAACCCTGAATATTCACTGCAAGGACTGATGCTGAAGCTCCAATACTTTGGCCACCTGATGTGAAGAGCCGACTCACTAGAAAAGACCCTGATGCTGGGAAAGACTGAGGGCAGGAGGAGAAGGAGATGACAGAGGATGAGATGACTGGATGGCATCACAGACTCAACGGAGATGAGTTTGAGCAAATTCCGGGAGATGGTGAAGGACAGGGGAGCCTGGCATGCTGCAGTCCATGGGGTTGCAAAGAGTCGGACACAACTTAGCGACCGAACAACAACAACAACATATACAAAGAAGAATATATAAAATAGGATACAGCTCCTAGTAAATGACAGCTTAAAAGCAGATTAGGAACGAGTTACAAATTAATAAAGCTGCAGAAGGCCTATTTGATGGGCACCAGGAACCCTGCTCAATTCCCTGTGCTCAACTACCGAGTGAAAAAGTCAATTGTCAACTGGAATGGTGTTTTTAAAAAGCAAAATAAAACATGCATTAAAATCTAAATCACAATTCTGGGTGAAAGACACCAGACATAAAAAAGTAGATGCTATATGTACATTCATATAAAACTCTAGAAAATGAACACACTCATCCACAGTGACAGAAAGCAGATCAGTGGTTGCTTCCGCGGGGAGTCAACTCAGAGGGGTGGACTACAACGGGCACAGGGAAGCTTTTGCAGCGTAGTAGTGTTAGTTGCCTGGAGAATCCCAGGGACGGGGAAGCCTGGTGGGCTGCCGCCCATGGGGTCGCAGAGTCGGACATGACTGAAGCGACCTAGCAGCAGCAGTGTTAGTCGCTCAGTTGTGTTGGACTCTGTGTGACCCCACGGACTGTGGCCCACCAGGCTCCTCTGTCCGTGGGATTCTCCACGCAACAATACTGGAGTGGATTGCCATTCCCTTCTCCAGAGGATCTTCCCAATCCAGGAATCGAACCTGGGTCTCCTGCATTGCAGGCAGATTCTTTAGTGTCTGAGCCACAGGGAAGATCCCTAGGAAGCTTTCGAGGTGATGGAAATGTATGATATCTTGATAGTGATGATGGTGTCACAGATACATACTTCTGTCAAAACTCAAGCTGAACGCTGTTCAATGGGTACAGTTAACTGTATACAAATCATACCTCAACAGAATTATGTCAAAACAAAAAACATTAATATTTTTCAAATAAGCAAACTGCCCTCATTATAACTCTTAACAAATTTTAACTTCATCAAAGTAAAAATTAAATGTTAGCCAGCATACTGCCAAGTTGAGAATATATATAAGGAACACAGACTATCAAAGCTCTATAAAGGAGGAAAAAAGAATCTTCAGCTGATAAAGTTTTTAGAAGAGTCTTACTGAGTACTCCCCTAAGCAGCAGCACTTTTCTTCACTAAATTGAGACCAGGGTATATGAAGTTTACAAACTGAAAAATAACTTTCTAATATTAAATTTCTGGTTTCTTCAACAAAGGTGCAAGACAGGGAACCTTCTATTTTTTGTTCAAGTTCAAATCAACCAAGCCTTTGTGCTCCTATTCTCTTTCTTCTTTGAAATTTCCATTCCAAGCTTAGCAAGGAGTGTGAAAGGGGAACAGAGTCAAAGGCCAAAATTTGACTCGTGAGATTCAGAATTCCAATCTTTGTCACTCTACAAAGGGTCTGAGAACCACAGAAACTGTATCCTACTGGGTTTGGGAATATTATGACTAAATTTACTAAATGCGAAACCAAATGTGGAATGGCCTTGAAAATTCAAAAATGGTATTCATTCTATTTTAGATCCAAATTAGAGTAAGAAATTATTTTAAACAATTTTTTAGAATAATTTTAAGTGACGTAAAATAAGACCGTTGAAAACGTTTTTGTACGAATAAAATCCTAAAGAGAAAAGGTCTAAAACTTTAAGAATTACTTTATATAGAATATATAAAAAATTCTACGTTTGTAAAATACCTCTAGTCCCACAGATTTGCTTTTCTTTTACAAATTTATTTTGTTAATGTCTTATGACAGCATATTAAATACTTTCCAATATTAGTTCAGTGACCTAGTTTGCAGAAATATGACTTTATCACAGGAGTATATTTATCTTAAGTCAAAGGGGAGCTCCTGCAGCAGCCCATAAAATCTGACTTTGCTTCAGGAAGTACTTTTAACATGTCAAGTATCATGAATGGTTGTGAATTATAGTCTGACTCAAAAGATAAAACTTTACAAACCAAATTCATCACAATTAATACTTTAAAATAAGCATTTTAAGGCATTCTTTTAAAGTGATCTAAAATGCAAGATAATCAATTAAAATTTTAAAAGCTTATTTCTTCTTAAAGTCAGAAATCACTAAATGCAATTAATTCTCCACTACTTGTGTATTTTCCACACTTTTCGATTTAGAAGTTTCCTAATTCCTGGCTGGTTCCCCTATCACACAATAGGCTCTTCAATCCACTTCACCAGGCTGTTGTTTGCTTAGGGAAAACCACCGTAATAATACTAACCCAAATAGAAGATAATAAGTCAGTCTGCTGGGTAATGCACGTATCCTAAAAATATAAGCCATGAGCTTAAAGAATAAATACAATCAAACAAATTTCATTTCCTCAAATGCCTATCCACAAAATGTTAATCAGGGGTACTAAGGGGTATTAAATTACAGTATCCTCTTAAAAACAAAACAACAGAAAACTCTGTCTTTCAAGGTCAATTCAAACATCATCTGCAACTGATCCTTTCCACACATGATCCTTTTCTCTTTGAATCCTCGCAGCACTATATGCCTATTTATGGCATTTACCAAGTTCTTCCTTAAGTTTCAGTCATTCAGATAAAAACATATTTAATAAAAGTTACTAAGTCTTAGACACTGCAACTGGGAGCTAGACAAAAAAGGACAGCTGGGATTTTTAAAAATAAAGTTTCTGTACTAATATTACTATTTTAAAAATACAATGTGTTTCTTACAAAAAAACCAGAAAACACAAACAGTAAATGAAAACCACAGAAAACACAATAAACTGTGCTAATTCAAGAACAATCACTGTTGGTCTTGACAAAAATCTTTCCAGATCACTTACACTACATGAACATGAATACACTTCTTTTCTTCAACAAAAACAGGATGATACCATATATAGTATTTTATGATCTCTTCCTATTTATTTCCTATTAATTAATGTATCAGATTTGGCTTCCCTGGTGGCTCAGTAGTAAAGAATCCACCTGCCAAGCAGGAGACTCTGGTTCAATCCCTGGGTCACAGAGAGTCCCTGGAGGAGGAAATGGCAAAGCCACTCCCGTGTTCTTGCCTGGGAAATCCCACTGACAGAGAAGCCTGGAGGGATCCATCAAGTATAACCATTAGAATTTGACAGGCAAAGATGGAGATAAGATGATTATTTAGGCAGAAAGAGAATGAGAGGTCTAGAGATAACAAAGCGGGTATGTTTTAGTCCTTTACTTTACTATACTACTTACAAGTGTAAACACATACTGTCGAAAGCTTCAAGTCACTTTGACCTCTCCCCGCTCCAAAAAAAAAAAAAAAGGGGGGGGGGGTGCCCAAGTAAAACACTGGTGTTCACAGAAAAGTGGTATCTCTGGTACTCCTGTCAGGACTACCATTACTAACCCCAACAAACCCACAGCTACTTACAATTCCAGGAGATCATGTGCTTGGGTACAGCTCTACAACCTCTACACGACTACCACCACCTCTTCTGGAATTCACAGTTTATGAAGTTCATTAACTCACTCAAACATTTACTTAGCAGTTACCTACGACTGGTTCCAAATACGAAAAGGAGTACGTCAAGGCTGTATATTGTCACCCCGTTTAGTTAACTTATATGCAGAGTACATCATGAGAAACGCTGGACTGGAAACACAAGCTGGAATCAAGATTGCCGGGAGAAATATCAATAAACTCAAATATGCAGATGACACCACCCTTATGGCAGAAAGTGAAGAGGAACTCAAAAGCCTCTTGATGAGAGTGAAAGAGGAGAGTGAAAAAGTTGGCTTAAAGCTCAACATTCAGAAAACGAAGATCATGGCATCCGGTCCCAACACTTCATGGGAAATAGATGGGGAAACAGTGTCAGACTTTATTTTTCTGGGCTCCAAAATCACTGCAGATGATGACTGCAGCCATGAAATTAAAAGACACTTACTCCTTAGAAGGAAAGTTATGACCAACCTAGATAGCATATTCAAAAGCAGAGACATTACTTTACCAACAAAGGTTCATCCAGTCAAGGCTATGGTTTTTCCTGTGGTCATGTATGGATGTGAGAGCTGGACTGTGAAGAAAGCTGAGTGCTGAAGAATGGATGCTTTTGAACTGTGGTGTTGGAGAAGATTCTTCAGAGTCCCTTGGACTACAAGGAGATCCAACCAGTCCATTCTAAAGGAGATCAGCCCTGGGATTTCATTTTTTTTTTTTTTTTTTTTTTTTTTAGCACAGAAAGAGTTTTTTGTTTTTTTTAATACCAAAAATCATTTACTTTGTTGCAAGTATAGGAGTCAATGCACATTTTGCCATTTAAGAGGAAAGAATGTGTGGATATCTGAGGGAACATATTTGTGGCTTGTTTCCAGGATAGTTCAGAGCTCCCTATCCTGCCTGCCTAAAAGAGATCAGCCCTGGGATTTCTTTGGAAGGAATGATGCTAAAGCTGAAACTCCAGTACTTTGGCCACCTCATGCGAAGAGCTGACTCATTGGAAAAGACTCGGATGCTGGGAGGGATTGGGGGCAGGAGGAGAAGGGGATGACAGAGGATGAGATGGCTGGATGGCATCACTGATTCGATGGACATGAGTCTGAGTGAACTCCGGGAGTTGGTGATGGACAGGGAGGCCTGGTGTGCTGCGATTCATGGGGTCGCAAAAAGTCGCACACGACTGAGCGACTGATCTGATCTGATCTGATCTGATTGATGTGTTAGGTACTATGTTACCTGCTGGCCCTACAAAGATGAATAAGGACCTCAATAGCAAGTTCTGCTTTCAAAAGCAAATGTCCTGCAGTAGGACCTGAACTAAAAAATGAGGACGAGTTCGTACCCAATACAATGGCTATTATTCCAAAACAAAAACCCAGAAAATAACTAGTGTTGGTGAGGATACAGAGATACTGGAACCCTTGTGCATCGCTAGCAAAAATGTAGAATGGAGCAGCTGCTATACAAAACAGTTCGGAGGGTCCTCACAAAATTAAACAGAATTATCATGCTATCCTAAAATTTCACTTCTGAGAATAACCAAAAAAAATTTAAAGCAATGTCTGGAACAAATATTTATACATCTGTGTTCACAGCAGCTATATTCGTAATAGCCAAAAAGTGGAAGGAACTCAAGTGTCTGATGCATGAATGATTAAACTAAACGTTGGGCATAAATATGCAATGAAATATTATTCAGTCTTAAAAAGGAAGGAAATCCTGACACTTGTTACGACGTGCATGAATCTTGAGGACACTGGACAAAGTGAAATAAGCCAATCACAAAAGGACAAATATTTTATGATTTCACTTAGATGAGGTACTGGAGTAGTCAAATTCAGAGAGAAAGAAAAAAAGTAGAATGGTGGTTGCCAAAGGTTGAGGGGAGGGGAGAACAGGGAATTAGTGTTTAATAGGTACAGTGTTTCAGTTTCAGAAGCTGAAAAAGTAAAGGATAGTGGTAATGACATACCAAGGTGACTGTACTTAATGCCACTGAACTGCACACTTAAAGATGACTGGAATGGGGGAATTCCTTGGTGGTTTCACGGTTAGGACTCTGAACTTTCACTGCCGGGGACTGGGTTGAATCCCTGGCTGAAGAATTAAGATCCCACAAACTGTATGGCATGCCAAAAAACAAACAAGAAAAGATTCAAATGGTAAATTTTATGTTATATATATTTTGTGTACATGCATGCTAAGTCACTTCAGTCATGTCCAACTCTTTGCAACACTATGGATTGTAGCCTGTCACACTCCACTGTCCATTGGATTCTCCAGGCAAGAATACTGGATTGGGAAGCCATGCCCTCCCTCGAGGGGATCTCCCCGACCCTAGGCTCGAACCCACATCTCCTGCATTGGCAGGCAGTTGCTTTACCACTAGTGCAACATGTATATTTTGCCACAATTAAAAAAAAATTCTGAGGAATATTATCTATAAGTGCTACTATGAAATAGCCAGGATATATTGTTAAGTAAAAAAAAAACAAGGTAGAGAAAACAAACAGTATGACACTATACCAAAAGAGCGTGGAAGAATATATAGCTATACACAGATATTATATAGACATTTTCTACAATTACTATAACTTTTAATGGAAGGATAAACAAAAAGCTTTAAAAAAAACCAACTACCCCCAAGGGAAGGAAAGAATAAGGTTAGGATTCAGCTGGTAAAGAATCCAGCTGCAGACTCGGGTTCAATTCCTGGGTCGGGAAGATCCCTTGGAGAAAGGATAGGCTATCCACTCCAGTATTCATGGCCTTCCCTGGTGGCTCAGATGGTAAATAATTTGCCTGAAATTCGGGAGACCTGAGTTCAATCCCTGGGTTGGGAAGATCCCCTGAAGGAGGGCATGACTACCCACTCCAGTATTCTTGCCTGCAGAATCCCCACGGACACAGGAGCCTAACAGGCTCCAGTCCAGTGGGTCTCAAAGAGTCAGACACAAATGAGTGACTAGGCACAAACACAGTCCAGAAACTAGACTCCTCTCAATGTACCTTGTCATAGATCTCAAGTTTTTAAACATGATTATAAAATAAATTTAAACAAAAAAAATTTTTAAGTCGTTCCTCAAAATCAAAATGAAAAACAAACCTACACTGTATATTGAGTTAAACCAAACAGAGGAGTGCTTAACTCTGAAACACAGCAATCTGACTGCACATCCTTGGTGAAATGCATCCTAAGGACATAAGAAATACAAAGAAACCTTACAGTGCTTTCAGTAATGATACTGATATTATGCTGAAATTATGTCATGTCTGTATATCATAAGGTTTCGGTATGAGAAGAAACAAAAATTCTAAAATTTTAAATAAAAACTCTCCAATAATATTTCATTACAAGTTATCAGTATAAACTCATGCTGAACTTTCTTTTTTTAAAAAAGTATTTCCTAGCTCCATCTTTGAAGAGACCTATAAATTCCTAACCTAGGATCAATAAGCATAGCACCCAGAGAGCAGTCTGTAAACGTCCGTGACAATTCCTTCCAACTCAAAGGAACCAGCGCTCACAAAAGAAACTGATAATTCAAGTTCTGAGGCAGAATTTTATGAAATGAGGTTGGATCATACCAGAAAGCAAGGAAGCAATCAGAAACCACTAGGGTAGTATCAAAAACACTTAGGAGCTATCTTGAAGAGGTGCTCACTGCCAAAAGCAGAACAGACTGAGCCACAACAAAATAATAACGGCAATGGACTGAAACCCATAAAATATGATAAAAATCCATGACTTCATAATGATACTTGAAAGGAGAATGATGATATTTGAAAGGAGAAAGATCTCATTAGTCACTTTTGAAAGATTCTTATGAATCAATTTATTATCCTAAAAACTAACAAAGGAGAACAGCTGCATATTTACTGTCTTTTTTATATAAACTGAACACAAGAGTAACTCAACAGTCCAATAATCAAAATGAGGAAGTTTCTGTTTATAAAGTATTCTAGCTGAGAAACGAAGAATGACAGAGTATCACCATTTTACAAACCCCTAATAAAATTCTAGACCTAGGGAAAGATCGACGGCTGCTAAAATTATACAGAGTAACAAGCAGATATTACAGGGCCTTGGAACTATTCTTTCAAAACAAAAACAGACAGAGGAACATGGTCAAAAGCATCACAGGGATGCAAACAGCAAAATGAAGTCTGAGACAATCTGCGGGGCAAGTGTGTTACGAGAAAAAAGGAAGATGGGAAACGGAAGGAGAAACTATAAATTAAGAGGCATATCAGTTCAGTTCAGTAGCTCAGTCATGTCCAACTCTTCGTGATCCCATGCACCGCAGCACGCCAGGCCTCGCTGCCCATCACCAACTCCCAGAGTCTACCCAAATCCATGTCGATCGAGTCAATGATGTCATCCAACCATCTCATCCTTTGCCGATCCCTTCTCCTCCTGCCCTCAATCTGTCCCAGCACCAGGGTCTTTTCCAATGAGTCAGCTCTTCGCATCAGGTGGCCAAAGTATTGGAGTTTCAACTTCAACATCAGTCCGTCCAATCAACACCTAGGACTGATCTCCGTTAGAATGGACCGGTTGCATCTCCTTGCAGTCCAAGGGACTCTCAAGAGTCTTCTCCAACACCACAGTTCAAAAGCATCAATTCTTCAGCGCTCAGCTTTCTTTAGAGGCCAACTCTCACATCTATACATGACCACTGGAAAAACCACAGCCTTCACTAGACGGACCTTTGTTAGCAAAGTAATGTCTCTGCTTTTTAATATGCTGTCTAGGTTGGTCATAACTTTCCTTCCAAGGAGTAAGCATCTTTTAATTTCATGGCAGCAATCACTATCTGTAGTGATTCTGGAGCCCCCAAAAATAAAGTCAGCCACTGTTTCCACTCTGTCCCCATCTCTCTGCCATGAAGTGATGGGACCGGATGCCATGATCTTCGTTTTCTACATGTTGACCTTTAAGCCAACTTTTGCACTCTCCTCTTTCACGTTCATCAAGAGGCTCTTTAATTCTTCTTCACGTTCTGCCATAAGGGTGGTGTCATCTGCATATCTGAGGTTATTGATATTTCTCCCGGCAATCTTGATTGCGGCTTGTGCTTCTTCCAGCCCAGCGTTTCTCATGATGTACTCTGCATAGAAGTTAAATAAGCAGGGTAACAATATACAGCCTTGACATACTCCTTTTCCTATTTGGAACCAGTCTGTTGTTCCATGTCTAGTTCTTCCTGACCTGCATACAGGTTTCTCAAGCGGCAGGTGAGGTGGTCTGGTATTCCCATCCCTTTCAGAATTTTCCACAGTTTATTGTGATCCACACAGCCAAAGGCTTTAGCATAGTCAATAAAGCAGAAATAGATGTTTTGCTGGAACTCTCTTGCATTTTCCATGATCCAGCGGATGTTGGCCATTTGATCTCTGGTTCTTCTGCCTTGTCTAAAACCAGCTTGAACATCTGGAAGTTCTCTTTCCACGTATTGCTGAAGCCTGGCTTGGAGAATTTTAAGCATTACTTAATTGCCAACATCCGCTGGATCATGGAAAAAGCAAGACAGTTCCAGAAAAACATCTATTTCTGCTTTATTGACGATGCCAACGCCTTTGACTGTGTCGACCACAATAAACTGTGGAAAATTCTCAAAGAGATGGGAATACCAGACCACCTGACCTGCCTCTTGAGAAATCTGTATGCAGGTCAGGAAGCAACAGTTAGAACTGGACATGGAACAACAGACTGGTTCCAAATAGGAAAAGGAGTACGTCAAGGCTGTATATTGTCACCCTGCTTATTTAACTTCTATGCAGAGTACATCATGAGAATCGTTGGGCTGGAAGAAGTACAAGCTGCAATCAAGATTGCCGGGAGAAATAGCAATAACCTCAGATATGCAGATGACACCACCCTTATGGCAGAAAAGTGAAGAAGAACTAAAAAGCCTCTTGATGAAAGTAAAAGAGGAGAGTGAAAAAGTTGGCTTAAAGCTCAACATTCGGAAAACGAAGATCATGGCATCCGGTCCCATCACTTCATGGCAGAGAGATGGGGACATGGTGGAAACAGTGTCAGACTTTATTTTTCTGGGCTCCAAAATCACTGCAGATGGTGACTGCAGCCATGAAATTAAAAAACGCTTACTCCGTGGAAGGAAAGTTATGACTAACCTAGATAGCATATTCAAAAGCAGAAATATTACTTTGCCAACAAAGGTCCGTCTATTCAAGGCTATGGTTTTCCCAGTGGTCATGTATGGATGTGAGAGTTGGACTGTGAAGAAAGCTGAGCGCTGAAGAATTGAAGCTTTTGAACTGTGGTGTTGGAGAAGACTCTTGAGAGTCCCTTGGACTGCAAGGAGATGCAACCAGCCCATCCTAAAGGAGATCAGTCCCGGGTGTTCAATGGAGGGACTGATGCTGAAGCTGAAACTCCAATATTTTGGCCACCTCATGCGAAGAGTTGACTCATTGGAAAAGACTCTGATGCTGGGAGGGACTGGGGGCTGGAGGGGAAGGGGACGACAGAGGATGAGATGGCTGGATGGCATCACCGACTCGATGAACATGAGTTTGAGTGAACTCCGGGAGTTGGTGATGGACAGAGAGGCCTGGCGTGCTGCGATTCATGGGGTTGCAGAGTCGGATGCGACTGAGTGACTGAACTGAACTGAAGTGAACTGGAGTGTGAGATGAGTGCAATTGTGCGGTAGTTTGAGCATTCTTTGCCTTTGTCTTTCTTTGGGATTGGAATGAAAACTGACCTTTTCTGGTCCTGTGGCCACTGCTGAGTGTTCCATATTTGCTGGCATATCGAGTGCTGCACTTTCACAGCGTCATCTTTTAGGATTTGAAATAGCTCAACTGGAATTCCATCACCTCCACTAGCTTTGTTCGTACTGATGCTTCCTAAGGCCCACTTGACTTGACATTCCAGGATGCCTGGCTCTAGGTGAGTGATCACACCATCGTGATTACCTGGGTCGTGAAGATCTTTTTTGGACAGTTCTGTGTATTCTTGCCACCTCTTAGTATCCTCTGCTTCTGTTAGGTCCCTACTATTTCTGTCCTTTATTGAGCCCATCTTTGCATGAAATGTTCCCTTGGTATCTCTAATTTTCTTGAAGAGATCGCTCGTCTTTCCCATTCTATTGTTTTCCTCTATCTCTTTGCACTGATCGCTGAGGAAGGCTTTCTGATCTCTCTTTGCTATTGTTTGGAACTCTGCATTCAAATGAGGATATCTGTCCTTTACTCCTTTGCTTTTCCTTCCCATCTTTTCACAGCTATTTGTAAGGCCTCCTCAGACAGCCATTTTGCTTTTTTGCATTTCTTTTTCTTGGGGATGGTCTTGATTCCTGTCTCCTGTACAACGTCAATTGTACGTTGGAGACAACTGTACTGTACCGTGTACTTGGCAATTGAGACAGTTCAAAATGGTGTGCCAAACTCAGGAATGAGCAATCTTGTTTCTATCAAAAGCCACAATACTCGGGGAAAAGACAGACATCAAGTTAAGAACTTCAGAAAAATTTAATGTGTGTGTTTGTGTATAAATGCACGTTTTGTAAAGAGAAATAAACATACTAACATACTAACAAGGATCTTTTCTCCAATTTAATAAATGGACATTCACCCCATTTATTTGAACATGTTCCAATTTCAATCGAAGTACTGAGGAGGAATTCTCTATACCCAATGAAAGAACACCCAACTTGTTGATTGTGAACAATAATAAGCAAATGTGAAATAACCCAAATTCTGCAATTTCTCTCCTGGCATCCTTAGCTCAATACCATGTATTATTTCATTCGAAGCACTCATTTTGATTTCACCAAACATCAGTACAGGAATGAACCCAAGGCAGGCTTGAAGCCTGGGTCTGCTGAAAGATGCTTTACCTAGGAAATGTCTTTCGACTCATCCAGTCCCACAAAGAACACTCAAGAATGTGCTGGGGTTACCTGCTCCAATTATTTGCTCCCACTAAAAGCTGGCAAGCTGATCCAAAGTTCCTGGATCAGAGACAGGACGGTGTCATCAGCAGACAAGTCCTTGTAAGGACCTAAGAATCCTTACTTCTATTTGCAAGTGTGCTGTGTTGATTGCTGAATTTCCATATCCTTTGCTATTACGGAAACTTTACACTCTCAGACTGTCAGGAGACTCTGTCAGTGGCATCACTGGCCTGATATGACAACCAAGCCAACTATCCCCGACATCACTTCATATCACCAGAGCTTTCTCTTACACATCTAGGTGCTCTCCCTAGAATGAGTGAAATTCAAAAAGATGCAGTCTCACTGCCAGCAAAATGTCTAGCCTATATGGGCATGTTTGAAGAGAGGACAGAGACAGCTCACCATGCCACCACCATTATGAAAGCCCCAGGAGCCCACAATGAGAGATGCAAATTCATATGAAACAAATACATCGTCTTTCTAGTACTTTCTCTCTAGGGTCACTTAGAAATGAAATCTGGAATAGAATGAACACTTCTGGACCATCTATTCTGCATCATGCATTGTGCTAGCTGCTGAAATCTCTCACTTAATCCTAATAGCCATTCAAAGTATTTTTGTTATTAGTGCCTTTTCACAAATGATTTTCACAAAGATGTTGAAGTGAAGTGAAGTGACTCAGTCGTGTCTGACTCTTTGCGACCCCATGGACTGTAGCCTACCAGGCTCCTCCGTCCATGGGCTTTTCCAGGCAAGAGGACTGGAGTGGGTTTCCTTCTCCAGATCACAGAGATGTTAGGTGACTTAATTTCAAAGCCAGAGGGATGGTATGGGGAGGGAGGAGGGTTCAGGATGGGGAACACATGTATACCTGTGGCGGATTCATTTTGATATTTGGCAAAACTAATACAATTATGTACAGTTTAAAAATAAAATAAAATTTTAAAAAAAATAAAAAATAAACTAAAAAAAAAAAGTTCAAAGTCTGAAAGCTACTACGTGAAAGAGGCAAAAGTTAAACCCAAATCAGTATATAAATCTTTATGACTTCTTTCTTACAACTCTATTTGCTTTCCAAAGGGATTATACTGACTTAAAATGATACCAGAACCAAAGATAGTCCTCCTTCATTTTTTTGGTGAGAGAACTGGGTAGTTTTAACACCCAACAGGGACTACCATGCAAGGAACCAAATTCCTATATTAAACCAATACCCACAGTCTATACCAAATCTCTCCTTACCAGTTAGACTGTGTGTAGTCAGTGGAAGAGCAGAAATATTTTATTCAACCTCTACAATATTTTCAAGTATTTGGACTATACAAGTTGCCCTCTACGTTTCAAAATCTATCAATAATCATCTTTCTACAAAATTTCCCAGATTTATGCTAGTTTACTTGGAAGTATTAAATCTTTGAATTTTACAATAAAATGAAGATTCCAAAACAAGTAGTATTCGATTTGCTGAAAGCACTGTAACAAAGGATTAAAGACTAAAATTAAGACAACAACAACAACAACTTTAAATTCTAGGTACTATGTAGCTACATTAATATTAGAATATGAGAAAACGGTAAAAGCTATCACTTTCACAGAACTTACTCCAAAAGTACTGTGCCAAATACTTTATAAATGCTTCATTTTGTATAAACGCTTCATTTTGTAGCTTCCAAAGTGTTAACTCTATTTTACAAGCAAAGTGACAATGCTAAGAAAGCCCAAGTAACTTGACCAAAGTAATACAGATAGAAAGTGGTAGCTGCTGCTGCAGTTTATACACTTCCAAAGCTTTTACCTCTTGTCGTCACAGTTTACTGTCCCCTAATTCCTATCTGATAAACATACCTTTGTCCACAATTCTAAAACCACTGTTGAAACACATACAAAATTATTTAAACCTATTATTAACTGTATCCATTAATTTGTCATAGCTTCTAAAGTAAGATAATTAAAAAGTGCCTAAAGATGGTAACAACAACCCTGTATGCGAGACAGCAAAAGAGACACAGATGTATAAAACAGTTTTTTGGACTCTGTGGGAGAGGGAGGCGGGGATGATTTGGGAAAATGGCATGAAAACATGCATAATATCATATAAGAAACGAATCGCCAGTCCGGGTTCGATGCGGGATACAGGAAGCTTGGGGCTGGTGCACTGGGATGACCCAGAGGGATGGTATGGGAAGGGAGGTGGGAGGGGGGTTCAGGATGGGGAACACGTGTATACCCGTGATGGATGCATGTTGATGTATGGCAAAACCAATACAATATTGTAAAGTAACAAAAAATAATAATAATAAAAATAAATAAATAAATAAAAGTGCCTAAAGAATTATCATTAGAAAAATTCAAGTAAGGCAACCGATTTTCAGGACGTATTGAGAGGTCAAGAACAGATAATTCACACAACAAAACCTCTATCACTGCTTGGGAGTTACTGTTCTTAAATTGATGTAAAGATAGTAAGACCAGGATACCATCTTAAGTATTTAAGACAATGTAAATACTGTAAACCCACCAGCCTAAAGGCTGAACCAAAGCACCCATTTTCAAAATCATGTTACCTTCAATATTTACTAAGTCAATTATGAATAGTATTATTATAGTCTGCTCCTTAAAGTCTTATTATCAAATAACAGAAAAGATGTAACCATAACTTGGACAATTTAAACTTCTGAAAAGCTATTACTTCCCCAGTTCCAATGTTTCAAAGTTCTTCATCAAAGAATAATATCTGAAAACTAAGATAAGTAACATCCCCCAAACATGAAATCTTCAATCTATCAGAGTCTGAGCGTAAATACATAACTTTTTAATGTACAAGATGCAGTTAAAAATAACATGTTAGTTGTTCCTGTTGTTTATCAAACACATTCATTAGACTGATTAAAAGCGCAATACAAGAATAATTTTCTACAATATGCCAAATAATAGATGAAGTCTTACCTCCATTGCTGAAACTACCATCTGTTGGTCATAGTGATTCAGAAGATTGGGCATGAAGGCAGTGTTATAAGGCAAATCCTGGCACACCCTCAAGGTAATAGGCTCAAAGAAAATAAACTGTGCCTACCTGTATGGCCCACAAACATAGTCAAGGGCCACAGTTAAAAGATGATCCAACTCATAGCCACGCTTTCTCGATTGAATGGGATTCGGATGATCAGGCCTACTCAAGATGTATTTTAGATCTTTGTACACCTACAGGTCTCAGCTTGAAAGTACTTCTTCTATCTTACTGTTAAGTTCTTCAAACAGAATTACTCCGCACCGTCAGAGGTTTGTTAGCTTGGTCTCACAAAAGGCATTTGGTTTTGGTTTCACAATATGGGAAAATGACATCATCTTGCCTCTTCTTTTCATTTTCTTACATCGGGTACCATGTGGCCAACGTGTCAAGTTGATCAACCACATTCCCAAACAACAGATTCCATCTTAGGAGAAGAGCTATTTCTTCCTTTGACTGAAATATCTGAAAAATAATTGAAAAAAAAATGGGTGAAATTAGCAATTTCCTCTTAAAATATTACAAGCTTGATATTAAAACTTTGATTAGCTCAGTAAAGTTGCGGGATACAAAATCACTATACAAAAATCAGTTGCGTTTCTACACACTAACAATCAGCTACTAGAAAGAGAAATTTTAAAATACTGCCTTTGGGACTTTCTGGTGGTCCAGTGATTAAAACTGCACACATCCACTGATGAGCTCCAGTGCACTCCCTGGTGGAGAACTAAAATTCCAAGTGCCAGGCGTGTGGCTAACAACAACAACGATCACAAACTTTGACTGCCTTACAGATAAAATACATGGATATTTCAGAAAAGATACGACAGTTTCTCTACCTTCTCATTCTTGCTATAGATATACAAGAGAATCCATAAACAGCATTTAAAGGAAAGCACTATTTCCTCCCTCAGTTGTTTATATAACATATAGTTTAATTTCCCATCTACAGTGGTAGTTTTTCATTTGTCACAAGACATAATTGATCCATTTTGAAAACCTTGCATGCTGCTGTCCTAAATTTTATTTAAATATCTGCCACACTTAATAACAAGTTATTTAAATGTTATTATATACGTTTTAATCATTACATGATTCAGCAGATGGTATCTGTGAAAGGTGTAAACTCTAAAGATATGGATTGAAGCCTCTTTCCAACTATGTGAATCACTTAACTTCTCTGAGCTCAGAATTTTCCTTTCTAAAAACTGCACCTCCCTGTCAAAGATGTATGAGTGAATTATAAAATAATGCCCTCTATAAAAGGTAAAGCAACATCAAACTTTAGGTAGTTTTATTACTGAATGACAGCAGATACAAAGACTTACTTCTATCAACCAATACTGAACTGGCAAACAGAAGATTCTAAAAGTAGCATCAGGACATTTTCCCAACAATGCTTCATCCTTTTGATTAGTACAAAAATTCAGTACATAGATGGAGAAAACGTTTGACCAACAAATGCCTCATTATACACAGTCAGGCTGCAGAGAAGAGTCAACTCTAGAAAGTTACAGCATGGAATAGGAATGATTTCCAGTTAAGAGTTTCTACCAAGTTTCAGAGTTGGATTTGACACTGCCTTTCCGGGGGGCTTCCCTGGTGGCTCAGACAGTAAAGAATCCGCCTGCAATGCTAGAGACATGGGTTCGATCCCTGGGTTGGGAAGATTCCCTGGAGGAGGAAATGGCAACCCACTCCAGTATTCTTGCCTGGAGAATGCCATGGACAGAGGAGCCTGGCAGGCTACAGTCCGTGGGGTCGCGGAGAGTTGGATGCAACTTTCACATTCACTTTTTTTCTAGGGACAAAAATATGCATCTCTTTTGGGGCTGGAAGGGTAAGTAGAGTGGAAGGCAGGATTGGTAGGAAAAAAGCATATTCTAAAACTATCATACTTCCATTTGGTTTTGTAATGATGTTAAGTCTGCTTTTACTTTATTTTTGCTTCACAGATGTCAAATATTTCTGTTTGAAGTACACAACCTCAGCTGGGAAAACATGAGAAAGTCAGGTTCAGAAATTCTCAGAGACCCAGGTTAACAGGACAATTCAAATAGATATTAGGGCCTGTGACAGAGAACTTGAACCGTCTTGGCTAAAGCAGAGAAAGAAACTGTCCTTTGCGCACTACCAATGACAGGGACCTCTGCCTCCCAGGCTTTCATTACTGGGCAGAAAAAACTATTTGGAGAAAGAAAAGCCATGGCTGAATCTTGCCAATTTCTCCCCCAAGCATATGGTCTTGAGTAGAAGAAGAGAAAAGTAAAGTCTACAACCTTAGGAATTAGAGACACCGAAGTCACAAGCAACCTCTGCCCCAAACGTTTCATCTCTCTAATACGGAAATCTCTAAATCAGAAATATTTGTTAAAGCTTCTTGGCCTGCCATTTTCTTTCCTCCTTCAAGCTGGGCCCAGAAATGTGATGTCTGGCTATGGAAAAGAGATATTAAACACAGTCATGTATATTTAAGCTTAATTATCATGCAGCACGGTACCAATTATGCATATCATTACATGTGTCAAATAAGCCCTGAAAGCTTTATTTGGCTACAGTATCAAACATCCATAGAAGTTCCATTTTTGTAGTTTGCTCCTTATGCAGCATGTTCATCTGCTTGCAACTTAAAAAAAATTAAAGGGGACATTGCTCCCTACTGAATGTGTGTATAACAATGAGAATTTCAAATTTTTCATTTAGACTATTATTCAAGCTGTATGGGTTCTAAATTTACGGTTCAAAGAAGATGACCACACAAAACTTGAGGCAGAAACAAGGTAATGTTGAGTTTTTTAAACTAGATGAGAAACCCCCTTATACTTCTGTCTACTCTATTTTACTTGTCTTTCCCTCAGTTATTCCTTTTGCCTCATTTACAAACAATGCTTCTCACAGACTTACAAAAGTGCTTTCCTTTATGCACTTTAACATTCAAATTTCCATATATCCAAACATTTTTGTAAAATTATTGTTAGCCTGGGATAGGATAAAACCTTAATACATTAAGACTGTAGTTTACGATTATTAAGATAAATAAGAAAAAACAGTAGAATGCCATGAGACAAGAAGAAAAACAGGAACAGTAAAAATATTAAGGAATTCATATTTCTTCCAAATTAGAGGTTCCCTCATTTTAATGTGCAGTAGATTCATAGCAACCCCACGGGTCTAAGAAATCCAAACCTCTGGAAAATGAATGATATACATGCATTCTAATGATTATCTCTGTACTGTTACAAGTGATCTATAAGTCATATTTTGAGAAATGCTATCCTAAAATAGAATAACTTAAAACAGTACAGAATATTTGCACATAATTATGTGCTTAGCAAAAGTAATATATAAAATGAATTTTTTTTAAAGCAGATAAAGAATACTACCTTAATAGAAAAATCGAAAAAGGACATAAATTTACAAATGGCCAACAAACATATGAAAAGATACTCAACTTTACTAATAAAAACATACAAACATGATATTTAACATTTTTGCCAATCAGATGAGCAAAGTAAGAATAACAGAACACAGTATAGGAGAGGGTGCAGAAAAAGGAATATATTCAACATTCCAACACATGGAAGTACTTTTTTTTTTTTTTTGGCTGTCCCACACGGCTTGCAGAATCTTAGTTCCCCAAACAAGGACTGAACCCGGGCTAGAGTAGTGGAGTGTCTAACCACTAGACCGCCAGGAAATTCTCCATTTTCAAATACTACTGGAGGAAAAGCAAAGTAGTTGGTATTTCAAAAAAATAGCTATGGACATCAAAAGCCCTTAAAATGTATATAATTTGATTCAGCAGACCCATTCTACAATTTATGCTAAGAAAGTAAACACAAGTACACATGATGTATAACTGAAATGTTAGTACAAAAACCCAGAGACAATCTGAAAGTCTGCCAATATGGAATTGGTTAAACTAAGGTACAACCAACCCATAACACACTCACTAAAAATGATGAGCAGGATCTGTATATACTGACTTCAAACGACAGTAACACTACAAAAACTGAAAAATAAAATTTTAAATGGTTTACAAAACAGCATATAGTCTCCCACTTCTGTCAAAAATATACATACACGGGACAGAATAAAACTACCTGAACTGTTTAAAAATACAATATTATAGGGACTTCCCTGGCAATCCAGTGATTAGGACTCCACACTTCTACGTCAGGGAGCTCGAAGTTCATCACTGGTCAGGGAATTAAGGTCCCACAAGCTGCACAGCGTGGTCAAAAAACAAAAACAAAACAAAAAAGTAGTAAAGTATTATAAATGCTGCAGTGTTATTTTAAAGTCTGTCGCATGTTATTTATGTATGGGAACATTAAGTGCTAAATCTATGAATGTGTGCTGACAATACTACTACTTGAATCAACGATTTACTGGCTGTTGATTAAATAACAAGCCAAGGGACACAAAAATACCCTCCTACAGGCAGCAAGAAAAGCGCCTTCTCAAGAGGGTCTTAGAAGCCCGGGCAGAAAAGTGAATTCAGAGGGCCTCTGTGCTCCAAAGAAATAGCCTGATAGAGAGAGAAAAAGAAAGACATGGGGATCAGAGCTCTGATGGAGCAAAGGTGTTTTAATTAACATGGTGTGGGCATATAGACTGTCTTACAAGGTAGTTTTTCTCAGCAAAGATAAAGATTAAAATTCCAGACTTACAAAACATAGGTGATCCATATTAAAGAGAGAGAGAGTTGTAAACAATCACTTTTACCGTATGGTTCACAAGAAGGAAGAGGGTACTTACCTCCGTATAGAAAATCTAGTGAAGGAAATGCCTGGATTTCTCAGCCCCTGGGAGACACTTGAGTCTTTAGGAATTAGTAAGGAACAGAGAATTTCTGACAGATCCAAAACAGCACACAGGAAGCCTCCTGTTAAATGCTTCCTGAAAACTAATTACCTTATTTTCCTGACATTTCAAAGCATTTGGGGGGAGGGGGGTAGAGGAGGAACCTCTTATTTCACTAAATAAAAGGCAACACTGTAAGAAGAACTGCATCTTAATTATCTTTTATTTTCAGCGACATCCTTGCAAGCCTGCCCACTTAAACTTTTACATCACTTTCCTATCTTATTACCTCTATGTTGTGGTTTGGTACTTCAAACAAACACTTTTTTCCCCCTTCTTCTTATGGAGTAAAAAGATGGTATTGATTTGCTTAAAAGTACCGATGAGGGGGAAAAAAAGGATGGAGGGAAATCATTATCTTGAGGAGTAAATGGTTCTTAATAACAGAACTACGGATTTATCCATCCCTTTGACTGTTAGCATGCCACTAAAGGCTAAAAGAAGGCTCAAGAGGGAGGTTAACATCCCCCTCGTCAAGTGTTTGTTTCCTTGCTCCTGCGGTATTGGCTTTGCCAAGTAACCCAATTCCCGTACATAAACGTTACAGGTCTCTCCAAACTACTTCTATAAAATAAGATATTGTTTGACCAATCTTATCGAGCAGTCATTTATTTCTATAGCTGCTGGTCTGCTCTGCTGCTCTGTCTGCCTACATTCAGAAGGGAACAAAAATTCAAAATTTCATTTATTCTGGGCCCAGAACCAGACCTTTTGTCCTTCCTAGATATTTTGCAACTTCGAGTTGACTCCTCTGCCTAAATTAGTGGCATATGCTTTTGTTCTTTTAAGAAAGAAAGAAAGAAAAAACCACCCCTTATTCTCTTATTGAGGAAGGCAACTAATTCTGAAAAAGGCCTCTAGGAAGATGTTAAAATGTCTTGAAATGTTTAACAGAACCTTATTTCAGAGGCTATCGATGAACCTCCCCGAGGTACCCCAGGGCAAACACACGGAGCGTCCAAGGGGGCAGAGGGGAAAGCCTCGAGGAGGAATATGCAGACTTTGCAAAACTGATGGGAGGGAGGAGAGGGGACAACTTTCAGGACTAGAAACAGGAAGCAGTCCAGATGCTGCGATGCTGCCCGCACCCCCGCACCCAGCCCTCCGTGCATCGTCCCCCCGGCAAGCAGCCGCGTGCTCCACCCACAGCCCCCAGTGGCCTGGGAGCGCCACACGCCCCTGCGGCGCAGACCGAGCCCCAGGGCTGGGCCGAGGGCAGCGTGCAGGGAGCGCGGGCCACACTCGAACAGGTTGCTCAGCGCAGATTCGGGACCGAGAGGGTTAATCCAGTCCGCGCGCACAGCCCGCCCAGCCCCAAACTCGGGCTCCCCCGCCGGCCCGCCACCCACCTCGAGAAAGCCCGGAGACACCCCTCCACAGCACAGCGCCCAAGGCTTTTGTTTTGTCGGAGACGAGAATAATGATCCTTGAGGAGGAGGTGCCACAGCTGCTCGTGGCTCTTCGGCACAGGCTTAGACCGAGGAGCGGGCAGCCGCCGCGGCACCTCCTCAGTCCCCACTCCCAAGTCCTTTTCCCGCTGAGCAGGACGGGAAGGGGCCTGCACGACCCGGGGCTCACCTCACACATCGGGGCCGGGCTCCCGTGGGGCTGCGGCGCCGGCCGGGGGCGGCCGCAGGTCCCTCAGGTAAACAGAGCCAGCGAAGACCACCAGCGTGCGCCTCCGAGCCACCGAGAGCTTTCGCGATGGCCGCGGCACATGCGCACGCACGTACGGCGCAGGCGCGCTGCGCACGCTCGGCCGAGCGCTCCTATTTTGAGCCCAGCTTCTGGATACCCGTCTGCAGGTTTCGTTGCTCTTGACCTCGCGCCGAGGCTGATGCCCGGCCCTGTCCTGCTCCGGCGGAGTCGTTCCGCGCTCTGGAAGCTTTTCTTAAATGCCCTCAGTCCCCTTTGCAAAGCTCTCCCTCCCTTCCCTGCTGAGACAGTGCAGCGACTCGCATCACTCAAGCCTGGAACGCTATTATTGAGAGACCACCAAAACCTGTTTGAGAACCAGCGTGCCCCCTGGGAACCCGGGGATTGGAATTGATTAAGAGGCGGGTGCTGAGAGTGGTACTGGGTGCAGATAGAGGTAGTCAGCTTTCATATTGCAGAGCTCCAGGCTGAAGCAGCAGAGCAGATACCCTCTTTACCAACACCCACTTTAGTGAGAAGGTGGGGCTTGAGGTTATTGGTGACATGCCCCATCTTCTGTTCTTTGAGAAATGTTTCTTCTCTCTTTTTCTTCGTAAGTGATTTTATTTTTTTCTACCTAAGCTATTTCAGAACTTAAAGATTCCTTAGAAATCATCTAAACCTAACCTCTCATTATTCAGACGTGGAAAAGAATGGTCCAGAAAGGTTAAAAAGACTTAGCCAAAGCCAGGCAGCGTTTTAAGGGCTGAGTCTGGATTCACTCATTCCAAGCCAAAGCTGTTACCTTTGCCTCTATCATTTTACCTACCTTCCTTTCTCTTCCTTTCCCTCCCTTTTCAACCTAGACTTCACAGGCATCATTTTGTTCTATGGTAGCACACAGGACTTAAAGAAATACTTTGATCTTGTAGCATAGTATGACTGTACTTAAGGTTCTTCAACTGTACACTTGGTTAAAATGGTGTATTTTAGTATGATCTTCTGTCTGAATCTTTGCCACCCCATGTTAGGAGACTGACCAAAAACAGCTATATAATCTGTGGTTTGTCCAAACCCTTGGGACACATCTCTGTGGCCTCTTTAATTATAGGCAACTATTTTATACAAAGAAAAGTGGAAGTGTTAGTCCCTCAGTCGTGTCCGACTCTTTGTGAGTGATCCAATGGACTGTAGCCCACCAGGTTCCTCTATCCATGGACTTCTCCAGGCAAGAATACTGAAGTGGGTTGCCATTCCCTTCTCCAGGGGATCTTCCCGACCCAGGGATGGAACCCAGGTCTCCTGCATTGCAGCCAGATTCTTTACTGTTTGAGCCACCAGTGAAACAATCTGTTTTGAAGATGCTCCCTAAATGACAATAAATACTGAGCTTAGACAGTCATAAATATCGTTTAATGTCAGAAGATGAGCTATGCGAATTGCACCATAAAGGGGATCTGAAATGACATTTTCAATTTCGTTAATAAATACTAATGCAGTAATACTTTCTAAAAAAAAAATAACATTGATCCATAGGCTGATTCTTATCAAGTCACTGTGTCTTGTGGAGCCAACACTGCCTCTACTGAAGGTGAGTGAAGCAGCTAAGAGCATTTATGAAAAGCAGTATAGACCTGCTTCGGGTACTTCTAGATCCCTTGTACCTTCAGATCCTCTAGAGATGTGCTGCTCTCGCATTTTTATGCAATTTACACATGGTCTTGTGAAAACTGTCAGGCATAGAACATATCTTGGCTCCTAGTGGGAGGTGGGAATGATGTAGAAATTATCGTTGAATGTATCAACATGATCACATCTCAGAAATAGACCACTGAGTGAAAGAAGCGAACTACAAAGTATGTAAATTATGATAGCTCTTTAAAACAGTCACACTGTTTACAAGGCCAAACATGTATATATAATAAGCAAAAAAAGTGGACAAGTAGGCAGCACACTAAATTTTATGACAGTGGATGCTTCTAGGCAGGCAGGGTGGGAAATGAGATCTGGGCAGCATGTAAAACAGGCTTCAACTCTTAATCACACACATGAAGCAAAATGTTAACATTTTAAAAAAATCTCTGCAGGGAGAAAAGGGTGTTTCTTAGGCAAGTCTGTAAACTTTTCTTTATGGTTGAAATGTTTCCTTTAAAAATAATGTTGAGGGGCTTCCCTGGTGGTCCAGTAACTAAGATTCCACCCTCCCAATGCAGAGGACCTAGGTTTAATCCCTGGTCTGGGAACTAGTGAAAGACAGGGAAGCCTGGAGTGCTGCAGTTGATGGGGTTTCAGAGTCACACACGACTTAGCGACTGAAGAACAACTGGGAACTAGATTCCACAAACTGCAACTAAAGATCCAAGATCTTGTGTGCTGCAACTAAGATCCAGTGCAGCCAAATAAATATTTTTAAAAGGAATTAAAAAAAAATTAAATGAAAGTAATGTTAAATTTTCAAGGACATTGAGCCAATGTGCTCACCGTGAACACAATGTGAATGGTGGTGTTCACTGGGGGATCAGCAGTCACACTGATGAAGGGCTGAACAAGGAGAGGTCCAGAGGATGCTAGTTAAGAGGATCAATGAAAGGGACCTTATTTTCAGGGATTAAAATATTCAGATCTAACAGGGATAAAGTGTCGGGCTCTCTTTAATCCCATCTTTCTTTCATTCAATGTTATAACCACCAATAGAAAGTCTTTAGGGCTTCCCTGGTAGCTCAGGAACTTCACCGAGACCCAACACTCTCCCAGGGAGTTAAAACTGGTCTCTTTCTGGATGAACCCATTTTGAAACCATCCATGTTAACCGGTAATACATGGTAATTCAGTATTGCATCTACTTACCTCCCCCAGGCCTCCACCCCTGCAAAAGTCTTTGTTTATTCATTTTACGTACAACCTGATCATAAAACATACAACCATACTTAAAACCACTGGGATGGAATTCAGACACCATAAGTTTCAGTTTGGCCACTTACTGAGCCTTTGTCAACTCTAAAGAAGGCAGCAACCTCTATGAGCTTTACTTTTCATTTTCATTTTAAACGGGAGATATACGAATGCTGCCTATTTCAAAACAATGAAACAATATAAACATAGGGTTTACATTTATTTACCTTGGAAGAGAGTACATTTTTATGTATTTTAGAGAACGTGAGATAATGAGAAAAGTCTTCTTTTTTGAATTTGGTTAGCTGCTGCCCATAAGAACTGTTTTACACTTCCCAGATGTCCCTTCTGAAATGTTGTTTTTCTCCAGCATTAGTTTATAGTTCTATACCAGTAGTTATTTCTACATTGTACTTTCAAATCCTCATTAGATTTCTTTTTTTTTATTCTTGCATTCTCACTCTGCCTCTCATTACATGGTAGATGCTTCATAAATTTCATTAATGAAATTAGACCAGATTGAAAAATTCCCCAAATTTGGAGTTATCCTTATTCAGGCATGCCATCTGCTGGTTCCCTGGTGTATCTGTTAGTCGGCCTGAATTCCTTAATCCAATCAAGTACAATTCATGTGGAAGCATTGCTGAGTTTGTGTGTTGGGCAATTTTCCCACGTTCTTTCACTTCCTGTGTGCAGGTGCTATTCTTTCATTGAACCTCTCCAGAATTGTTTTTCCTGCAACCTTCTTTTACCTGTTGGCCACTCGAAAAACCCGGAGAAACGGAGTTTACGTTTCAGAACCCCGGTGTGACCAGAACGATATAACTGGGCATGCTCAGTAGGTTGGCCTGATTTGGAACATACTTACAGCTTGAAAGGGGGCATTTAATGCTGTTTGTTTCAGGATTGGCTGCATATTCGTCCTGGCACTCTATTGAGAGATGGCAGCCTTTCCCACCCTCTGGGCCCTCCCACTTTTCCATTTTGTCCCCGTGCCCAAATTTGGAGCCAGCCCTCCAGGATCTCCCAGCCAATCAAGAGACCACACATTGTTGCCTAAGAGACCCCGGATGCCAGCGAAAAGATTTATAGGTAGTGATTGGCCTACTGGAAGGGGTGGGGGCTAGACGGAGTCACAGAAACAGGAGCTATGGCAACACCAGCGCTAGAGGCTTGAGGAGAAAGACTTGAAGAGAAAGCCTTAAAGAGGTGAGAGCAGTGATCGGTGCATGAAAAAGATGGAGACTCTTTTGAGAGCTCTTCTCTCAGGTCCTCCTGGGCTTCTCACGAGGCTTGGCAGTGACCCCGGGAATTACATTTTGCTGTGTATTAGCAGTTAAATGACCAGGTGCATCGTATATATGAAATTAACAACCAACAAATAATTACTTCTGTGCTTATCAAAGCACTAGGTCTTTGCATTGTCTTATAGTTTCTCTTTGTTTCCACCTAGTTGAATATAAGATGAATTCATATTTAAATCTAGATCAGATCAGATCAGATCAGTCGCTCAGTCGTGTGCGACTCTTTGCGACCCCATGAATCGCAGCACGCCAGGCCTCCCTGTCCATCACCAACTCCCGGAGTTCACTGAGACTCACGTCCATCGAGTTAGTGATGCCATCCAGCCATCTCATCCTCTGTCGTCCCCTTCTCCTCTTGCCCCCAATCCCTCCCAGCATCCGAGTCTTTTCCAATGAGTCAACTCTTCGCATGAGGTGGCCAAAGTACTGGAGTTTCAACTTGAGCATCATTCCTTCCAAAGAAATCCCAGGGCTGATCTCCTTCAGAATGGACTGGTTGGATCTCCTTGCAGTCCAAGGGACTCTCAAGAGTCTTCTCCAACACCACAGTTCAAAAGCATCCATTCTTCGGTGCTCAGCCTTCTTCACAGTCCAACTCTCACATCCGTACCCTATTTCCTGATCATTTCCTGGCAATCTCTATTTCCTTCTCTGATGATACTGCAGCGTACAATGGGTGAGCTGTGTGTTAGTGGAGAAACTCAACCGTGTTCTGCTCTGTAAACGCCAAATAAAAACCCGATTATCCTGAGTCTAACCCCAATGTTCGGTTCCTAATGTTGAGTTGTACCTTCTTTGCCACTAGCTTTAATCCTTAAACCACCTCACCTCCACTATTGTGTTCATTCATTCCGCTGATTGAGACAAGGTTTTATTGAGCACCTACTGTGTACTACTGAGTTTAGGATTCAGGTGAGCACATTCAGAAAACCACATTAGCAGAGAAGCACCAGTTTTGTACCACATTCTCTGATCTGAAGTTCAGTGTGTCTGTACAGATAGTGCATGAAGGGAGAGGAAGGAGGATGAACCAAAAAGGTAAATTCATGGTGCACCTAGATCAGCATGCTAAGGATTCTGTAGCCATTACTGAGTCTCTGAAGGTTTTTGAGCTGACAAATAACAAACAGACCTTTAAAAAAAATACTTCCCTGAATAGAGTAGTGGTTAGCCAAAGTTGGGGAGGAGGGAAGTGTGGAGATATTGATCAAAGGGTACAAACCTTCAGTTATAAAAGGAATAAGTTCTAGAGACCTTATGTACAGCATGGTGACTATGTGGTGATGGTGGTGGTAGTTTAGTCACTAAGTTGTGTCCCACTCTTGCAACCCCATGGACTGTAGCCCACCAGGTTCCTCTGTCCATGGGATTCTCCAGGCAAGAACACTGGAGTGGGTTGCCATTAACTTCTTCAGGGGATCTTCCTGCCCAGGGATCATGGTGACTATAGTTAATAATAATATATTATATACTTGAAATTTACTAGAAGAGTAGATCTCAAGGGTAATCACACACACAGAAGCACACACATGCACACACACGCACACATGCACACACACACAGTAACTATGGGAGGTGATGGATATGTTACATAGTTTGATTGTGGTAAGCATCCCACAATGTGTACATATACTAAAACATCACCTTAAATATATACATTTTTTTTGTTAAAAAAACCCTCTTGTAGTAGACTGTAATCTCCATTACAGGCAAGACTTGTCTTTATACCTGTAATACAGACCTAATAAGTCTTTAGTGAAGTTGTGCAATGGTGACAGTGTGAAGAATGGCTTTGAAGATGGGATTGGAGGTGTGTTACCACTGGAACTTGACCAGAGGACCTAGCCTTGCCTTTAAGCATGACACTAGAAGCACACACTGGGGGTAAGGGCCAGAAGCCCTTTTTCTTCCCCTTTATCCAAAGAAAAATTAAAGGGGAACATGCAAGGACAGCCATTAAGGGGGAAAGAGGTCATGAAAAAACAACAGCCAGGTTTGTATGTAGAAGGAGAGAAGGCAACTTGCTTTGTCTTGTAATTTTTTGGTATGTTGTATGAAAGCATCTGAGTGGTCTATACTGTGAACCAGTGTGGACATGCAGATATGCACACTGCCCATCTTCTAGAGTGGACAGAGGAAAAAAACTGTAAAAGGATAATGACAAAAACCAGGGCAGGATACCTCCATATGCCTGCTTCAGGAAGACTATTACCAAGAGGGCTCTTTTGCTCAGCCAGGCCCATCTCCTGAAAACCAAACTTTACTCAAATTGATTTGAAAAAAAAGCCTAATTCAAATGATTTCTAGCTCTGAAGAACCAGGAAGGAAAAAAAAAACAACAGCAAAACCTTAGGGAGGACCTGGAAAAACTACTTTGTCTTAATCAGAAATCGTGCTTAGAATCAGTCAGGTTGTTTTCTACTCAAACTGGGAAAAGAGAGTTTCTGAGCTTACAACAGAAGGTTTTAACCTGGTATAAGCAAAATGTAATGTTAATATGCGGAGAAGGCAATGGCACCCCACTCCAGTACTTTGCCTGGAAAATCCCATGGATGGAGGAGCTTGGTAGGCTTCAGTCCATGGGGCCACTAAGAGTCGGACACGACTGAGTGACTTCCCTTTCACTTTTCACTTTCATGCATTGGAGAAGGAAATGGCAGCCCACTCCAGTGTTCTTGCCTGGAGAATCCCAGGGACGGGGGAGCCTGGTGGCTGCCGTCTGTAGGATCACACAGAGTTGGACACGACTGAAGTGACTTAGCAGCAGCAGCAGCAATGTTAATATGAATTTTTCTAGGGAGAAGATTCATAGTTTTCATCATATCCTCAAAGAGTTTTATAGGCCTGAAAAAAATAAAATAAAAGATGGAAAACAATTGGTTTAAGGAATTCCCTGGCAGTCCAGAGGTTAGGACTCTGTATGTTCATTGCTGAGGACCAGGGTCAATCCCTGGTTAGGGACTAAGATTTTGCAAGCCGAGTGGCTTAGCCTAAACAGATAAATAAAAATTGTTGTGTACACACAACTTCAATCAATTTAAATAGAAGAAACATCAACCATGAATAAATAGCAATAAAAAAGGAAATATGTGATTTTTAACTGAGCAGATCTAGACTCAGTGACCATGCTTTATATATTTGCCTGCTCATGTGTATTTTTATAGCAGCCAATTAATAATACTGTAATGAAATCATTTCTTACATCTTTGCAACTTAGCTGTTAGGAGCTAAGAATGTGAGGGCTCATCTGAACCTCCTTTATTTCCCCTTATTCCAGTGGAGTGGTATCAGCAGGCAACTGCAGGAAGACATTATCTATGGTTTAAAACCCTGAGGCTTTCTCTTCAGCTCTAATTTAAACCTGAGAGGGAATATTACATGTCAAGTGAGAGTCACAAAATTTCAGATCTAGCATTTGGGGGAATCCTCTGTAAGTCCAAAACTAACGGTTAATTAAAAAAAAATTGTTTTTATTTATTTGGCTGTTCCAGGTCTTAGTTGTGGCATGTGGATCAAAATATTGTCCGGGTGAATTCCCTGGTGGTCCAGGGGACCTGGGTTCTATCCCTGGTCAGGGAACTACATCCCACATGCCCTAACAAAGACCTGGCTCAGCCAGATAAATAAATAAAAAGAAATCTTTTTTTAAATTGTCTTATATTTGTTGCTATACTTTTTGGAGCCCTGGGTCAGGCAGGCAAATCCTGTGCAGGCTCCAACTCAGCACCACTGCTTTGGATCTGAAACATACCTTCAGAGAGGAAGAAGGCACAAACAAACAGAAACACTGAAGCTATATACTGAAAAATGCCATCCATCTGCTTTAAATATTTTTTACCTTAAAATATTTTGTTGTGCCCCCTTCAAGGACAGGCTTTGAAGAACTCTGGAAATAACAGGAAGTTTTAAGAAAGTCTGTGGTGATGCTATTTTTTTTTTTAATTTTTTATTTTGTGTTGGAGTATAACCAATTAACAGTGTTGTGGTAGTTTCACATGAACAAAGAAGGGTCTCACCCATACATATACATGTATCCATTCTCCCCCAGCCAGGCTGCCATTGAGCACAGTTCCTTGTGCTATATCATGGGTCCCTGTTGGTTATCCATTTTAAGTATAGCAGTGTGTACCTGCCCAAGTCAATCCTAAAGGAGATCAGTTCTGAATATTCATTGGAAGGACTGATGCTGAAGCTGAAGCTCCAATTCTTTGGCCCCTTGATGCGAAGAGCCCACGCATTAGAAAAGACCCTGATGCTGGGAAAGATTGAAGGCAGGAGGAGAAGGGGATGCCAGAGGACGAGATGGTTGGATGGCATAACTGACTCAATGGACATGAGTTTGAGTAACCTCCGGGAGATGGGAAAGGACAGGGAAGCCTGGCATGCTGCAGTCCATGGAGTTAGTCGGACATGACTGAGTGACTACTTGCAAAAAGTTTCAAAGCTAGTAAGTTTTAGAGCCAGGATCCAAACTGTGTAATGTAAAAAGTTTTGGTTGCAAACAACAGAAATAGATTCTAGCTAATGTGTGTGTGCTGTGTGCTTAGTCGCTCAGTTGTTTCCAACTCTTTGTCGCCCGCCAGGCTCCTCCGTCCATGGGGATTCTCCAGCCGAGAATGCTGGAGTGGGTTGCCATGCCCTCCTCCAAGGACTCTTCCCAACCCAGGGATCGAATCCAGGTCTCCCCCACTGCAGGCAGATTCCTTACCATCTGAGCCACCAGGGATGCCCCTACAAGAAGGGTCTTCTAGCTAATGTAGGTGAAATTTATTGAAGGCTATCAGGTGGCCCACAAAATGGATAAGAAAGGACATGCATGCATGCTAAGTTGCTTCAGTCGTGTCTGATTCTTTGTGACCCTGTGGCCCATAGCCCACCAGGGTCCTCTGCCCCAGGGATTCTCCAGGCAAGAATACTGGAGTGGGCTGCCATGGCCTCCTCCAGGGGATCTTCCTGGCCCAGGGATCAAACCTGCATCTCTTCTGTCTCCAGAATTGGCAGGCAGATTCTTTACCACTAGCACCACCAAGGAAGCCCCTCCAAGAAGAGTCTAAGAACAGCTTAACAGTCTACGCAGAGCATCTATGGTACTTTGAATGATCACCTTGGCTGTAAAGCAAGGATAAGCCAGCATCAGTTACCTGGCCTAGCTTAGTCTTATGACTGGGCAAGGGGAGGCCACCTCGATTAACCAACCCAGCAGACCCTAAACACTGAGGGAAAAGTAATCCCTCGTGGAAATTAGAGTGCTTTAATCCAATGAAGACATACATAGGGACTTCCCTGGCTGTCCAATGGTTAGAATTGGATCATAAAGAAGGTTGAGCGTTGAAGAATCGATGCCTTTTAATTGTGGTACTGGAGAAGACCTTTGAGACTCCCTTGGACAGCAAGGAAATCAAATGAGTCCATCCTAAAGGAAATCAACCCTGAATATTCATTGGGAGGACTGATGCTGCAGCTGAAGCTCCAGAACTTTGGACACCTGATGCAAAGAGCCGACTCCTTGGAAAAGACCCCGATGCTGGCAAAGATTGAAGGCAGGAGGAGAAGGGAGGCAAAAGAGGATGAGATGGTTGGATGGCATCACGAACTCAATGGACATGAGTCTGAGCAAACTTGGAGATAGTGAAGGACAGGGAAGCCTGGTGTACTTCAGTCCATGGAGTTGCAAAGAGCTGGGCGCAACTTAGCAACTGAACAACAGCAGTCATGGTTAAGACTCAACATTTCCAATACAAGGGATGTGAGTTCATCTCCGGTGGGAGAACTGAGATCCCACATGCCATGAGGCCACAAAAATGAAGGCAGACATATACAGTACTGGGTGTACTGTATATTTTCCCCAGTGTATTTTTCTCAATAAACCCAAATCTGTCCATATATAAATTCTTGGCCTTGTCCATTGTACTATTCTACTTCTTAAACATGGTAGCAAGCTAGAGCCCTTGTTAGCTAGATGTCAGAAAGTTAACAGAGGAAGAAGGAGGTCACAAGGGACAAAATGGAGTAGATCAGATTGCACAGTGATTTTATAAATACTTCTTTCTGACCAATATGGTGTGTTCTTAGCTAAGAGTGATTCTGATTTTTCCCGCTTGGTCCAATGAAAATCAAACAGAGTTAAACAGACCTGGGTCTGATTCTCTGTTTCACCACCTACTGTCTGTATAACTCTGGGCAAAGCAAAGTGAGCCTCATTTTCTTCATCTGTAAAATAAGCTAAAACCCACCACCTTACCATATTGTTATGGGTTTAACTGAACAAACCTGTTAAGTGCCTGACATATAAAATACTCCCAGTAAATGTCACTCTCCCGCTAGTCCCTGTCCCAGTGTACTGAAAAAGATTATATGGTATTAGTATTTTTAGTATTCTGAAGATTGTATGATTCATTTCTTCTGAAGACATAGTTTTTCTTACAGAAGAATATTCAGTTATTTCATGATGGCATTTCCACCTCCAAAAAACACAAATGGTCCCAAAATGCAGACAAAGATGAGTACCTGGACACCCCTAAACCATCAGCTTTTGAATGACCGGGTGAGTAATAAGAACTATTGTATTAGTTGAAATCATACTTTGAAGGGAAAAAAAGCATTAAAATTTTGGTAATCAAAACATGAACAGGAATTGCTTAGGATTGTATAGTGGATAAAAAAAAAAAAAAAGAAAGAAACCAAAAAACAAAATGAAGGATTTCTTCAAAAATTTTAATTGAAAAAAACTGAAATACATTTAGAACAAAAATAAAGAAAACTTTAATTGAGCCCCAGTTACCTGGCCAGAGTTGGCAAGAGATACAAAGTTCCTGCTTAGAAAGAAAGATCTTAGGGACTTCCCTGGTGGTCCAGTGGCTAAGACTCTTTGCTCCCAGGGCTGGGGCCCAGGTTCTATCACTGGCCAGGAAATTCAATCCCACATACTGCAACTAAAGACCTTGTGTGCTGCAACTAAGACCCAGCACAGCCAAATAAATTAATAAACATTTTTTAAAGATTTAGGAGATGAGAAGGAAGAGTGTCTACCAGCTCCCCTTCACCTCCATATCCAACTGGTTTTCAGGTTCTGTGAGTCTTCCTCCGAGGTCTCTTCATCCAGACCCCTTTTCTCCTTTGACTTGTGCACATCCAGCTCCACGTTCTCAGTTCACACACTCACCCCCCTTTGCCTGGCACATTGCAGTAACCCCTCAGCTGGTTTCACTGTCTCTAATCCATCCTCTATTCTGGTCCCAGAATGATCTTTCTAAAATACCAAACTAATCCTATGAAGCAAGAGATAACAGACTGTTCCAAAGAATAAATTCCACCCTACCCACCATGCA
The DNA here is from genome assembly GCF_029407905.1 of Bubalus kerabau. NCBI lineage: Eukaryota > Metazoa > Chordata > Mammalia > Artiodactyla > Bovidae > Bubalus > Bubalus kerabau. Next base: position 918,273 of record NC_073637.1, on the reverse strand, counting down.
TAGCACTGAGGACCCCTTCATGTGTGTTAGTCACCGAGTCATGTCCGACTCTTGGATACCCCATGGACTGTAGCTGGCCAGGCTCCTCTGTCTGTGGGATTCTCCAGGCAAGAATACTGGAGTAGGTTGCCATGACCTCCTCCAAGGGATCTTCATGACCCATGGATCGAACCCAGTGTCCTTTATATCACCTGCATTAGCAAGTGAGTTTTCTTTTTTTAATTTATTTGGTTGCAATTTTGTTGAAGCATGTGAACCCTTAGTTGAAGCATGTGGGATCTAGTTCCCTGACCAGAAATCAAACCCAGGCCCCCTGCATTGGGAGCATGGAGTCTTAGCCCCTGGACCACCAGGGAAGTCCCAGCAGGTGAGTTCTTTAACACTGGCTCCACCTGGGAAGCCTGAAAAGCTTTTGTCAAATTTTATGAGAATTTCTAGGGAATTCCCTGGTGGCCCAGTGGCTCAGTCTGTGTTCCCAATGCAGAGGGCTGGGTTCCATCTGCGTTCAGGAAACTAGATCCCACATGCCGCAAGAGTTTGCATGCTGCAGCTAAAGAACCCACATGGCACAACTAAGACCCAGTGCAGTCAAATAAATAAAAATGTTTAAAAATTTCATGATTATTTCTAGATGAGCAATGATAAGAGAAATAACAATTTCTATTAGAAACGATATTTATTTTGTTGTTCAGAACTCCCATTTTATCACCCTCCCCCGCCATTTTTAGTTTGGTTTAGTTAGGTTCTAGTTTGGAGTAAAACTATTTTCAAAAATCTTAGCCTGCCATATGTAAAATAGATAGGCAATGGGAATTTGCTGCATGGCTCAGGAAACTCACACAGGGGCACTGTATCAACCTAGAGGGGTGGGGTGGGGAGAGAGAGGGGCTGCCAAGTCACTTCAGTCATGTCCGACTCTGTGCGACCCCATAGACGGCAGCCCAACAGGCTCCCCGGTCCCTGGGATTCTCCAGGCAAGAACACTGGAGTGGGTAGCCATTTCCTTCTCCAATGCATGAAAGTGAAAAGTGAAAGTGAAGTCACTCAGTCGTGATCGACTCTTCGCGACCCCATGGACTGCAGCCTACCAGGCTCCTCCGTCCATGGGATTCTCCAGGCAAGAGTACTGGAGTGGGGTGCCATCGCCTTCTCCAAGAGAGAGGGGAGGGAGGTTCCAAAGGGAGGGGATATATGCATACCTATGGCTGATTCATGTTGAGGTTTGATAGAAAACAACAAAATTCTGTCAAGCAAAATCCTTCAATAAAAAAATAATTAAAATTAAAAAACTGTCAAATCACTATGTTGTACACCTGAAACTAACATTATATTGTATGTCAATTATAATTCAATAAAAATTAAATATAATACAAATTTAAAAAATCTTGGACCGTGTATATACCCATATGTATGTGAATGAATGTATCAGTACTTAGACACACACATGGAATTTGCATATGTATACAGCAAACTGATAATAGTGAGTGCACAAGTGCTCAGTCTTGTCTGACTCTTTGCAACTCCACAGACTGTAGGCCTCCAGGCTCCTCTGTCCGTGGAATTTTCCAGGCAAGAATATTAGAGTGGGTCGCCATGCCCTCCTCCAGGGAATCTTCCCATCCCAGGGATTAAACCCACGTCTCTTTATGTCTCCTGCATCAGCAGGTGGGTTCTTTACCGGTTGAGCCACCAGAGAAGCCCAACTATCAATAGTGGTTTCCCCTAAAAAGTTGGACAACATGGAAGAGTGGGAGGGAAGTCTGTTGGAAGAGAGAGTTTTTGTTTTTTTTTTTACCCTATACACTGCAATATTTAACCATTTAAAAAACAAATATAAGTAAAAGCGAGCAAAGAACAGTAATGCTGAGAATTAAAAAACAAGGGTTCCAGATCAGCTATACTAAATAATCTCCAGGGAAAAGACATCCGAGAAGAACGTGAGGAGCAAGCATGAAGGGAATTGGTCGTATTTTCAATATGGTGGGAAAATACAAGAGCCGTTGGAGCAGGATGGTGACAGAATTGCATCTGCATTTCCAAACGGTCATCTTGCTCCACATCACTAATGATTGGAGAGACTCAACTCCAAACGCCAAGGAGGGACCACTTCGCCCGAGTCCGATTGGGCCTCATTGCAATGTCTGTCCTTAGCAGATGCTGGAGAAGCTGTGGAGCAAAGGGAACTCTCCTCCACGCTGAGTAGGAATGGGAGTTGGTACAGCCGGGATGGAAAAGAGTATGGAGGTTCGCGAAGGAACTAAACGTAGAAGTAGCCTATGGTTCAGCAGTCCCACTCCCAGGCATAGATCCACCCCCAGTACAAGCCAACAAGCCAGATGCCCCGTTTGGGCACATCGATCTGTGCGCGCGCTCGCATGCGCATGCGCGATCGCCTGCGAGGCTGGGGGTGGGGCGGGGGCTGGGGCTCTGGCTGGAGTCGGTGCAAGCCCCGGGATTGCCTGAGGCAAGCCAAAGGAGCCCCAGAGGGAGACGGGACGGCCGGTCGTCTGGTTTCCTGAAAGCCGAATGCGAATGCGGAGGGGCTCGCGGGCCGCGGGGAGGCAACCCAGGTCTGCAGCGGGAGTCGGGGCCCCGGCCACCCACTCACTCCCCCCGCCCCGGGAGGGGCTGGGGCTGCGGGGGTGGCGGGGGGGCGAGGGGGGTGTGGGTCCAAGAATTGGGACGCGGGGCGGGGGCTAAAGGACCTCTTCTGGTAGGCAAAAAAGCCTCCAGCACCCGGAATTCCCAGGTGGTCTCCCATCCAAGATACTGAACAGGCCCGACCCTGCTTAGCTTCCGAGATCAGACGAGATCGGGCGCCTTCAGGCCGATAGGGCCGGAGACGGACGCGGCCGCCGCGGGGCGCCCTAAGAGCCTTGCGCTTCGCCTCCCTTTCGCTCTGACCTGCAGGTCGGGCCAACGGGCCGCCCCTCTCCTCGGGGGGCCGTGCTGTACTTGAGCCGCACGACCCGCGACCGCACTCCAGCCTGCTGACGCCGGCCCGGCCCCCGAACACCGCCAACACCAGACCAGCAACCGCCTTGCCGGGCCCGGGGGCCCGATGGGCTTCCAGGACCCCCCAGTGACCGGGAGGGCGTGCGTGCGTGCGCGCGGGGCCTGGGGGGTGGGCTGAGGGGTGCGGAGGTCTCGGCGCCCTCCCACCCCCGGCCAGTCCAGACCCGGCCGCGCTGGCTGAGCGGGGCCTCCCCCCCCCCCATCCCGTTCGCTGTCCAGGGCCGCGCGACCCCGGAGGTGTCGGTCTTCGGGGCCCGCCGCCTCCCGATCCCCGCGGCCCGGGGGCCTCTGAACCTCCTGCGGGCCTAGGCACAGCGAATCTTGAGCGCCCAACTTGCCCGGCACCTGCCCGCTGCCCAAACCCACCGGGAGCCACGGAGGCGCGGTCGACCGGAGCGCCTCAGCCCCGCCCCTTTGCCCTACCGAGGCGCCCCCCTTGTCCCCACGCCGCCCGCCAAGCACCCGACCTTCCTGAGAGAGCAGACGAACCACAGGCAGGCACACAGACAGACAGACAGACAGACACACACACACACACACGAGTGTGGTCTTTGGAAATACTTCTGTTCGTAGTTGCTGGGTTGAGCCCAACTCTTATAGGACCCATGGAGTGCGGCCCATCAGGCTCCTCTGTCCGTGGCATTTCCCAGGCGAGAATACTGGAGTGGGTTGCCATTACCTTCTCCAGGGGATCTTCCCGACCCAGGGATCAAACCCGAGTCTCCTGCGGGCGGATGCCTTGCCATCTGAACCAGCACATTGCGAATTCCCTAGGCAAAATACAAAGAAAAGAGCTCGTGTGCTACTAAGTGGAAAGATGATTGAAGAAACAGAAGGTGTCCTTTGTTGGTATCTTGGAATCTTTCTTTAGTTTTCGTTGATTTTTACTCTTAAGGCTACTTGAACAAGGCAAGAGAGAAACCCCAGAACTGAAAAGCAATTGACTTTTTTGAAAGAAACCTGTGCAGGTTAAGCACTCTTCGTTTTTGAGAGATGGTGAAATGCAAACTCTTGATTCAACACATATGACTTTGGTGAACTTTATTTCAAATCTCCATGATGAACCCCTAAGGCGTCCAGGAAGAAAGGAGTAGAGCGGGAGACAAAAAGAGCAACCTTTCCCCTTGGCGCCATCCCAACCAGCTGCTTAGTTCCTTCATCTCATGGACTACCATCTGGGCTTATCTGGTTTGTCTGATTCTTGTTTCGGGGCCCGTTTCTAGTCACAAGGCTGTCAACAGTGGGGGGTGGGGTGGGGGGTGGGGGAAGCCCTTCTTTCCATTCCACATGAGACCCAGTGGACAATCCAGGCTCTGGCCACTGCATAGAGCGTGCAGCAACAATATCAACGGTGATGCTGGTTAACAACGCATATTCCTGGAATCCACTCCGTTGGCTACTGAGTGTGTGCGGTGGTGGTCTGGAACCTATACCTGGAAGCTTTCTTGATGATTGCAAATGACACCAAAGTCCGAGGACGATGGAAGATCTTCACGTTTCTGCAAGAGCCACACACCTCCAGAAGGAACCGCAAGACTTGCCTGACATGGTCAAGGTCTAAGTATTGGACTACACGTCGGAAGGTCTCCACCTTTGCTATGGAAGTCAAACGATCTTTCTTGGAAATGAAAATGGATCACACTGAACGTTCACATTCTTCTAGAGCATTTGAAAAGCCCTAAACTGTAGAAATCTGCTGTACGAGTTCCTTGAAAGCAAGAACCCATACTGATGGATATGTCTTAATGCCTTAGATTGTGCCTTGAATATAGCGTACACATGAACCCAGGAAAGGAAAGAATGGAATCGCCAAATATACAAAGAGATCAAAAGTGCCGAGCCAAGTGACACCTTGAGGCTTCCAAGAACTTTTCTGTCTTTCACACGCTAAGTAAATCCTGAGCACCTACGATGAGCTGGGAGGCATGTAATAAGTTTCTGGAACTAGAAGGCGGAGAGAAGCAGACACAGAGTTCCTGCTTTCACTGAGACGAATCTAATGATACATCACAGGCAGATCCTTGGAGAACTTGTCGAGGGGCCTCTACCCTCACCAAAACCTGGGTGTCAGGGAAGGCTTTTCAGAGTAACCATTGCGTTGAGGTCCATAGGTGGAACCTACGTAAACCAGGGTTGAGATGCAGGAAGAATTTCAGGCAGGGAAAACAGCATCCTGGAAGTCTACGTGACCAGGGAAACTTAGGACGTTCAAGAAATGAAAATGCCCTATGGGATGGAAGCCAAAGAGTGCAGAGGGCATTCCAGGGACAAGACATCCGAGAAGAACGTGAGGAGCAGGCATGAAGGGAATTGGTCGTATCTTCAATATGATGGGAAAATACAAGAGCCGTTGGAGCAGGATGGTGACAGAATTGCATCTGCATTTCCAAACGGTCATCTTGCTCCACATCACTAATGATTGGAGAGACTCAACTCCAAACGCCAAGGAGGGACCACTTCGCCCGAGTCCGATTGGGCCTCATTGCAATGTCTGTCCTTAGCAGATGCTGGAGAAGCTGTGGAGCAAAGGGAACTCTCCTCCACGCTGAGTAGGAATGGGAGTTGGTACAGCCGGGATGGAAAAGAGTATGGAGGTTCGCGAAGGAACTAAACGTAGAAGTAGCCTATGGTTCAGCAGTCCCACTCCCAGGCATAGATCCACCCCCAGTACAAGCCAACAAGCCAGATGCCCCGTTTGGGCACATCGATCTGTGCGCGCGCTCGCATGCGCATGCGCGATCGCCTGCGAGGCTGGGGGTGGGGCGGGGGCTGGGGCTCTGGCTGGAGTCGGTGCAAGCCCCGGGATTGCCTGAGGCAAGCCAAAGGAGCCCCAGAGGGAGACGGGACGGCCGGTCGTCTGGTTTCCTGGAAGCCGAATGCGAATGCGGAGGGGCTCGCGGGCCGCGGGGAGGCAACCCAGGTCTGCAGCGGGAGTCGGGGCCCCGGCCACCCACTCACTCCCCCCGCCCCGGGAGGGGCTGGGGCTGCGGGGGTGGCGGGGGGGCGAGGGGGGTGTGGGTCCAAGAATTGGGACGCGGGGCGGGGGCTAAAGGACCTCTTCTGGTAGGCAAAAAAGCCTCCAGCACCCGGAATTCCCAGGTGGTCTCCCATCCAAGATACTGAACAGGCCCGACCCTGCTTAGCTTCCGAGATCAGACGAGATCGGGCGCCTTCAGGCCGATAGGGCCGGAGACGGACGCGGCCGCCGCGGGGCGCCCTAAGAGCCTTGCGCTTCGCCTCCCTTTCGCTCTGACCTGCAGGTCGGGCCAACGGGCCGCCCCTCTCCTCGGGGGGCCGTGCTGTACTTGAGCCGCACGACCCGCGACCGCACTCCAGCCTGCTGACGCCGGCCCGGCCCCCGAACACCGCCAACACCAGACCAGCAACCGCCTTGCCGGGCCCGGGGGCCCGATGGGCTTCCAGGACCCCCCAGTGACCGGGAGGGCGTGCGTGCGTGCGCGCGGGGCCTGGGGGGTGGGCTGAGGGGTGCGGAGGTCTCGGCGCCCTCCCACCCCCGGCCAGTCCAGACCCGGCCGCGCTGGCTGAGCGGGGCCTCCCCCCCCCCCCCATCCCGTTCGCTGTCCAGGGCCGCGCGACCCCGGAGGTGTCGGTCTTCGGGGCCCGCCGCCTCCCGATCCCCGCGGCCCGGGGGCCTCTGAACCTCCTGCGGGCCTAGGCACAGCGAATCTTGAGCGCCCAACTTGCCCGGCACCTGCCCGCTGCCCAAACCCACCGGGAGCCACGGAGGCGCGGTCGACCGGAGCGCCTCAGCCCCGCCCCTTTGCCCTACCGAGGCGCCCCCCTTGTCCCCACGCCGCCCGCCAAGCACCCGACCTTCCTGAGAGAGCAGACGAACCACAGGCAGGCACACAGACAGACAGACAGACAGACACACACACACACACACGAGTGTGGTCTTTGGAAATACTTCTGTTCGTAGTTGCTGGGTTGAGCCCAACTCTTATAGGACCCATGGAGTGCGGCCCATCAGGCTCCTCTGTCCGTGGCATTTCCCAGGCGAGAATACTGGAGTGGGTTGCCATTACCTTCTCCAGGGGATCTTCCCGACCCAGGGATCAAACCCGAGTCTCCTGCGGGCGGATGCCTTGCCATCTGAACCAGCACATTGCGAATTCCCTAGGCAAAATACAAAGAAAAGAGCTCGTGTGCTACTAAGTGGAAAGATGATTGAAGAAACAGAAGGTGTCCTTTGTTGGTATCTTGGAATCTTTCTTTAGTTTTCGTTGATTTTTACTCTTAAGGCTACTTGAACAAGGCAAGAGAGAAACCCCAGAACTGAAAAGCAATTGACTTTTTTGAAAGAAACCTGTGCAGGTTAAGCACTCTTCGTTTTTGAGAGATGGTGAAATGCAAACTCTTGATTCAACACATATGACTTTGGTGAACTTTATTTCAAATCTCCATGATGAACCCCTAAGGCGTCCAGGAAGAAAGGAGTAGAGCGGGAGACAAAAAGAGCAACCTTTCCCCTTGGCGCCATCCCAACCAGCTGCTTAGTTCCTTCATCTCATGGACTACCATCTGGGCTTATCTGGTTTGTCTGATTCTTGTTTCGGGGCCCGTTTCTAGTCACAAGGCTGTCAACAGTGGGGGGTGGGGTGGGGGGTGGGGGAAGCCCTTCTTTCCATTCCACATGAGACCCAGTGGACAATCCAGGCTCTGGCCACTGCATAGAGCGTGCAGCAACAATATCAACGGTGATGCTGGTTAACAACGCATATTCCTGGAATCCACTCCGTTGGCTACTGAGTGTGTGCGGTGGTGGTCTGGAACCTATACCTGGAAGCTTTCTTGATGATTGCAAATGACACCAAAGTCCGAGGACGATGGAAGATCTTCACGTTTCTGCAAGAGCCACACACCTCCAGAAGGAACCGCAAGACTTGCCTGACATGGTCAAGGTCTAAGTATTGGACTACACGTCGGAAGGTCTCCACCTTTGCTATGGAAGTCAAACGATCTTTCTTGGAAATGAAAATGGATCACACTGAACGTTCACATTCTTCTAGAGCATTTGAAAAGCCCTAAACTGTAGAAATCTGCTGTACGAGTTCCTTGAAAGCAAGAACCCATACTGATGGATATGTCTTAATGCCTTAGATTGTGCCTTGAATATAGGGTACACATGAACCCAGGAAAGGAAAGAATGGAATCGCCAAATATACAAAGAGATCAAAAGTGCCGAGCCAAGTGACACCTTGAGGCTTCCAAGAACTTTTCTGTCTTTCACACGCTAAGTAAATCCTGAGCACCTACGATGAGCTGGGAGGCATGTAATAAGTTTCTGGAACTAGAAGGCGGAGAGAAGCAGACACAGAGTTCCTGCTTTCACTGAGACGAATCTAATGATACATCACAGGCAGATCCTTGGAGAACTTGTCGAGGGGCCTCTACCCTCACCAAAACCTGGGTGTCAGGGAAGGCTTTTCAGAGTAACCATTGCGTTGAGGTCCATAGGTGGAACCTACGTAAACCAGGGTTGAGATGCAGGAAGAATTTCAGGCAGGGAAAACAGCATCCTGGAAGTCTACGTGACCAGGGAAACTTAGGACGTTCAAGAAATGAAAATGCCCTATGGGATGGAAGCCAAAGAGTGCAGAGGGCATTCCAGGGACAAGACATCCGAGAAGAACGTGAGGAGCAGGCATGAAGGGAATTGGTCGTATCTTCAATATGATGGGAAAATACAAGAGCCGTTGGAGCAGGATGGTGACAGAATTGCATCTGCATTTCCAAACGGTCATCTTGCTCCACATCACTAATGATTGGAGAGACTCAACTCCAAACGCCAAGGAGGGACCACTTCGCCCGAGTCCGATTGGGCCTCATTGCAATGTCTGTCCTTAGCAGATGCTGGAGAAGCTGTGGAGCAAAGGGAACTCTCCTCCACGCTGAGTAGGAATGGGAGTTGGTACAGCCGGGATGGAAAAGAGTATGGAGGTTCGCGAAGGAACTAAACGTAGAAGTAGCCTATGGTTCAGCAGTCCCACTCCCAGGCATAGATCCACCCCCAGTACAAGCCAACAAGCCAGATGCCCCGTTTGGGCACATCGATCTGTGCGCGCGCTCGCATGCGCATGCGCGATCGCCTGCGAGGCTGGGGGTGGGGCGGGGGCTGGGGCTCTGGCTGGAGTCGGTGCAAGCCCCGGGATTGCCTGAGGCAAGCCAAAGGAGCCCCAGAGGGAGACGGGACGGCCGGTCGTCTGGTTTCCTGGAAGCCGAATGCGAATGCGGAGGGGCTCGCGGGCCGCGGGGAGGCAACCCAGGTCTGCAGCGGGAGTCGGGGCCCCGGCCACCCACTCACTCCCCCCGCCCCGGGAGGGGCTGGGGCTGCGGGGGTGGCGGGGGGGCGAGGGGGGTGTGGGTCCAAGAATTGGGACGCGGGGCGGGGGCTAAAGGACCTCTTCTGGTAGGCAAAAAAGCCTCCAGCACCCGGAATTCCCAGGTGGTCTCCCATCCAAGATACTGAACAGGCCCGACCCTGCTTAGCTTCCGAGATCAGACGAGATCGGGCGCCTTCAGGCCGATAGGGCCGGAGACGGACGCGGCCGCCGCGGGGCGCCCTAAGAGCCTTGCGCTTCGCCTCCCTTTCGCTCTGACCTGCAGGTCGGGCCAACGGGCCGCCCCTCTCCTTGGGGGGCCGTGCTGTACTTGAGCCGCACGACCCGCGACCGCACTCCAGCCTGCTGACGCCGGCCCGGCCCCCGAACACCGCCAACACCAGACCAGCAACCGCCTTGCCGGGCCCGGGGGCCCGATGGGCTTCCAGGACCCCCCAGTGACCGGGAGGGCGTGCGTGCGTGCGCGCGGGGCCTGGGGGGTGGGCTGAGGGGTGCGGAGGTCTCGGCGCCCTCCCACCCCCGGCCAGTCCAGACCCGGCCGCGCTGGCTGAGCGGGGCCTCCCCCCCCCCCCCATCCCGTTCGCTGTCCAGGGCCGCGCGACCCCGGAGGTGTCGGTCTTCGGGGCCCGCCGCCTCCCGATCCCCGCGGCCCGGGGGCCTCTGAACCTCCTGCGGGCCTAGGCACAGCGAATCTTGAGCGCCCAACTTGCCCGGCACCTGCCCGCTGCCCAAACCCACCGGGAGCCACGGAGGCGCGGTCGACCGGAGCGCCTCAGCCCCGCCCCTTTGCCCTACCGAGGCGCCCCCCTTGTCCCCACGCCGCCCGCCAAGCACCCGACCTTCCTGAGAGAGCAGACGAACCACAGGCAGGCACACAGACAGACAGACAGACAGACACACACACACACACACGAGTGTGGTCTTTGGAAATACTTCTGTTCGTAGTTGCTGGGTTGAGCCCAACTCTTATAGGACCCATGGAGTGCGGCCCATCAGGCTCCTCTGTCCGTGGCATTTCCCAGGCGAGAATACTGGAGTGGGTTGCCATTACCTTCTCCAGGGGATCTTCCCGACCCAGGGATCAAACCCGAGTCTCCTGCGGGCGGATGCCTTGCCATCTGAACCAGCACATTGCGAATTCCCTAGGCAAAATACAAAGAAAAGAGCTCGTGTGCTACTAAGTGGAAAGATGATTGAAGAAACAGAAGGTGTCCTTTGTTGGTATCTTGGAATCTTTCTTTAGTTTTCGTTGATTTTTTACTCTTAAGGCTACTTGAACAAGGCAAGAGAGAAACCCCAGAACTGAAAAGCAATTGACTTTTTTGAAAGAAACCTGTGCAGGTTAAGCACTCTTCGTTTTTGAGAGATGGTGAAATGCAAACTCTTGATTCAACACATATGACTTTGGTGAACTTTATTTCAAATCTCCATGATGAACCCCTAAGGCGTCCAGGAAGAAAGGAGTAGAGCGGGAGACAAAAAGAGCAACCTTTCCCCTTGGCGCCATCCCAACCAGCTGCTTAGTTTCTTCATCTCATGGACTACCATCTGGGCTTATCTGGTTTGTCTGATTCTTGTTTCGGGGCCCGTTTCTAGTCACAAGGCTGTCAACAGTGGGGGGGGGGTGGGGGGTGGGGGAAGCCCTTCTTTCCATTCCACATGAGACCCAGTGGACAATCCAGGCTCTGGCCACTGCATAGAGCGTGCAGCAACAATATCAACGGTGATGCTGGTTAACAACGCATATTCCTGGAATCCACTCCGTTGGCTACTGAGTGTGTGCGGTGGTGGTCTGGAACCTATACCTGGAAGCTTTCTTGATGATTGCAAATGACACCAAAGTCCGAGGACGATGGAAGATCTTCACGTTTCTGCAAGAGCCACACACCTCCAGAAGGAACCGCAAGACTTGCCTGACATGGTCAAGGTCTAAGTATTGGACTACACGTCGGAAGGTCTCCACCTTTGCTATGGAAGTCAAACGATCTTTCTTGGAAATGAAAATGGATCACACTGAACGTTCACATTCTTCTAGAGCATTTGAAAAGCCCTAAACTGTAGAAATCTGCTGTACGAGTTCCTTGAAAGCAAGAACCCATACTGATGGATATGTCTTAATGCCTTAGATTGTGCCTTGAATATAGCGTACACATGAACCCAGGAAAGGAAAGAATGGAATCGCCAAATATACAAAGAGATCAAAAGTGCCGAGCCAAGTGACACCTTGAGGCTTCCAAGAACTTTTCTGTCTTTCACACGCTAAGTAAATCCTGAGCACCTACGATGAGCTGGGAGGCATGTAATAAGTTTCTGGAACTAGAAGGCGGAGAGAAGCAGACACAGAGTTCCTGCTTTCACTGAGACGAATCTAATGATACATCACAGGCAGATCCTTGGAGAACTTGTCGAGGGGCCTCTACCCTCACCAAAACCTGGGTGTCAGGGAAGGCTTTTCAGAGTAACCATTGCGTTGAGGTCCATAGGTGGAACCTACGTAAACCAGGGTTGAGATGCAGGAAGAATTTCAGGCAGGGAAAACAGCATCCTGGAAGTCTACGTGACCAGGGAAACTTAGGACGTTCAAGAAATGAAAATGCCCTATGGGATGGAAGCCAAAGAGTGCAGAGGGCATTCCAGGGACAAGACATCCGAGAAGAACGTGAGGAGCAGGCATGAAGGGAATTGGTCGTATCTTCAATATGATGGGAAAATACAAGAGCCGTTGGAGCAGGATGGTGACAGAATTGCATCTGCATTTCCAAACGGTCATCTTGCTCCACATCACTAATGATTGGAGAGACTCAACTCCAAACGCCAAGGAGGGACCACTTCGCCCGAGTCCGATTGGGCCTCATTGCAATGTCTGTCCTTAGCAGATGCTGGAGAAGCTGTGGAGCAAAGGGAACTCTCCTCCACGCTGAGTAGGAATGGGAGTTGGTACAGCCGGGATGGAAAAGAGTATGGAGGTTCGCGAAGGAACTAAACGTAGAAGTAGCCTATGGTTCAGCAGTCCCACTCCCAGGCATAGATCCACCCCCAGTACAAGCCAACAAGCCAGATGCCCCGTTTGGGCACATCGATCTGTGCGCGCGCTCGCATGCGCATGCGCGATCGCCTGCGAGGCTGGGGGTGGGGCGGGGGCTGGGGCTCTGGCTGGAGTCGGTGCAAGCCCCGGGATTGCCTGAGGCAAGCCAAAGGAGCCCCAGAGGGAGACGGGACGGCCGGTCGTCTGGTTTCCTGGAAGCCGAATGCGAATGCGGAGGGGCTCGCGGGCCGCGGGGAGGCAACCCAGGTCTGCAGCGGGAGTCGGGGCCCCGGCCACCCACTCACTCCCCCCGCCCCGGGAGGGGCTGGGGCTGCGGGGGTGGCGGGGGGGGCGAGGGGGGTGTGGGTCCAAGAATTGGGACGCGGGGCGGGGGCTAAAGGACCTCTTCTGGTAGGCAAAAAAGCCTCCAGCACCCGGAATTCCCAGGTGGTCTCCCATCCAAGATACTGAACAGGCCCGACCCTGCTTAGCTTCCGAGATCAGACGAGATCGGGCGCCTTCAGGCCGATAGGGCCGGAGACGGACGCGGCCGCCGCGGGGCGCCCTAAGAGCCTTGCGCTTCGCCTCCCTTTCGCTCTGACCTGCAGGTCGGGCCAACGGGCCGCCCCTCTCCTCGGGGGGCCGTGCTGTACTTGAGCCGCACGACCCGCGACCGCACTCCAGCCTGCTGACGCCGGCCCGGCCCCCGAACACCGCCAACACCAGACCAGCAACCGCCTGGCCGGGCCCGGGGGCCCGATGGGCTTCCAGGACCCCCCAGTGACCGGGAGGGCGTGCGTGCGTGCGCGCGGGGCCTGGGGGGTGGGCTGAGGGGTGCGGAGGTCTCGGCGCCCTCCCACCCCCGGCCACTCCAGACCCGGCCGCGCTGGCTGAGCGGGGCCTCCCCCCCCCCCCATCCCGTTCGCTGTCCAGGGCCGCGCGACCCCGGAGGTGTCAGTCTTCGGGGCCCGCCGCCTCCCGATCCCCGCGGCCCGGGGGCCTCTGAACCTCCTGCGGGCCTAGGCACAGCGAATCTTGAGCGCCCAACTTGCCCGGCACCTGCCCGCTGCCCAAACCCACCGGGAGCCACGGAGGCGCGGTCGACCGGAGCGCCTCAGCCCCGCCCCTTTGCCCTACCGAGGCGCCCCCCTTGTCCCCACGCCGCCCGCCAAGCACCCGACCTTCCTGAGAGAGCAGACGAACCACAGGCAGGCACACAGACAGACAGACAGACAGACAGACACACACACACACGAGTGTGGTCTTTGGAAATACTTCTGTTCGTAGTTGCTGGGTTGAGCCCAACTCTTATAGGACCCATGGAGTGCGGCCCATCAGGCTCCTCTGTCCGTGGCATTTCCCAGGCGAGAATACTGGAGTGGGTTGCCATTACCTTCTCCAGGGGATCTTCCCGACCCAGGGATCAAACCCGAGTCTCCTGCGGGCGGATGCCTTGCCATCTGAACCAGCACATTGCGAATTCCCTAGGCAAAATACAAAGAAAAGAGCTCGTGTGCTACTAAGTGGAAAGATGATTGAAGAAACAGAAGGTGTCCTTTGTTGGTATCTTGGAATCTTTCTTTAGTTTTCGTTGATTTTTTACTCTTAAGGCTACTTGAACAAGGCAAGAGAGAAACCCCAGAACTGAAAAGCAATTGACTTTTTTGAAAGAAACCTGTGCAGGTTAAGCACTCTTCGTTTTTGAGAGATGGTGAAATGCAAACTCTTGATTCAACACATATGACTTTGGTGAACTTTATTTCAAATCTCCATGATGAACCCCTAAGGCGTCCAGGAAGAAAGGAGTAGAGCGGGAGACAAAAAGAGCAACCTTTCCCCTTGGCGCCATCCCAACCAGCTGCTTAGTTTCTTCATCTCATGGACTACCATCTGGGCTTATCTGGTTTGTCTGATTCTTGTTTCGGGGCCCGTTTCTAGTCACAAGGCTGTCAACAGTGGGGGGGGGGGTGGGGGGTGGGGGAAGCCCTTCTTTCCATTCCACATGAGACCCAGTGGACAATCCAGGCTCTGGCCACTGCATAGAGCGTGCAGCAACAATATCAACGGTGATGCTGGTTAACAACGCATATTCCTGGAATCCACTCCGTTGGCTACTGAGTGTGTGCGGTGGTGGTCTGGAACCTATACCTGGAAGCTTTCTTGATGATTGCAAATGACACCAAAGTCCGAGGACGATGGAAGATCTTCACGTTTCTGCAAGAGCCACACACCTCCAGAAGGAACCGCAAGACTTGCCTGACATGGTCAAGGTCTAAGTATTGGACTACACGTCGGAAGGTCTCCACCTTTGCTATGGAAGTCAAACGATCTTTCTTGGAAATGAAAATGGATCACACTGAACGTTCACATTCTTCTAGAGCATTTGAAAAGCCCTAAACTGTAGAAATCTGCTGTACGAGTTCCTTGAAAGCAAGAACCCATACTGATGGATATGTCTTAATGCCTTAGATTGTGCCTTGAATATAGCGTACACATGAACCCAGGAAAGGAAAGAATGGAATCGCCAAATATACAAAGAGATCAAAAGTGCCGAGCCAAGTGACACCTTGAGGCTTCCAAGAACTTTTCTGTCTTTCACACGCTAAGTAAATCCTGAGCACCTACGATGAGCTGGGAGGCATGTAATAAGTTTCTGGAACTAGAAGGCGGAGAGAAGCAGACACAGAGTTCCTGCTTTCACTGAGACGAATCTAATGATACATCACAGGCAGATCCTTGGAGAACTTGTCGAGGGGCCTCTACCCTCACCAAAACCTGGGTGTCAGGGAAGGCTTTTCAGAGTAACCATTGCGTTGAGGTCCATAGGTGGAACCTACGTAAACCAGGGTTGAGATGCAGGAAGAATTTCAGGCAGGGAAAACAGCATCCTGGAAGTCTACGTGACCAGGGAAACTTAGGACGTTCAAGAAATGAAAATGCCCTATGGGATGGAAGCCAAAGAGTGCAGAGGGCATTCCAGGGACAAGACATCCGAGAAGAACGTGAGGAGCAGGCATGAAGGGAATTGGTCGTATCTTCAATATGATGGGAAAATACAAGAGCCGTTGGAGCAGGATGGTGACAGAATTGCATCTGCATTTCCAAACGGTCATCTTGCTCCACATCACTAATGATTGGAGAGACTCAACTCCAAACGCCAAGGAGGGACCACTTCGCCCGAGTCCGATTGGGCCTCATTGCAATGTCTGTCCTTAGCAGATGCTGGAGAAGCTGTGGAGCAAAGGGAACTCTCCTCCACGCTGAGTAGGAATGGGAGTTGGTACAGCCGGGATGGAAAAGAGTATGGAGGTTCGCGAAGGAACTAAACGTAGAAGTAGCCTATGGTTCAGCAGTCCCACTCCCAGGCATAGATCCACCCCCAGTACAAGCCAACAAGCCAGATGCCCCGTTTGGGCACATCGATCTGTGCGCGCGCTCGCATGCGCATGCGCGATCGCCTGCGAGGCTGGGGGTGGGGCGGGGGCTGGGGCTCTGGCTGGAGTCGGTGCAAGCCCCGGGATTGCCTGAGGCAAGCCAAAGGAGCCCCAGAGGGAGACGGGACGGCCGGTCGTCTGGTTTCCTGGAAGCCGAATGCGAATGCGGAGGGGCTCGCGGGCCGCGGGGAGGCAACCCAGGTCTGCAGCGGGAGTCGGGGCCCCGGCCACCCACTCACTCCCCCCGCCCCGGGAGGGGCTGGGGCTGCGGGGGTGGCGGGGGGGGCGAGGGGGGTGTGGGTCCAAGAATTGGGACGCGGGGCGGGGGCTAAAGGACCTCTTCTGGTAGGCAAAAAAGCCTCCAGCACCCGGAATTCCCAGGTGGTCTCCCATCCAAGATACTGAACAGGCCCGACCCTGCTTAGCTTCCGAGATCAGACGAGATCGGGCGCCTTCAGGCCGATAGGGCCGGAGACGGACGCGGCCGCCGCGGGGCGCCCTAAGAGCCTTGCGCTTCGCCTCCCTTTCGCTCTGACCTGCAGGTCGGGCCAACGGGCCGCCCCTCTCCTCGGGGGGCCGTGCTGTACTTGAGCCGCACGACCCGCGACCGCACTCCAGCCTGCTGACGCCGGCCCGGCCCCCGAACACCGCCAACACCAGACCAGCAACCGCCTGGCCGGGCCCGGGGGCCCGATGGGCTTCCAGGACCCCCCAGTGACCGGGAGGGCGTGCGTGCGTGCGCGCGGGGCCTGGGGGGTGGGCTGAGGGGTGCGGAGGTCTCGGCGCCCTCCCACCCCCGGCCACTCCAGACCCGGCCGCGCTGGCTGAGCGGGGCCTCCCCCCCCCCCCCCATCCCGTTCGCTGTCCAGGGCCGCGCGACCCCGGAGGTGTCGGTCTTCGGGGCCCGCCGCCTCCCGATCCCCGCGGCCCGGGGGCCTCTGAACCTCCTGCGGGCCTAGGCACAGCGAATCTTGAGCGCCCAACTTGCCCGGCACCTGCCCGCTGCCCAAACCCACCGGGAGCCACGGAGGCGCGGTCGACCGGAGCGCCTCAGCCCCGCCCCTTTGCCCTACCGAGGCGCCCCCCTTGTCCCCACGCCGCCCGCCAAGCACCCGACCTTCCTGAGAGAGCAGACGAACCACAGGCAGGCACACAGACAGACAGACAGACAGACAGACACACACACACACGAGTGTGGTCTTTGGAAATACTTCTGTTCGTAGTTGCTGGGTTGAGCCCAACTCTTATAGGACCCATGGAGTGCGGCCCATCAGGCTCCTCTGTCCGTGGCATTTCCCAGGCGAGAATACTGGAGTGGGTTGCCATTACCTTCTCCAGGGGATCTTCCCGACCCAGGGATCAAACCCGAGTCTCCTGCGGGCGGATGCCTTGCCATCTGAACCAGCACATTGCGAATTCCCTAGGCAAAATACAAAGAAAAGAGCTCGTGTGCTACTAAGTGGAAAGATGATTGAAGAAACAGAAGGTGTCCTTTGTTGGTATCTTGGAATCTTTCTTTAGTTTTCGTTGATTTTTTACTCTTAAGGCTACTTGAACAAGGCAAGAGAGAAACCCCAGAACTGAAAAGCAATTGACTTTTTTGAAAGAAACCTGTGCAGGTTAAGCACTCTTCGTTTTTGAGAGATGGTGAAATGCAAACTCTTGATTCAACACATATGACTTTGGTGAACTTTATTTCAAATCTCCATGATGAACCCCTAAGGCGTCCAGGAAGAAAGGAGTAGAGCGGGAGACAAAAAGAGCAACCTTTCCCCTTGGCGCCATCCCAACCAGCTGCTTAGTTTCTTCATCTCATGGACTACCATCTGGGCTTATCTGGTTTGTCTGATTCTTGTTTCGGGGCCCGTTTCTAGTCACAAGGCTGTCAACAGTGGGGGGGGGGGTGGGGGGTGGGGGAAGCCCTTCTTTCCATTCCACATGAGACCCAGTGGACAATCCAGGCTCTGGCCACTGCATAGAGCGTGCAGCAACAATATCAACGGTGATGCTGGTTAACAACGCATATTCCTGGAATCCACTCCGTTGGCTACTGAGTGTGTGCGGTGGTGGTCTGGAACCTATACCTGGAAGCTTTCTTGATGATTGCAAATGACACCAAAGTCCGAGGACGATGGAAGATCTTCACGTTTCTGCAAGAGCCACACACCTCCAGAAGGAACCGCAAGACTTGCCTGACATGGTCAAGGTCTAAGTATTGGACTACACGTCGGAAGGTCTCCACCTTTGCTATGGAAGTCAAACGATCTTTCTTGGAAATGAAAATGGATCACACTGAACGTTCACATTCTTCTAGAGCATTTGAAAAGCCCTAAACTGTAGAAATCTGCTGTACGAGTTCCTTGAAAGCAAGAACCCATACTGATGGATATGTCTTAATGCCTTAGATTGTGCCTTGAATATAGCGTACACATGAACCCAGGAAAGGAAAGAATGGAATCGCCAAATATACAAAGAGATCAAAAGTGCCGAGCCAAGTGACACCTTGAGGCTTCCAAGAACTTTTCTGTCTTTCACACGCTAAGTAAATCCTGAGCACCTACGATGAGCTGGGAGGCATGTAATAAGTTTCTGGAACTAGAAGGCGGAGAGAAGCAGACACAGAGTTCCTGCTTTCACTGAGACGAATCTAATGATACATCACAGGCAGATCCTTGGAGAACTTGTCGAGGGGCCTCTACCCTCACCAAAACCTGGGTGTCAGGGAAGGCTTTTCAGAGTAACCATTGCGTTGAGGTCCATAGGTGGAACCTACGTAAACCAGGGTTGAGATGCAGGAAGAATTTCAGGCAGGGAAAACAGCATCCTGGAAGTCTACGTGACCAGGGAAACTTAGGACGTTCAAGAAATGAAAATGCCCTATGGGATGGAAGCCAAAGAGTGCAGAGGGCATTCCAGGGACAAGACATCCGAGAAGAACGTGAGGAGCAGGCATGAAGGGAATTGGTCGTATCTTCAATATGATGGGAAAATACAAGAGCCGTTGGAGCAGGATGGTGACAGAATTGCATCTGCATTTCCAAACGGTCATCTTGCTCCACATCACTAATGATTGGAGAGACTCAACTCCAAACGCCAAGGAGGGACCACTTCGCCCGAGTCCGATTGGGCCTCATTGCAATGTCTGTCCTTAGCAGATGCTGGAGAAGCTGTGGAGCAAAGGGAACTCTCCTCCACGCTGAGTAGGAATGGGAGTTGGTACAGCCGGGATGGAAAAGAGTATGGAGGTTCGCGAAGGAACTAAACGTAGAAGTAGCCTATGGTTCAGCAGTCCCACTCCCAGGCATAGATCCACCCCCAGTACAAGCCAACAAGCCAGATGCCCCGTTTGGGCACATCGATCTGTGCGCGCGCTCGCATGCGCATGCGCGATCGCCTGCGAGGCTGGGGGTGGGGCGGGGGCTGGGGCTCTGGCTGGAGTCGGTGCAAGCCCCGGGATTGCCTGAGGCAAGCCAAAGGAGCCCCAGAGGGAGACGGGACGGCCGGTCGTCTGGTTTCCTGGAAGCCGAATGCGAATGCGGAGGGGCTCGCGGGCCGCGGGGAGGCAACCCAGGTCTGCAGCGGGAGTCGGGGCCCCGGCCACCCACTCACTCCCCCCGCCCCGGGAGGGGCTGGGGCTGCGGGGGTGGCGGGGGGGGCGAGGGGGGTGTGGGTCCAAGAATTGGGACGCGGGGCGGGGGCTAAAGGACCTCTTCTGGTAGGCAAAAAAGCCTCCAGCACCCGGAATTCCCAGGTGGTCTCCCATCCAAGATACTGAACAGGCCCGACCCTGCTTAGCTTCCGAGATCAGACGAGATCGGGCGCCTTCAGGCCGATAGGGCCGGAGACGGACGCGGCCGCCGCGGGGCGCCCTAAGAGCCTTGCGCTTCGCCTCCCTTTCGCTCTGACCTGCAGGTCGGGCCAACGGGCCGCCCCTCTCCTCGGGGGGCCGTGCTGTACTTGAGCCGCACGACCCGCGACCGCACTCCAGCCTGCTGACGCCGGCCCGGCCCCCGAACACCGCCAACACCAGACCAGCAACCGCCTGGCCGGGCCCGGGGGCCCGATGGGCTTCCAGGACCCCCCAGTGACCGGGAGGGCGTGCGTGCGTGCGCGCGGGGCCTGGGGGGTGGGCTGAGGGGTGCGGAGGTCTCGGCGCCCTCCCACCCCCGGCCACTCCAGACCCGGCCGCGCTGGCTGAGCGGGGCCTCCCCCCCCCCCATCCCGTTCGCTGTCCAGGGCCGCGCGACCCCGGAGGTGTCAGTCTTCGGGGCCCGCCGCCTCCCGATCCCCGCGGCCCGGGGGCCTCTGAACCTCCTGCGGGCCTAGGCACAGCGAATCTTGAGCGCCCAACTTGCCCGGCACCTGCCCGCTGCCCAAACCCACCGGGAGCCACGGAGGCGCGGTCGACCGGAGCGCCTCAGCCCCGCCCCTTTGCCCTACCGAGGCGCCCCCCTTGTCCCCACGCCGCCCGCCAAGCACCCGACCTTCCTGAGAGAGCAGACGAACCACAGGCAGGCACACAGACAGACAGACAGACAGACAGACACACACACACACGAGTGTGGTCTTTGGAAATACTTCTGTTCGTAGTTGCTGGGTTGAGCCCAACTCTTATAGGACCCATGGAGTGCGGCCCATCAGGCTCCTCTGTCCGTGGCATTTCCCAGGCGAGAATACTGGAGTGGGTTGCCATTACCTTCTCCAGGGGATCTTCCCGACCCAGGGATCAAACCCGAGTCTCCTGCGGGCGGATGCCTTGCCATCTGAACCAGCACATTGCGAATTCCCTAGGCAAAATACAAAGAAAAGAGCTCGTGTGCTACTAAGTGGAAAGATGATTGAAGAAACAGAAGGTGTCCTTTGTTGGTATCTTGGAATCTTTCTTTAGTTTTCGTTGATTTTTTACTCTTAAGGCTACTTGAACAAGGCAAGAGAGAAACCCCAGAACTGAAAAGCAATTGACTTTTTTGAAAGAAACCTGTGCAGGTTAAGCACTCTTCGTTTTTGAGAGATGGTGAAATGCAAACTCTTGATTCAACACATATGACTTTGGTGAACTTTATTTCAAATCTCCATGATGAACCCCTAAGGCGTCCAGGAAGAAAGGAGTAGAGCGGGAGACAAAAAGAGCAACCTTTCCCCTTGGCGCCATCCCAACCAGCTGCTTAGTTCCTTCATCTCATGGACTACCATCTGGGCTTATCTGGTTTGTCTGATTCTTGTTTCGGGGCCCGTTTCTAGTCACAAGGCTGTCAACAGTGGGGGGGGGGGTGGGGGGTGGGGGAAGCCCTTCTTTCCATTCCACATGAGACCCAGTGGACAATCCAGGCTCTGGCCACTGCATAGAGCGTGCAGCAACAATATCAACGGTGATGCTGGTTAACAACGCATATTCCTGGAATCCACTCCGTTGGCTACTGAGTGTGTGCGGTGGTGGTCTGGAACCTATACCTGGAAGCTTTCTTGATGATTGCAAATGACACCAAAGTCCGAGGACGATGGAAGATCTTCACGTTTCTGCAAGAGCCACACACCTCCAGAAGGAACCGCAAGACTTGCCTGACATGGTCAAGGTCTAAGTATTGGACTACACGTCGGAAGGTCTCCACCTTTGCTATGGAAGTCAAACGATCTTTCTTGGAAATGAAAATGGATCACACTGAACGTTCACATTCTTCTAGAGCATTTGAAAAGCCCTAAACTGTAGAAATCTGCTGTACGAGTTCCTTGAAAGCAAGAACCCATACTGATGGATATGTCTTAATGCCTTAGATTGTGCCTTGAATATAGCGTACACATGAACCCAGGAAAGGAAAGAATGGAATCGCCAAATATACAAAGAGATCAAAAGTGCCGAGCCAAGTGACACCTTGAGGCTTCCAAGAACTTTTCTGTCTTTCACACGCTAAGTAAATCCTGAGCACCTACGATGAGCTGGGAGGCATGTAATAAGTTTCTGGAACTAGAAGGCGGAGAGAAGCAGACACAGAGTTCCTGCTTTCACTGAGACGAATCTAATGATACATCACAGGCAGATCCTTGGAGAACTTGTCGAGGGGCCTCTACCCTCACCAAAACCTGGGTGTCAGGGAAGGCTTTTCAGAGTAACCATTGCGTTGAGGTCCATAGGTGGAACCTACGTAAACCAGGGTTGAGATGCAGGAAGAATTTCAGGCAGGGAAAACAGCATCCTGGAAGTCTACGTGACCAGGGAAACTTAGGACGTTCAAGAAATGAAAATGCCCTATGGGATGGAAGCCAAAGAGTGCAGAGGGCATTCCAGGGACAAGACATCCGAGAAGAACGTGAGGAGCAGGCATGAAGGGAATTGGTCGTATCTTCAATATGATGGGAAAATACAAGAGCCGTTGGAGCAGGATGGTGACAGAATTGCATCTGCATTTCCAAACGGTCATCTTGCTCCACATCACTAATGATTGGAGAGACTCAACTCCAAACGCCAAGGAGGGACCACTTCGCCCGAGTCCGATTGGGCCTCATTGCAATGTCTGTCCTTAGCAGATGCTGGAGAAGCTGTGGAGCAAAGGGAACTCTCCTCCACGCTGAGTAGGAATGGGAGTTGGTACAGCCGGGATGGAAAAGAGTATGGAGGTTCGCGAAGGAACTAAACGTAGAAGTAGCCTATGGTTCAGCAGTCCCACTCCCAGGCATAGATCCACCCCCAGTACAAGCCAACAAGCCAGATGCCCCGTTTGGGCACATCGATCTGTGCGCGCGCTCGCATGCGCATGCGCGATCGCCTGCGAGGCTGGGGGTGGGGCGGGGGCTGGGGCTCTGGCTGGAGTCGGTGCAAGCCCCGGGATTGCCTGAGGCAAGCCAAAGGAGCCCCAGAGGGAGACGGGACGGCCGGTCGTCTGGTTTCCTGGAAGCCGAATGCGAATGCGGAGGGGCTCGCGGGCCGCGGGGAGGCAACCCAGGTCTGCAGCGGGAGTCGGGGCCCCGGCCACCCACTCACTCCCCCCGCCCCGGGAGGGGCTGGGGCTGCGGGGGTGGCGGGGGGGCGAGGGGGGTGTGGGTCCAAGAATTGGGACGCGGGGCGGGGGCTAAAGGACCTCTTCTGGTAGGCAAAAAAGCCTCCAGCACCCGGAATTCCCAGGTGGTCTCCCATCCAAGATACTGAACAGGCCCGACCCTGCTTAGCTTCCGAGATCAGACGAGATCGGGCGCCTTCAGGCCGATAGGGCCGGAGACGGACGCGGCCGCCGCGGGGCGCCCTAAGAGCCTTGCGCTTCGCCTCCCTTTCGCTCTGACCTGCAGGTCGGGCCAACGGGCCGCCCCTCTCCTCGGGGGGCCGTGCTGTACTTGAGCCGCACGACCCGCGACCGCACTCCAGCCTGCTGACGCCGGCCCGGCCCCCGAACACCGCCAACACCAGACCAGCAACCGCCTTGCCGGGCCCGGGGGCCCGATGGGCTTCCAGGACCCCCCAGTGACCGGGAGGGCGTGCGTGCGTGCGCGCGGGGCCTGGGGGGTGGGCTGAGGGGTGCGGAGGTCTCGGCGCCCTCCCACCCCCGGCCAGTCCAGACCCGGCCGCGCTGGCTGAGCGGGGCCTCCCCCCCCCCCCCATCCCGTTCGCTGTCCAGGGCCGCGCGACCCCGGAGGTGTCGGTCTTCGGGGCCCGCCGCCTCCCGATCCCCGCGGCCCGGGGGCCTCTGAACCTCCTGCGGGCCTAGGCGCAGCGAATCTTGAGCGCCCAACTTGCCCGGCACCTGCCCGCTGCCCAAACCCACCGGGAGCCACGGAGGCGCGGTCGACCGGAGCGCCTCAGCCCCGCCCCTTTGCCCTACCGAGGCGCCCCCCTTGTCCCCACGCCGCCCGCCAAGCACCCGACCTTCCTGAGAGAGCAGACGAACCACAGGCAGGCACACAGACAGACAGACAGACACACACACACACACACACACGAGTGTGGTCTTTGGAAATACTTCTGTTCGTAGTTGCTGGGTTGAGCCCAACTCTTATAGGACCCATGGAGTGCGGCCCATCAGGCTCCTCTGTCCGTGGCATTTCCCAGGCGAGAATACTGGAGTGGGTTGCCATTACCTTCTCCAGGGGATCTTCCCGACCCAGGGATCAAACCCGAGTCTCCTGCGGGCGGATGCCTTGCCATCTGAACCAGCACATTGCGAATTCCCTAGGCAAAATACAAAGAAAAGAGCTCGTGTGCTACTAAGTGGAAAGATGATTGAAGAAACAGAAGGTGTCCTTTGTTGGTATCTTGGAATCTTTCTTTAGTTTTCGTTGATTTTTACTCTTAAGGCTACTTGAACAAGGCAAGAGAGAAACCCCAGAACTGAAAAGCAATTGACTTTTTTGAAAGAAACCTGTGCAGGTTAAGCACTCTTCGTTTTTGAGAGATGGTGAAATGCAAACTCTTGATTCAACACATATGACTTTGGTGAACTTTATTTCAAATCTCCATGATGAACCCCTAAGGCGTCCAGGAAGAAAGGAGTAGAGCGGGAGACAAAAAGAGCAACCTTTCCCCTTGGCGCCATCCCAACCAGCTGCTTAGTTCCTTCATCTCATGGACTACCATCTGGGCTTATCTGGTTTGTCTGATTCTTGTTTCGGGGCCCGTTTCTAGTCACAAGGCTGTCAACAGTGGGGGGTGGGGTGGGGGGTGGGGGAAGCCCTTCTTTCCATTCCACATGAGACCCAGTGGACAATCCAGGCTCTGGCCACTGCATAGAGCGTGCAGCAACAATATCAACGGTGATGCTGGTTAACAACGCATATTCCTGGAATCCACTCCGTTGGCTACTGAGTGTGTGCGGTGGTGGTCTGGAACCTATACCTGGAAGCTTTCTTGATGATTGCAAATGACACCAAAGTCCGAGGACGATGGAAGATCTTCACGTTTCTGCAAGAGCCACACACCTCCAGAAGGAACCGCAAGACTTGCCTGACATGGTCAAGGTCTAAGTATTGGACTACACGTCGGAAGGTCTCCACCTTTGCTATGGAAGTCAAACGATCTTTCTTGGAAATGAAAATGGATCACACTGAACGTTCACATTCTTCTAGAGCATTTGAAAAGCCCTAAACTGTAGAAATCTGCTGTACGAGTTCCTTGAAAGCAAGAACCCATACTGATGGATATGTCTTAATGCCTTAGATTGTGCCTTGAATATAGCGTACACATGAACCCAGGAAAGGAAAGAATGGAATCGCCAAATATACAAAGAGATCAAAAGTGCCGAGCCAAGTGACACCTTGAGGCTTCCAAGAACTTTTCTGTCTTTCACACGCTAAGTAAATCCTGAGCACCTACGATGAGCTGGGAGGCATGTAATAAGTTTCTGGAACTAGAAGGCGGAGAGAAGCAGACACAGAGTTCCTGCTTTCACTGAGACGAATCTAATGATACATCACAGGCAGATCCTTGGAGAACTTGTCGAGGGGCCTCTACCCTCACCAAAACCTGGGTGTCAGGGAAGGCTTTTCAGAGTAACCATTGCGTTGAGGTCCATAGGTGGAACCTACGTAAACCAGGGTTGAGATGCAGGAAGAATT
Source organism: Bubalus kerabau (assembly GCF_029407905.1). Classification (NCBI taxonomy): domain Eukaryota; kingdom Metazoa; phylum Chordata; class Mammalia; order Artiodactyla; family Bovidae; genus Bubalus; species Bubalus kerabau. Next base: position 892,900 of record NC_073637.1, on the reverse strand, counting down.
TCAGGCAGGGAAAACAGCATCCTGGAAGTCTACGTGACCAGGGAAACTTAGGACGTTCAAGAAATGAAAATGCCCTATGGGATGGAAGCCAAAGAGTGCAGAGGGCATTCCAGGGACAAGACATCCGAGAAGAACGTGAGGAGCAGGCATGAAGGGAATTGGTCGTATCTTCAATATGATGGGAAAATACAAGAGCCGTTGGAGCAGGATGGTGACAGAATTGCATCTGCATTTCCAAACGGTCATCTTGCTCCACATCACTAATGATTGGAGAGACTCAACTCCAAACGCCAAGGAGGGACCACTTCGCCCGAGTCCGATTGGGCCTCATTGCAATGTCTGTCCTTAGCAGATGCTGGAGAAGCTGTGGAGCAAAGGGAACTCTCCTCCACGCTGAGTAGGAATGGGAGTTGGTACAGCCGGGATGGAAAAGAGTATGGAGGTTCGCGAAGGAACTAAACGTAGAAGTAGCCTATGGTTCAGCAGTCCCACTCCCAGGCATAGATCCACCCCCAGTACAAGCCAACAAGCCAGATGCCCCGTTTGGGCACATCGATCTGTGCGCGCGCTCGCATGCGCATGCGCGATCGCCTGCGAGGCTGGGGGTGGGGCGGGGGCTGGGGCTCTGGCTGGAGTCGGTGCAAGCCCCGGGATTGCCTGAGGCAAGCCAAAGGAGCCCCAGAGGGAGACGGGACGGCCGGTCGTCTGGTTTCCTGGAAGCCGAATGCGAATGCGGAGGGGCTCGCGGGCCGCGGGGAGGCAACCCAGGTCTGCAGCGGGAGTCGGGGCCCCGGCCACCCACTCACTCCCCCCGCCCCGGGAGGGGCTGGGGCTGCGGGGGTGGCGGGGGGGCGAGGGGGGTGTGGGTCCAAGAATTGGGACGCGGGGCGGGGGCTAAAGGACCTCTTCTGGTAGGCAAAAAAGCCTCCAGCACCCGGAATTCCCAGGTGGTCTCCCATCCAAGATACTGAACAGGCCCGACCCTGCTTAGCTTCCGAGATCAGACGAGATCGGGCGCCTTCAGGCCGATAGGGCCGGAGACGGACGCGGCCGCCGCGGGGCGCCCTAAGAGCCTTGCGCTTCGCCTCCCTTTCGCTCTGACCTGCAGGTCGGGCCAACGGGCCGCCCCTCTCCTCGGGGGGCCGTGCTGTACTTGAGCCGCACGACCCGCGACCGCACTCCAGCCTGCTGACGCCGGCCCGGCCCCCGAACACCGCCAACACCAGACCAGCAACCGCCTTGCCGGGCCCGGGGGCCCGATGGGCTTCCAGGACCCCCCAGTGACCGGGAGGGCGTGCGTGCGTGCGCGCGGGGCCTGGGGGGTGGGCTGAGGGGTGCGGAGGTCTCGGCGCCCTCCCACCCCCGGCCAGTCCAGACCCGGCCGCGCTGGCTGAGCGGGGCCTCCCCCCCCCCCCCATCCCGTTCGCTGTCCAGGGCCGCGCGACCCCGGAGGTGTCGGTCTTCGGGGCCCGCCGCCTCCCGATCCCCGCGGCCCGGGGGCCTCTGAACCTCCTGCGGGCCTAGGCGCAGCGAATCTTGAGCGCCCAACTTGCCCGGCACCTGCCCGCTGCCCAAACCCACCGGGAGCCACGGAGGCGCGGTCGACCGGAGCGCCTCAGCCCCGCCCCTTTGCCCTACCGAGGCGCCCCCCTTGTCCCCACGCCGCCCGCCAAGCACCCGACCTTCCTGAGAGAGCAGACGAACCACAGGCAGGCACACAGACAGACAGACAGACACACACACACACACACACACGAGTGTGGTCTTTGGAAATACTTCTGTTCGTAGTTGCTGGGTTGAGCCCAACTCTTATAGGACCCATGGAGTGCGGCCCATCAGGCTCCTCTGTCCGTGGCATTTCCCAGGCGAGAATACTGGAGTGGGTTGCCATTACCTTCTCCAGGGGATCTTCCCGACCCAGGGATCAAACCCGAGTCTCCTGCGGGCGGATGCCTTGCCATCTGAACCAGCACATTGCGAATTCCCTAGGCAAAATACAAAGAAAAGAGCTCGTGTGCTACTAAGTGGAAAGATGATTGAAGAAACAGAAGGTGTCCTTTGTTGGTATCTTGGAATCTTTCTTTAGTTTTCGTTGATTTTTACTCTTAAGGCTACTTGAACAAGGCAAGAGAGAAACCCCAGAACTGAAAAGCAATTGACTTTTTTGAAAGAAACCTGTGCAGGTTAAGCACTCTTCGTTTTTGAGAGATGGTGAAATGCAAACTCTTGATTCAACACATATGACTTTGGTGAACTTTATTTCAAATCTCCATGATGAACCCCTAAGGCGTCCAGGAAGAAAGGAGTAGAGCGGGAGACAAAAAGAGCAACCTTTCCCCTTGGCGCCATCCCAACCAGCTGCTTAGTTCCTTCATCTCATGGACTACCATCTGGGCTTATCTGGTTTGTCTGATTCTTGTTTCGGGGCCCGTTTCTAGTCACAAGGCTGTCAACAGTGGGGGGTGGGGTGGGGGGTGGGGGAAGCCCTTCTTTCCATTCCACATGAGACCCAGTGGACAATCCAGGCTCTGGCCACTGCATAGAGCGTGCAGCAACAATATCAACGGTGATGCTGGTTAACAACGCATATTCCTGGAATCCACTCCGTTGGCTACTGAGTGTGTGCGGTGGTGGTCTGGAACCTATACCTGGAAGCTTTCTTGATGATTGCAAATGACACCAAAGTCCGAGGACGATGGAAGATCTTCACGTTTCTGCAAGAGCCACACACCTCCAGAAGGAACCGCAAGACTTGCCTGACATGGTCAAGGTCTAAGTATTGGACTACACGTCGGAAGGTCTCCACCTTTGCTATGGAAGTCAAACGATCTTTCTTGGAAATGAAAATGGATCACACTGAACGTTCACATTCTTCTAGAGCATTTGAAAAGCCCTAAACTGTAGAAATCTGCTGTACGAGTTCCTTGAAAGCAAGAACCCATACTGATGGATATGTCTTAATGCCTTAGATTGTGCCTTGAATATAGCGTACACATGAACCCAGGAAAGGAAAGAATGGAATCGCCAAATATACAAAGAGATCAAAAGTGCCGAGCCAAGTGACACCTTGAGGCTTCCAAGAACTTTTCTGTCTTTCACACGCTAAGTAAATCCTGAGCACCTACGATGAGCTGGGAGGCATGTAATAAGTTTCTGGAACTAGAAGGCGGAGAGAAGCAGACACAGAGTTCCTGCTTTCACTGAGACGAATCTAATGATACATCACAGGCAGATCCTTGGAGAACTTGTCGAGGGGCCTCTACCCTCACCAAAACCTGGGTGTCAGGGAAGGCTTTTCAGAGTAACCATTGCGTTGAGGTCCATAGGTGGAACCTACGTAAACCAGGGTTGAGATGCAGGAAGAATTTCAGGCAGGGAAAACAGCATCCTGGAAGTCTACGTGACCAGGGAAACTTAGGACGTTCAAGAAATGAAAATGCCCTATGGGATGGAAGCCAAAGAGTGCAGAGGGCATTCCAGGGACAAGACATCCGAGAAGAACGTGAGGAGCAGGCATGAAGGGAATTGGTCGTATCTTCAATATGATGGGAAAATACAAGAGCCGTTGGAGCAGGATGGTGACAGAATTGCATCTGCATTTCCAAACGGTCATCTTGCTCCACATCACTAATGATTGGAGAGACTCAACTCCAAACGCCAAGGAGGGACCACTTCGCCCGAGTCCGATTGGGCCTCATTGCAATGTCTGTCCTTAGCAGATGCTGGAGAAGCTGTGGAGCAAAGGGAACTCTCCTCCACGCTGAGTAGGAATGGGAGTTGGTACAGCCGGGATGGAAAAGAGTATGGAGGTTCGCGAAGGAACTAAACGTAGAAGTAGCCTATGGTTCAGCAGTCCCACTCCCAGGCATAGATCCACCCCCAGTACAAGCCAACAAGCCAGATGCCCCGTTTGGGCACATCGATCTGTGCGCGCGCTCGCATGCGCATGCGCGATCGCCTGCGAGGCTGGGGGTGGGGCGGGGGCTGGGGCTCTGGCTGGAGTCGGTGCAAGCCCCGGGATTGCCTGAGGCAAGCCAAAGGAGCCCCAGAGGGAGACGGGACGGCCGGTCGTCTGGTTTCCTGGAAGCCGAATGCGAATGCGGAGGGGCTCGCGGGCCGCGGGGAGGCAACCCAGGTCTGCAGCGGGAGTCGGGGCCCCGGCCACCCACTCACTCCCCCCGCCCCGGGAGGGGCTGGGGCTGCGGGGGTGGCGGGGGGGGCGAGGGGGGTGTGGGTCCAAGAATTGGGACGCGGGGCGGGGGCTAAAGGACCTCTTCTGGTAGGCAAAAAAGCCTCCAGCACCCGGAATTCCCAGGTGGTCTCCCATCCAAGATACTGAACAGGCCCGACCCTGCTTAGCTTCCGAGATCAGACGAGATCGGGCGCCTTCAGGCCGATAGGGCCGGAGACGGACGCGGCCGCCGCGGGGCGCCCTAAGAGCCTTGCGCTTCGCCTCCCTTTCGCTCTGACCTGCAGGTCGGGCCAACGGGCCGCCCCTCTCCTCGGGGGGCCGTGCTGTACTTGAGCCGCACGACCCGCGACCGCACTCCAGCCTGCTGACGCCGGCCCGGCCCCCGAACACCGCCAACACCAGACCAGCAACCGCCTTGCCGGGCCCGGGGGCCCGATGGGCTTCCAGGACCCCCCAGTGACCGGGAGGGCGTGCGTGCGTGCGCGCGGGGCCTGGGGGGTGGGCTGAGGGGTGCGGAGGTCTCGGCGCCCTCCCACCCCCGGCCACTCCAGACCCGGCCGCGCTGGCTGAGCGTGGCCTCCCCCCCCCCCCCCCATCCCGTTCGCTGTCCAGGGCCGCGCGACCCCGGAGGTGTCGGTCTTCGGGGCCCGCCGCCTCCCGATCCCCGCGGCCCGGGGGCCTCTGAACCTCCTGCGGGCCTAGGCGCAGCGAATCTTGAGCGCCCAACTTGCCCGGCACCTGCCCGCTGCCCAAACCCACCGGGAGCCACGGAGGCGCGGTCGACCGGAGCGCCTCAGCCCCGCCCCTTTGCCCTACCGAGGCGCCCCCCTTGTCCCCACGCCGCCCGCCAAGCACCCGACCTTCCTGAGAGAGCAGACGAACCACAGGCAGGCACACAGACAGACAGACAGACACACACACACACACACACACGAGTGTGGTCTTTGGAAATACTTCTGTTCGTAGTTGCTGGGTTGAGCCCAACTCTTATAGGACCCATGGAGTGCGGCCCATCAGGCTCCTCTGTCCGTGGCATTTCCCAGGCGAGAATACTGGAGTGGGTTGCCATTACCTTCTCCAGGGGATCTTCCCGACCCAGGGATCAAACCCGAGTCTCCTGCGGGCGGATGCCTTGCCATCTGAACCAGCACATTGCGAATTCCCTAGGCAAAATACAAAGAAAAGAGCTCGTGTGCTACTAAGTGGAAAGATGATTGAAGAAACAGAAGGTGTCCTTTGTTGGTATCTTGGAATCTTTCTTTAGTTTTCGTTGATTTTTACTCTTAAGGCTACTTGAACAAGGCAAGAGAGAAACCCCAGAACTGAAAAGCAATTGACTTTTTTGAAAGAAACCTGTGCAGGTTAAGCACTCTTCGTTTTTGAGAGATGGTGAAATGCAAACTCTTGATTCAACACATATGACTTTGGTGAACTTTATTTCAAATCTCCATGATGAACCCCTAAGGCGTCCAGGAAGAAAGGAGTAGAGCGGGAGACAAAAAGAGCAACCTTTCCCCTTGGCGCCATCCCAACCAGCTGCTTAGTTCCTTCATCTCATGGACTACCATCTGGGCTTATCTGGTTTGTCTGATTCTTGTTTCGGGGCCCGTTTCTAGTCACAAGGCTGTCAACAGTGGGGGGTGGGGTGGGGGGTGGGGGAAGCCCTTCTTTCCATTCCACATGAGACCCAGTGGACAATCCAGGCTCTGGCCACTGCATAGAGCGTGCAGCAACAATATCAACGGTGATGCTGGTTAACAACGCATATTCCTGGAATCCACTCCGTTGGCTACTGAGTGTGTGCAGTGGTGGTCTGGAACCTATACCTGGAAGCTTTCTTGATGATTGCAAATGACACCAAAGTCCGAGGACGATGGAAGATCTTCACGTTTCTGCAAGAGCCACACACCTCCAGAAGGAACCGCAAGACTTGCCTGACATGGTCAAGGTCTAAGTATTGGACTACACGTCGGAAGGTCTCCACCTTTGCTATGGAAGTCAAACGATCTTTCTTGGAAATGAAAATGGATCACACTGAACGTTCACATTCTTCTAGAGCATTTGAAAAGCCCTAAACTGTAGAAATCTGCTGTACGAGTTCCTTGAAAGCAAGAACCCATACTGATGGATATGTCTTAATGCCTTAGATTGTGCCTTGAATATAGCGTACACATGAACCCAGGAAAGGAAAGAATGGAATCGCCAAATATACAAAGAGATCAAAAGTGCCGAGCCAAGTGACACCTTGAGGCTTCCAAGAACTTTTCTGTCTTTCACACGCTAAGTAAATCCTGAGCACCTACGATGAGCTGGGAGGCATGTAATAAGTTTCTGGAACTAGAAGGCGGAGAGAAGCAGACACAGAGTTCCTGCTTTCACTGAGACGAATCTAATGATACATCACAGGCAGATCCTTGGAGAACTTGTCGAGGGGCCTCTACCCTCACCAAAACCTGGGTGTCAGGGAAGGCTTTTCAGAGTAACCATTGCGTTGAGGTCCATAGGTGGAACCTACGTAAACCAGGGTTGAGATGCAGGAAGAATTTCAGGCAGGGAAAACAGCATCCTGGAAGTCTACGTGACCAGGGAAACTTAGGACGTTCAAGAAATGAAAATGCCCTATGGGATGGAAGCCAAAGAGTGCAGAGGGCATTCCAGGGACAAGACATCCGAGAAGAACGTGAGGAGCAGGCATGAAGGGAATTGGTCGTATCTTCAATATGATGGGAAAATACAAGAGCCGTTGGAGCAGGATGGTGACAGAATTGCATCTGCATTTCCAAACGGTCATCTTGCTCCACATCACTAATGATTGGAGAGACTCAACTCCAAACGCCAAGGAGGGACCACTTCGCCCGAGTCCGATTGGGCCTCATTGCAATGTCTGTCCTTAGCAGATGCTGGAGAAGCTGTGGAGCAAAGGGAACTCTCCTCCACGCTGAGTAGGAATGGGAGTTGGTACAGCCGGGATGGAAAAGAGTATGGAGGTTCGCGAAGGAACTAAACGTAGAAGTAGCCTATGGTTCAGCAGTCCCACTCCCAGGCATAGATCCACCCCCAGTACAAGCCAACAAGCCAGATGCCCCGTTTGGGCACATCGATCTGTGCGCGCGCTCGCATGCGCATGCGCGATCGCCTGCGAGGCTGGGGGTGGGGCGGGGGCTGGGGCTCTGGCTGGAGTCGGTGCAAGCCCCGGGATTGCCTGAGGCAAGCCAAAGGAGCCCCAGAGGGAGACGGGACGGCCGGTCGTCTGGTTTCCTGGAAGCCGAATGCGAATGCGGAGGGGCTCGCGGGCCGCGGGGAGGCAACCCAGGTCTGCAGCGGGAGTCGGGGCCCCGGCCACCCACTCACTCCCCCCGCCCCGGGAGGGGCTGGGGCTGCGGGGGTGGCGGGGGGGGCGAGGGGGGTGTGGGTCCAAGAATTGGGACGCGGGGCGGGGGCTAAAGGACCTCTTCTGGTAGGCAAAAAAGCCTCCAGCACCCGGAATTCCCAGGTGGTCTCCCATCCAAGATACTGAACAGGCCCGACCCTGCTTAGCTTCCGAGATCAGACGAGATCGGGCGCCTTCAGGCCGATAGGGCCGGAGACGGACGCGGCCGCCGCGGGGCGCCCTAAGAGCCTTGCGCTTCGCCTCCCTTTCGCTCTGACCTGCAGGTCGGGCCAACGGGCCGCCCCTCTCCTCGGGGGGCCGTGCTGTACTTGAGCCGCACGACCCGCGACCGCACTCCAGCCTGCTGACGCCGGCCCGGCCCCCGAACACCGCCAACACCAGACCAGCAACCGCCTGGCCGGGCCCGGGGGCCCGATGGGCTTCCAGGACCCCCCAGTGACCGGGAGGGCGTGCGTGCGTGCGCGCGGGGCCTGGGGGGTGGGCTGAGGGGTGCGGAGGTCTCGGCGCCCTCCCACCCCCGGCCACTCCAGACCCGGCCGCGCTGGCTGAGCGGGGCCTCCCCCCCCCCCCCCCATCCCGTTCGCTGTCCAGGGCCGCGCGACCCCGGAGGTGTCGGTCTTCGGGGCCCGCCGCCTCCCGATCCCCGCGGCCCGGGGGCCTCTGAACCTCCTGCGGGCCTAGGCGCAGCGAATCTTGAGCGCCCAACTTGCCCGGCACCTGCCCGCTGCCCAAACCCACCGGGAGCCACGGAGGCGCGGTCGACCGGAGCGCCTCAGCCCCGCCCCTTTGCCCTACCGAGGCGCCCCCCTTGTCCCCACGCCGCCCGCCAAGCACCCGACCTTCCTGAGAGAGCAGACGAACCACAGGCAGGCACACAGACAGACAGACAGACACACACACACACACACACACGAGTGTGGTCTTTGGAAATACTTCTGTTCGTAGTTGCTGGGTTGAGCCCAACTCTTATAGGACCCATGGAGTGCGGCCCATCAGGCTCCTCTGTCCGTGGCATTTCCCAGGCGAGAATACTGGAGTGGGTTGCCATTACCTTCTCCAGGGGATCTTCCCGACCCAGGGATCAAACCCGAGTCTCCTGCGGGCGGATGCCTTGCCATCTGAACCAGCACATTGCGAATTCCCTAGGCAAAATACAAAGAAAAGAGCTCGTGTGCTACTAAGTGGAAAGATGATTGAAGAAACAGAAGGTGTCCTTTGTTGGTATCTTGGAATCTTTCTTTAGTTTTCGTTGATTTTTACTCTTAAGGCTACTTGAACAAGGCAAGAGAGAAACCCCAGAACTGAAAAGCAATTGACTTTTTTGAAAGAAACCTGTGCAGGTTAAGCACTCTTCGTTTTTGAGAGATGGTGAAATGCAAACTCTTGATTCAACACATATGACTTTGGTGAACTTTATTTCAAATCTCCATGATGAACCCCTAAGGCGTCCAGGAAGAAAGGAGTAGAGCGGGAGACAAAAAGAGCAACCTTTCCCCTTGGCGCCATCCCAACCAGCTGCTTAGTTCCTTCATCTCATGGACTACCATCTGGGCTTATCTGGTTTGTCTGATTCTTGTTTCGGGGCCCGTTTCTAGTCACAAGGCTGTCAACAGTGGGGGGTGGGGTGGGGGGTGGGGGAAGCCCTTCTTTCCATTCCACATGAGACCCAGTGGACAATCCAGGCTCTGGCCACTGCATAGAGCGTGCAGCAACAATATCAACGGTGATGCTGGTTAACAACGCATATTCCTGGAATCCACTCCGTTGGCTACTGAGTGTGTGCGGTGGTGGTCTGGAACCTATACCTGGAAGCTTTCTTGATGATTGCAAATGACACCAAAGTCCGAGGACGATGGAAGATCTTCACGTTTCTGCAAGAGCCACACACCTCCAGAAGGAACCGCAAGACTTGCCTGACATGGTCAAGGTCTAAGTATTGGACTACACGTCGGAAGGTCTCCACCTTTGCTATGGAAGTCAAACGATCTTTCTTGGAAATGAAAATGGATCACACTGAACGTTCACATTCTTCTAGAGCATTTGAAAAGCCCTAAACTGTAGAAATCTGCTGTACGAGTTCCTTGAAAGCAAGAACCCATACTGATGGATATGTCTTAATGCCTTAGATTGTGCCTTGAATATAGCGTACACATGAACCCAGGAAAGGAAAGAATGGAATCGCCAAATATACAAAGAGATCAAAAGTGCCGAGCCAAGTGACACCTTGAGGCTTCCAAGAACTTTTCTGTCTTTCACACGCTAAGTAAATCCTGAGCACCTACGATGAGCTGGGAGGCATGTAATAAGTTTCTGGAACTAGAAGGCGGAGAGAAGCAGACACAGAGTTCCTGCTTTCACTGAGACGAATCTAATGATACATCACAGGCAGATCCTTGGAGAACTTGTCGAGGGGCCTCTACCCTCACCAAAACCTGGGTGTCAGGGAAGGCTTTTCAGAGTAACCATTGCGTTGAGGTCCATAGGTGGAACCTACGTAAACCAGGGTTGAGATGCAGGAAGAATTTCAGGCAGGGAAAACAGCATCCTGGAAGTCTACGTGACCAGGGAAACTTAGGACGTTCAAGAAATGAAAATGCCCTATGGGATGGAAGCCAAAGAGTGCAGAGGGCATTCCAGGGACAAGACATCCGAGAAGAACGTGAGGAGCAGGCATGAAGGGAATTGGTCGTATCTTCAATATGATGGGAAAATACAAGAGCCGTTGGAGCAGGATGGTGACAGAATTGCATCTGCATTTCCAAACGGTCATCTTGCTCCACATCACTAATGATTGGAGAGACTCAACTCCAAACGCCAAGGAGGGACCACTTCGCCCGAGTCCGATTGGGCCTCATTGCAATGTCTGTCCTTAGCAGATGCTGGAGAAGCTGTGGAGCAAAGGGAACTCTCCTCCACGCTGAGTAGGAATGGGAGTTGGTACAGCCGGGATGGAAAAGAGTATGGAGGTTCGCGAAGGAACTAAACGTAGAAGTAGCCTATGGTTCAGCAGTCCCACTCCCAGGCATAGATCCACCCCCAGTACAAGCCAACAAGCCAGATGCCCCGTTTGGGCACATCGATCTGTGCGCGCGCTCGCATGCGCATGCGCGATCGCCTGCGAGGCTGGGGGTGGGGCGGGGGCTGGGGCTCTGGCTGGAGTCGGTGCAAGCCCCGGGATTGCCTGAGGCAAGCCAAAGGAGCCCCAGAGGGAGACGGGACGGCCGGTCGTCTGGTTTCCTGGAAGCCGAATGCGAATGCGGAGGGGCTCGCGGGCCGCGGGGAGGCAACCCAGGTCTGCAGCGGGAGTCGGGGCCCCGGCCACCCACTCACTCCCCCCGCCCCGGGAGGGGCTGGGGCTGCGGGGGTGGCGGGGGGGGCGAGGGGGGTGTGGGTCCAAGAATTGGGACGCGGGGCGGGGGCTAAAGGACCTCTTCTGGTAGGCAAAAAAGCCTCCAGCACCCGGAATTCCCAGGTGGTCTCCCATCCAAGATACTGAACAGGCCCGACCCTGCTTAGCTTCCGAGATCAGACGAGATCGGGCGCCTTCAGGCCGATAGGGCCGGAGACGGACCCGGCCGCCGCGGGGCGCCCTAAGAGCCTTGCGCTTCGCCTCCCTTTCGCTCTGACCTGCAGGTCGGGCCAACGGGCCGCCCCTCTCCTCGGGGGGCCGTGCTGTACTTGAGCCGCACGACCCGCGACCGCACTCCAGCCTGCTGACGCCGGCCCGGCCCCCGAACACCGCCAACACCAGACCAGCAACCGCCTTGCCGGGCCCGGGGGCCCGATGGGCTTCCAGGACCCCCCAGTGACCGGGAGGGCGTGCGTGCGTGCGCGCGGGGCCTGGGGGGTGGGCTGAGGGGTGCGGAGGTCTCGGCGCCCTCCCACCCCCGGCCACTCCAGACCCGGCCGCGCTGGCTGAGCGGGGCCTCCCCCCCCCCCCCCCCCCATCCCGTTCGCTGTCCAGGGCCGCGCGACCCCGGAGGTGTCGGTCTTCGGGGCCCGCCGCCTCCCGATCCCCGCGGCCCGGGGGCCTCTGAACCTCCTGCGGGCCTAGGCGCAGCGAATCTTGAGCGCCCAACTTGCCCGGCACCTGCCCGCTGCCCAAACCCACCGGGAGCCACGGAGGCGCGGTCGACCGGAGCGCCTCAGCCCCGCCCCTTTGCCCTACCGAGGCGCCCCCCTTGTCCCCACGCCGCCCGCCAAGCACCCGACCTTCCTGAGAGAGCAGACGAACCACAGGCAGGCACACAGACAGACAGACAGACACACACACACACACACACACGAGTGTGGTCTTTGGAAATACTTCTGTTCGTAGTTGCTGGGTTGAGCCCAACTCTTATAGGACCCATGGAGTGCGGCCCATCAGGCTCCTCTGTCCGTGGCATTTCCCAGGCGAGAATACTGGAGTGGGTTGCCATTACCTTCTCCAGGGGATCTTCCCGACCCAGGGATCAAACCCGAGTCTCCTGCGGGCGGATGCCTTGCCATCTGAACCAGCACATTGCGAATTCCCTAGGCAAAATACAAAGAAAAGAGCTCGTGTGCTACTAAGTGGAAAGATGATTGAAGAAACAGAAGGTGTCCTTTGTTGGTATCTTGGAATCTTTCTTTAGTTTTCGTTGATTTTTACTCTTAAGGCTACTTGAACAAGGCAAGAGAGAAACCCCAGAACTGAAAAGCAATTGACTTTTTTGAAAGAAACCTGTGCAGGTTAAGCACTCTTCGTTTTTGAGAGATGGTGAAATGCAAACTCTTGATTCAACACATATGACTTTGGTGAACTTTATTTCAAATCTCCATGATGAACCCCTAAGGCGTCCAGGAAGAAAGGAGTAGAGCGGGAGACAAAAAGAGCAACCTTTCCCCTTGGCGCCATCCCAACCAGCTGCTTAGTTCCTTCATCTCATGGACTACCATCTGGGCTTATCTGGTTTGTCTGATTCTTGTTTCGGGGCCCGTTTCTAGTCACAAGGCTGTCAACAGTGGGGGGTGGGGTGGGGGGTGGGGGAAGCCCTTCTTTCCATTCCACATGAGACCCAGTGGACAATCCAGGCTCTGGCCACTGCATAGAGCGTGCAGCAACAATATCAACGGTGATGCTGGTTAACAACGCATATTCCTGGAATCCACTCCGTTGGCTACTGAGTGTGTGCGGTGGTGGTCTGGAACCTATACCTGGAAGCTTTCTTGATGATTGCAAATGACACCAAAGTCCGAGGACGATGGAAGATCTTCACGTTTCTGCAAGAGCCACACACCTCCAGAAGGAACCGCAAGACTTGCCTGACATGGTCAAGGTCTAAGTATTGGACTACACGTCGGAAGGTCTCCACCTTTGCTATGGAAGTCAAACGATCTTTCTTGGAAATGAAAATGGATCACACTGAACGTTCACATTCTTCTAGAGCATTTGAAAAGCCCTAAACTGTAGAAATCTGCTGTACGAGTTCCTTGAAAGCAAGAACCCATACTGATGGATATGTCTTAATGCCTTAGATTGTGCCTTGAATATAGCGTACACATGAACCCAGGAAAGGAAAGAATGGAATCGCCAAATATACAAAGAGATCAAAAGTGCCGAGCCAAGTGACACCTTGAGGCTTCCAAGAACTTTTCTGTCTTTCACACGCTAAGTAAATCCTGAGCACCTACGATGAGCTGGGAGGCATGTAATAAGTTTCTGGAACTAGAAGGCGGAGAGAAGCAGACACAGAGTTCCTGCTTTCACTGAGACGAATCTAATGATACATCACAGGCAGATCCTTGGAGAACTTGTCGAGGGGCCTCTACCCTCACCAAAACCTGGGTGTCAGGGAAGGCTTTTCAGAGTAACCATTGCGTTGAGGTCCATAGGTGGAACCTACGTAAACCAGGGTTGAGATGCAGGAAGAATTTCAGGCAGGGAAAACAGCATCCTGGAAGTCTACGTGACCAGGGAAACTTAGGACGTTCAAGAAATGAAAATGCCCTATGGGATGGAAGCCAAAGAGTGCAGAGGGCATTCCAGGGACAAGACATCCGAGAAGAACGTGAGGAGCAGGCATGAAGGGAATTGGTCGTATCTTCAATATGATGGGAAAATACAAGAGCCGTTGGAGCAGGATGGTGACAGAATTGCATCTGCATTTCCAAACGGTCATCTTGCTCCACATCACTAATGATTGGAGAGACTCAACTCCAAACGCCAAGGAGGGACCACTTCGCCCGAGTCCGATTGGGCCTCATTGCAATGTCTGTCCTTAGCAGATGCTGGAGAAGCTGTGGAGCAAAGGGAACTCTCCTCCACGCTGAGTAGGAATGGGAGTTGGTACAGCCGGGATGGAAAAGAGTATGGAGGTTCGCGAAGGAACTAAACGTAGAAGTAGCCTATGGTTCAGCAGTCCCACTCCCAGGCATAGATCCACCCCCAGTACAAGCCAACAAGCCAGATGCCCCGTTTGGGCACATCGATCTGTGCGCGCGCTCGCATGCGCATGCGCGATCGCCTGCGAGGCTGGGGGTGGGGCGGGGGCTGGGGCTCTGGCTGGAGTCGGTGCAAGCCCCGGGATTGCCTGAGGCAAGCCAAAGGAGCCCCAGAGGGAGACGGGACGGCCGGTCGTCTGGTTTCCTGGAAGCCGAATGCGAATGCGGAGGGGCTCGCGGGCCGCGGGGAGGCAACCCAGGTCTGCAGCGGGAGTCGGGGCCCCGGCCACCCACTCACTCCCCCCGCCCCGGGAGGGGCTGGGGCTGCGGGGGTGGCGGGGGGGGCGAGGGGGGTGTGGGTCCAAGAATTGGGACGCGGGGCGGGGGCTAAAGGACCTCTTCTGGTAGGCAAAAAAGCCTCCAGCACCCGGAATTCCCAGGTGGTCTCCCATCCAAGATACTGAACAGGCCCGACCCTGCTTAGCTTCCGAGATCAGACGAGATCGGGCGCCTTCAGGCCGATAGGGCCGGAGACGGACCCGGCCGCCGCGGGGCGCCCTAAGAGCCTTGCGCTTCGCCTCCCTTTCGCTCTGACCTGCAGGTCGGGCCAACGGGCCGCCCCTCTCCTCGGGGGGCCGTGCTGTACTTGAGCCGCACGACCCGCGACCGCACTCCAGCCTGCTGACGCCGGCCCGGCCCCCGAACACCGCCAACACCAGACCAGCAACCGCCTTGCCGGGCCCGGGGGCCCGATGGGCTTCCAGGACCCCCCAGTGACCGGGAGGGCGTGCGTGCGTGCGCGCGGGGCCTGGGGGGTGGGCTGAGGGGTGCGGAGGTCTCGGCGCCCTCCCACCCCCGGCCACTCCAGACCCGGCCGCGCTGGCTGAGCGGGGCCTCCCCCCCCCCCCCCCCCCCATCCCGTTCGCTGTCCAGGGCCGCGCGACCCCGGAGGTGTCGGTCTTCGGGGCCCGCCGCCTCCCGATCCCCGCGGCCCGGGGGCCTCTGAACCTCCTGCGGGCCTAGGCGCAGCGAATCTTGAGCGCCCAACTTGCCCGGCACCTGCCCGCTGCCCAAACCCACCGGGAGCCACGGAGGCGCGGTCGACCGGAGCGCCTCAGCCCCGCCCCTTTGCCCTACCGAGGCGCCCCCCTTGTCCCCACGCCGCCCGCCAAGCACCCGACCTTCCTGAGAGAGCAGACGAACCACAGGCAGGCACACAGACAGACAGACAGACACACACACACACACACACACGAGTGTGGTCTTTGGAAATACTTCTGTTCGTAGTTGCTGGGTTGAGCCCAACTCTTATAGGACCCATGGAGTGCGGCCCATCAGGCTCCTCTGTCCGTGGCATTTCCCAGGCGAGAATACTGGAGTGGGTTGCCATTACCTTCTCCAGGGGATCTTCCCGACCCAGGGATCAAACCCGAGTCTCCTGCGGGCGGATGCCTTGCCATCTGAACCAGCACATTGCGAATTCCCTAGGCAAAATACAAAGAAAAGAGCTCGTGTGCTACTAAGTGGAAAGATGATTGAAGAAACAGAAGGTGTCCTTTGTTGGTATCTTGGAATCTTTCTTTAGTTTTCGTTGATTTTTACTCTTAAGGCTACTTGAACAAGGCAAGAGAGAAACCCCAGAACTGAAAAGCAATTGACTTTTTTGAAAGAAACCTGTGCAGGTTAAGCACTCTTCGTTTTTGAGAGATGGTGAAATGCAAACTCTTGATTCAACACATATGACTTTGGTGAACTTTATTTCAAATCTCCATGATGAACCCCTAAGGCGTCCAGGAAGAAAGGAGTAGAGCGGGAGACAAAAAGAGCAACCTTTCCCCTTGGCGCCATCCCAACCAGCTGCTTAGTTCCTTCATCTCATGGACTACCATCTGGGCTTATCTGGTTTGTCTGATTCTTGTTTCGGGGCCCGTTTCTAGTCACAAGGCTGTCAACAGTGGGGGGTGGGGTGGGGGGTGGGGGAAGCCCTTCTTTCCATTCCACATGAGACCCAGTGGACAATCCAGGCTCTGGCCACTGCATAGAGCGTGCAGCAACAATATCAACGGTGATGCTGGTTAACAACGCATATTCCTGGAATCCACTCCGTTGGCTACTGAGTGTGTGCGGTGGTGGTCTGGAACCTATACCTGGAAGCTTTCTTGATGATTGCAAATGACACCAAAGTCCGAGGACGATGGAAGATCTTCACGTTTCTGCAAGAGCCACACACCTCCAGAAGGAACCGCAAGACTTGCCTGACATGGTCAAGGTCTAAGTATTGGACTACACGTCGGAAGGTCTCCACCTTTGCTATGGAAGTCAAACGATCTTTCTTGGAAATGAAAATGGATCACACTGAACGTTCACATTCTTCTAGAGCATTTGAAAAGCCCTAAACTGTAGAAATCTGCTGTACGAGTTCCTTGAAAGCAAGAACCCATACTGATGGATATGTCTTAATGCCTTAGATTGTGCCTTGAATATAGCGTACACATGAACCCAGGAAAGGAAAGAATGGAATCGCCAAATATACAAAGAGATCAAAAGTGCCGAGCCAAGTGACACCTTGAGGCTTCCAAGAACTTTTCTGTCTTTCACACGCTAAGTAAATCCTGAGCACCTACGATGAGCTGGGAGGCATGTAATAAGTTTCTGGAACTAGAAGGCGGAGAGAAGCAGACACAGAGTTCCTGCTTTCACTGAGACGAATCTAATGATACATCACAGGCAGATCCTTGGAGAACTTGTCGAGGGGCCTCTACCCTCACCAAAACCTGGGTGTCAGGGAAGGCTTTTCAGAGTAACCATTGCGTTGAGGTCCATAGGTGGAACCTACGTAAACCAGGGTTGAGATGCAGGAAGAATTTCAGGCAGGGAAAACAGCATCCTGGAAGTCTACGTGACCAGGGAAACTTAGGACGTTCAAGAAATGAAAATGCCCTATGGGATGGAAGCCAAAGAGTGCAGAGGGCATTCCAGGGACAAGACATCCGAGAAGAACGTGAGGAGCAGGCATGAAGGGAATTGGTCGTATCTTCAATATGATGGGAAAATACAAGAGCCGTTGGAGCAGGATGGTGACAGAATTGCATCTGCATTTCCAAACGGTCATCTTGCTCCACATCACTAATGATTGGAGAGACTCAACTCCAAACGCCAAGGAGGGACCACTTCGCCCGAGTCCGATTGGGCCTCATTGCAATGTCTGTCCTTAGCAGATGCTGGAGAAGCTGTGGAGCAAAGGGAACTCTCCTCCACGCTGAGTAGGAATGGGAGTTGGTACAGCCGGGATGGAAAAGAGTATGGAGGTTCGCGAAGGAACTAAACGTAGAAGTAGCCTATGGTTCAGCAGTCCCACTCCCAGGCATAGATCCACCCCCAGTACAAGCCAACAAGCCAGATGCCCCGTTTGGGCACATCGATCTGTGCGCGCGCTCGCATGCGCATGCGCGATCGCCTGCGAGGCTGGGGGTGGGGCGGGGGCTGGGGCTCTGGCTGGAGTCGGTGCAAGCCCCGGGATTGCCTGAGGCAAGCCAAAGGAGCCCCAGAGGGAGACGGGACGGCCGGTCGTCTGGTTTCCTGAAAGCCGAATGCGAATGCGGAGGGGCTCGCGGGCCGCGGGGAGGCAACCCAGGTCTGCAGCGGGAGTCGGGGCCCCGGCCACCCACTCACTCCCCCCGCCCCGGGAGGGGCTGGGGCTGCGGGGGTGGCGGGGGGGCGAGGGGGGTGTGGGTCCAAGAATTGGGACGCGGGGCGGGGGCTAAAGGACCTCTTCTGGTAGGCAAAAAAGCCTCCAGCACCCGGAATTCCCAGGTGGTCTCCCATCCAAGATACTGAACAGGCCCGACCCTGCTTAGCTTCCGAGATCAGACGAGATCGGGCGCCTTCAGGCCGATAGGGCCGGAGACGGACGCGGCCGCCGTGGGGCGCCCTAAGAGCCTTGCGCTTCGCCTCCCTTTCGCTCTGACCTGCAGGTCGGGCCAACGGGCCGCCCCTCTCCTCGGGGGGCCGTGCTGTACTAGAGCCCCACGACCCGCGACCGCACTCCAGCCTGCTGACGCCGGCCCGGCCCCCGAACACCGCCAACACCAGACCAGCAACCGCCTGGCCGGGCCCTGGGGCCCGATGGGCTTCCAGGACCCCCCAGTGACCGGGAGGGCGTGCGTGCGTGCGCGCGGGGCCTGGGGGGTGGGCTGAGGGGTGCGGAGGTCTCGGCGCCCTCCCACCCCCGGCCACTCCAGACCCGGCCGCGCTGGCTGAGCGGGGCCTCCCCCCCCCCATCCCGTTCGCTGTCCAGGGCCGCGCGACCCCGGAGGTGTCGGTCTTCGGGGCCCGCCGCCTCCCGATCCCCGCGGCCCGGGGGCCTCTGAACCTCCTGCGGGCCTAGGCGCAGCGAATCTTGAGCGCCCAACTTGCCCGGCACCTGCCCGCTGCCCAAACCCACCGGGAGCCACGGAGGCGCGGTCGACCGGAGCGCCTCAGCCCCGCCCCTTTGCCCTACCGAGGCGCCCCCCTTGTCCCCACGCCGCCCGCCAAGCACCCGACCTTCCTGAGAGAGCAGACGAACCACAGGCAGGCACACAGACAGACAGACAGACACACACACACACACACACACGAGTGTGGTCTTTGGAAATACTTCTGTTCGTAGTTGCTGGGTTGAGCCCAACTCTTATAGGACCCATGGAGTGCGGCCCATCAGGCTCCTCTGTCCGTGGCATTTCCCAGGCGAGAATACTGGAGTGGGTTGCCATTACCTTCTCCAGGGGATCTTCCCGACCCAGGGATCAAACCCGAGTCTCCTGCGGGCGGATGCCTTGCCATCTGAACCAGCACATTGCGAATTCCCTAGGCAAAATACAAAGAAAAGAGCTCGTGTGCTACTAAGTGGAAAGATGATTGAAGAAACAGAAGGTGTCCTTTGTTGGTATCTTGGAATCTTTCTTTAGTTTTCGTTGATTTTTACTCTTAAGGCTACTTGAACAAGGCAAGAGAGAAACCCCAGAACTGAAAAGCAATTGACTTTTTTGAAAGAAACCTGTGCAGGTTAAGCACTCTTCGTTTTTGAGAGATGGTGAAATGCAAACTCTTGATTCAACACATATGACTTTGGTGAACTTTATTTCAAATCTCCATGATGAACCCCTAAGGCGTCCAGGAAGAAAGGAGTAGAGCGGGAGACAAAAAGAGCAACCTTTCCCCTTGGCGCCATCCCAACCAGCTGCTTAGTTCCTTCATCTCATGGACTACCATCTGGGCTTATCTGGTTTGTCTGATTCTTGTTTCGGGGCCCGTTTCTAGTCACAAGGCTGTCAACAGTGGGGGGTGGGGTGGGGGGTGGGGGAAGCCCTTCTTTCCATTCCACATGAGACCCAGTGGACAATCCAGGCTCTGGCCACTGCATAGAGCGTGCAGCAACAATATCAACGGTGATGCTGGTTAACAACGCATATTCCTGGAATCCACTCCGTTGGCTACTGAGTGTGTGCGGTGGTGGTCTGGAACCTATACCTGGAAGCTTTCTTGATGATTGCAAATGACACCAAAGTCCGAGGACGATGGAAGATCTTCACGTTTCTGCAAGAGCCACACACCTCCAGAAGGAACCGCAAGACTTGCCTGACATGGTCAAGGTCTAAGTATTGGACTACACGTCGGAAGGTCTCCACCTTTGCTATGGAAGTCAAACGATCTTTCTTGGAAATGAAAATGGATCACACTGAACGTTCACATTCTTCTAGAGCATTTGAAAAGCCCTAAACTGTAGAAATCTGCTGTACGAGTTCCTTGAAAGCAAGAACCCATACTGATGGATATGTCTTAATGCCTTAGATTGTGCCTTGAATATAGCGTACACATGAACCCAGGAAAGGAAAGAATGGAATCGCCAAATATACAAAGAGATCAAAAGTGCCGAGCCAAGTGACACCTTGAGGCTTCCAAGAACTTTTCTGTCTTTCACACGCTAAGTAAATCCTGAGCACCTACGATGAGCTGGGAGGCATGTAATAAGTTTCTGGAACTAGAAGGCGGAGAGAAGCAGACACAGAGTTCCTGCTTTCACTGAGACGAATCTAATGATACATCACAGGCAGATCCTTGGAGAACTTGTCGAGGGGCCTCTACCCTCACCAAAACCTGGGTGTCAGGGAAGGCTTTTCAGAGTAACCATTGCGTTGAGGTCCATAGGTGGAACCTACGTAAACCAGGGTTGAGATGCAGGAAGAATTTCAGGCAGGGAAAACAGCATCCTGGAAGTCTACGTGACCAGGGAAACTTAGGACGTTCAAGAAATGAAAATGCCCTATGGGATGGAAGCCAAAGAGTGCAGAGGGCATTCCAGGGACAAGACATCCGAGAAGAACGTGAGGAGCAGGCATGAAGGGAATTGGTCGTATCTTCAATATGATGGGAAAATACAAGAGCCGTTGGAGCAGGATGGTGACAGAATTGCATCTGCATTTCCAAACGGTCATCTTGCTCCACATCACTAATGATTGGAGAGACTCAACTCCAAACGCCAAGGAGGGACCACTTCGCCCGAGTCCGATTGGGCCTCATTGCAATGTCTGTCCTTAGCAGATGCTGGAGAAGCTGTGGAGCAAAGGGAACTCTCCTCCACGCTGAGTAGGAATGGGAGTTGGTACAGCCGGGATGGAAAAGAGTATGGAGGTTCGCGAAGGAACTAAACGTAGAAGTAGCCTATGGTTCAGCAGTCCCACTCCCAGGCATAGATCCACCCCCAGTACAAGCCAACAAGCCAGATGCCCCGTTTGGGCACATCGATCTGTGCGCGCGCTCGCATGCGCATGCGCGATCGCCTGCGAGGCTGGGGGTGGGGCGGGGGCTGGGGCTCTGGCTGGAGTCGGTGCAAGCCCCGGGATTGCCTGAGGCAAGCCAAAGGAGCCCCAGAGGGAGACGGGACGGCCGGTCGTCTGGTTTCCTGGAAGCCGAATGCGAATGCGGAGGGGCTCGCGGGCCGCGGGGAGGCAACCCAGGTCTGCAGCGGGAGTCGGGGCCCCGGCCACCCACTCACTCCCCCCGCCCCGGGAGGGGCTGGGGCTGCGGGGGTGGCGGGGGGGCGAGGGGGGTGTGGGTCCAAGAATTGGGACGCGGGGCGGGGGCTAAAGGACCTCTTCTGGTAGGCAAAAAAGCCTCCAGCACCCGGAATTCCCAGGTGGTCTCCCATCCAAGATACTGAACAGGCCCGACCCTGCTTAGCTTCCGAGATCAGACGAGATCGGGCGCCTTCAGGCCGATAGGGCCGGAGACGAACGCGGCCGCCGCGGGGCGCCCTAAGAGCCTTGCGCTTCGCCTCCCTTTCGCTCTGACCTGCAGGTCGGGCCAACGGGCCGCCCCTCTCCTCGGGGGGCCGTGCTGTACTTGAGCCGCACGACCCGCGACCGCACTCCAGCCTGCTGACGCCGGCCCGGCCCCCGAACACCGCCAACACCAGACCAGCAACCGCCTTGCCGGGCCCGGGGGCCCGATGGGCTTCCAGGACCCCCCAGTGACCGGGAGGGCGTGCGTGCGTGCGCGCGGGGCCTGGGGGGTGGGCTGAGGGGTGCGGAGGTCTCGGCGCCCTCCCACCCCCGGCCAGTCCAGACCCGGCCGCGCTGGCTGAGCGGGGCCTCCCCCACCCCCCATCCCGTTCGCTGTCCAGGGCCGCGCGACCCCGGTGGTGTCAGTCTTCGGGGCCCGCCGCCTCCCGATCCCCGCGGCCCGGGGGCCTCTGAACCTCCTGCGGGCCTAGGCGCAGCGAATCTTGAGCGCCCAACTTGCCCGGCACCTGCCCGCTGCCCAAACCCACCGGGAGCCACGGAGGCGCGGTCGACCGGAGCGCCTCAGCCCCGCCCCTTTGCCCTACCGAGGCGCCCCCCTTGTCCCCACGCCGCCCGCCAAGCACCCGACCTTCCTGAGAGAGCAGACGAACCACAGGCAGGCACACAGACAGACAGACAGACAGACACACACACACACACACGAGTGTGGTCTTTGGAAATACTTCTGTTCGTAGTTGCTGGGTTGAGCCCAACTCTTATAGGACCCATGGAGTGCGGCCCATCAGGCTCCTCTGTCCGTGGCATTTCCCAGGCGAGAATACTGGAGTGGGTTGCCATTACCTTCTCCAGGGGATCTTCCCGACCCAGGGATCAAACCCGAGTCTCCTGCGGGCGGATGCCTTGCCATCTGAACCAGCACATTGCGAATTCCCTAGGCAAAATACAAAGAAAAGAGCTCGTGTGCTACTAAGTGGAAAGATGATTGAAGAAACAGAAGGTGTCCTTTGTTGGTATCTTGGAATCTTTCTTTAGTTTTCGTTGATTTTTACTCTTAAGGCTACTTGAACAAGGCAAGAGAGAAACCCCAGAACTGAAAAGCAATTGACTTTTTTGAAAGAAACCTGTGCAGGTTAAGCACTCTTCGTTTTTGAGAGATGGTGAAATGCAAACTCTTGATTCAACACATATGACTTTGGTGAACTTTATTTCAAATCTCCATGATGAACCCCTAAGGCGTCCAGGAAGAAAGGAGTAGAGCGGGAGACAAAAAGAGCAACCTTTCCCCTTGGCGCCATCCCAACCAGCTGCTTAGTTTCTTCATCTCATGGACTACCATCTGGGCTTATCTGGTTTGTCTGATTCTTGTTTCGGGGCCCGTTTCTAGTCACAAGGCTGTCAACAGTGGGGGGTGGGGTGGGGGGTGGGGGAAGCCCTTCTTTCCATTCCACATGAGACCCAGTGGACAATCCAGGCTCTGGCCACTGCATAGAGCGTGCAGCAACAATATCAACGGTGATGCTGGTTAACAACGCATATTCCTGGAATCCACTCCGTTGGCTACTGAGTGTGTGCGGTGGTGGTCTGGAACCTATACCTGGAAGCTTTCTTGATGATTGCAAATGACACCAAAGTCCGAGGACGATGGAAGATCTTCACGTTTCTGCAAGAGCCACACACCTCCAGAAGGAACCGCAAGACTTGCCTGACATGGTCAAGGTCTAAGTATTGGACTACACGTCGGAAGGTCTCCACCTTTGCTATGGAAGTCAAACGATCTTTCTTGGAAATGAAAATGGATCACACTGAACGTTCACATTCTTCTAGAGCATTTGAAAAGCCCTAAACTGTAGAAATCTGCTGTACGAGTTCCTTGAAAGCAAGAACCCATACTGATGGATATGTCTTAATGCCTTAGATTGTGCCTTGAATATAGCGTACACATGAACCCAGGAAAGGAAAGAATGGAATCGCCAAATATACAAAGAGATCAAAAGTGCCGAGCCAAGTGACACCTTGAGGCTTCCAAGAACTTTTCTGTCTTTCACACGCTAAGTAAATCCTGAGCACCTACGATGAGCTGGGAGGCATGTAATAAGTTTCTGGAACTAGAAGGCGGAGAGAAGCAGACACAGAGTTCCTGCTTTCACTGAGACGAATCTAATGATACATCACAGGCAGATCCTTGGAGAACTTGTCGAGGGGCCTCTACCCTCACCAAAACCTGGGTGTCAGGGAAGGCTTTTCAGAGTAACCATTGCGTTGAGGTCCATAGGTGGAACCTACGTAAACCAGGGTTGAGATGCAGGAAGAATTTCAGGCAGGGAAAACAGCATCCTGGAAGTCTACGTGACCAGGGAAACTTAGGACGTTCAAGAAATGAAAATGCCCTATGGGATGGAAGCCAAAGAGTGCAGAGGGCATTCCAGGTACAAGACATCCGAGAAGAACGTGAGGAGCAGGCATGAAGGGAATTGGTCGTATCTTCAATATGATGGGAAAATACAAGAGCCGTTGGAGCAGGATGGTGACAGAATTGCATCTGCATTTCCAAACGGTCATCTTGCTCCACATCACTAATGATTGGAGAGACTCAACTCCAAACGCCAAGGAGGGACCACTTCGCCCGAGTCCGATTGGGCCTCATTGCAATGTCTGTCCTTAGCAGATGCTGGAGAAGCTGTGGAGCAAAGGGAACTCTCCTCCACGCTGAGTAGGAATGGGAGTTGGTACAGCCGGGATGGAAAAGAGTATGGAGGTTCGCGAAGGAACTAAACGTAGAAGTAGCCTATGGTTCAGCAGTCCCACTCCCAGGCATAGATCCACCCCCAGTACAAGCCAACAAGCCAGATGCCCCGTTTGGGCACATCGATCTGTGCGCGCGCTCGCATGCGCATGCGCGATCGCCTGCGAGGCTGGGGGTGGGGCGGGGGCTGGGGCTCTGGCTGGAGTCGGTGCAAGCCCCGGGATTGCCTGAGGCAAGCCAAAGGAGCCCCAGAGGGAGACGGGACGGCCGGTCGTCTGGTTTCCTGGAAGCCGAATGCGAAAGCGGAGGGGCTCGCGGGCCGCGGGGAGGCAACCCAGGTCTGCAGCGGGAGTCGGGGCCCCGGCCACCCACTCACTCCCCCCGCCCCGGGAGGGGCTGGGGCTGCGGGGGTGGCGGGGGGGCGAGGGGGGTGTGGGTCCAAGAATTGGGACGCGGGGCGGGGGCTAAAGGACCTCTTCTGGTAGGCAAAAAAGCCTCCAGCACCCGGAATTCCCAGGTGGTCTCCCATCCAAGATACTGAACAGGCCCGACCCTGCTTAGCTTCCGAGATCAGACGAGATCGGGCGCCTTCAGGCCGATAGGGCCGGAGACGGACGCGGCCGCCGCGGGGCGCCCTAAGAGCCTTGCGCTTCGCCTCCCTTTCGCTCTGACCTGCAGGTCGGGCCAACGGGCCGCCCCTCTCCTCGGGGGGCCGTGCTGTACTTGAGCCGCACGACCCGCGACCGCACTCCAGCCTGCTGACGCCGGCCCGGCCCCCGAACACCGCCAACACCAGACCAGCAACCGCCTGGCCGGGCCCGGGGGCCCGATGGGCTTCCAGGACCCCCCAGTGACCGGGAGGGCGTGCGTGCGTGCGCGCGGGGCCTGGGGGGTGGGCTGAGGGGTGCGGAGGTCTCGGCGCCCTCCCACCCCCGGCCACTCCAGACCCCGCCGCGCTGGCTGAGCGGGGCCTCCCCCACCCCCCCATCCCGTTCGCTGTCCAGGGCCGCGCGACCCCGGAGGTGTCGGTCTTCGGGGCCCGCCGCCTCCCGATCCCCGCGGCCCGGGGGCCTCTGAACCTCCTGCGGGCCTAGGCGCAGCGAATCTTGAGCGCCCAACTTGCCCGGCACCTGCCCGCTGCCCAAACCCACCGGGAGCCACGGAGGCGCGGTCGACCGGAGCGCCTCAGCCCCGCCCCTTTGCCCTACCGAGGCGCCCCCCTTGTCCCCACGCCGCCCGCCAAGCACCCGACCTTCCTGAGAGAGCAGACGAACCACAGGCAGGCACACAGACAGACAGACAGACACACACACACACACACACACACGAGTGTGGTCTTTGGAAATACTTCTGTTCGTAGTTGCTGGGTTGAGCCCAACTCTTATAGGACCCATGGAGTGCGGCCCATCAGGCTCCTCTGTCCGTGGCATTTCCCAGGCGAGAATACTGGAGTGGGTTGCCATTACCTTCTCCAGGGGATCTTCCCGACCCAGGGATCAAACCCGAGTCTCCTGCGGGCAGATGCCTTGCCATCTGAACCAGCACATTGCGAATTCCCTAGGCAAAATACAAAGAAAAGAGCTCGTGTGCTACTAAGTGGAAAGATGATTGAAGAAACAGAAGGTGTCCTTTGTTGGTATCTTGGAATCTTTCTTTAGTTTTCGTTGATTTTTTACTCTTAAGGCTACTTGAACAAGGCAAGAGAGAAACCCCAGAACTGAAAAGCAATTGACTTTTTTGAAAGAAACCTGTGCAGGTTAAGCACTCTTCGTTTTTGAGAGATGGTGAAATGCAAACTCTTGATTCAACACATATGACTTTGGTGAACTTTATTTCAAATCTCCATGATGAACCCCTAAGGCGTCCAGGAAGAAAGGAGTAGAGCGGGAGACAAAAAGAGCAACCTTTCCCCTTGGCGCCATCCCAACCAGCTGCTTAGTTCCTTCATCTCATGGACTACCATCTGGGCTTATCTGGTTTGTCTGATTCTTGTTTCGGGGCCCGTTTCTAGTCACAAGGCTGTCAACAGTGGGGGGTGGGGTGGGGGGTGGGGGAAGCCCTTCTTTCCATTCCACATGAGACCCAGTGGACAATCCAGGCTCTGGCCACTGCATAGAGCGTGCAGCAACAATATCAACGGTGATGCTGGTTAACAACGCATATTCCTGGAATCCACTCCGTTGGCTACTGAGTGTGTGCGGTGGTGGTCTGGAACCTATACCTGGAAGCTTTCTTGATGATTGCAAATGACACCAAAGTCCGAGGACGATGGAAGATCTTCACGTTTCTGCAAGAGCCACACACCTCCAGAAGGAACCGCAAGACTTGCCTGACATGGTCAAGGTCTAAGTATTGGACTACACGTCGGAAGGTCTCCACCTTTGCTATGGAAGTCAAACGATCTTTCTTGGAAATGAAAATGGATCACACTGAACGTTCACATTCTTCTAGAGCATTTGAAAAGCCCTAAACTGTAGAAATCTGCTGTACGAGTTCCTTGAAAGCAAGAACCCATACTGATGGATATGTCTTAATGCCTTAGATTGTGCCTTGAATATAGCGTACACATGAACCCAGGAAAGGAAAGAATGGAATCGCCAAATATACAAAGAGATCAAAAGTGCCGAGCCAAGTGACACCTTGAGGCTTCCAAGAACTTTTCTGTCTTTCACACGCTAAGTAAATCCTGAGCACCTACGATGAGCTGGGAGGCATGTAATAAGTTTCTGGAACTAGAAGGCGGAGAGAAGCAGACACAGAGTTCCTGCTTTCACTGAGACGAATCTAATGATACATCACAGGCAGATCCTTGGAGAACTTGTCGAGGGGCCTCTACCCTCACCAAAACCTGGGTGTCAGGGAAGGCTTTTCAGAGTAACCATTGCGTTGAGGTCCATAGGTGGAACCTACGTAAACCAGGGTTGAGATGCAGGAAGAATTTCAGGCAGGGAAAACAGCATCCTGGAAGTCTACGTGACCAGGGAAACTTAGGACGTTCAAGAAATGAAAATGCCCTATGGGATGGAAGCCAAAGAGTGCAGAGGGCATTCCAGGGACAAGACATCCGAGAAGAACGTGTGGAGCAGGCATGAAGGGAATTGGTCGTATCTTCAATATGATGGGAAAATACAAGAGCCGTTGGAGCAGGATGGTGACAGAATTGCATCTGCATTTCCAAACGGTCATCTTGCTCCACATCACTAATGATTGGAGAGACTCAACTCCAAACGCCAAGGAGGGACCACTTCGCCCGAGTCCGATTGGGCCTCATTGCAATGTCTGTCCTTAGCAGATGCTGGAGAAGCTGTGGAGCAAAGGGAACTCTCCTCCACGCTGAGTAGGAATGGGAGTTGGTACAGCCGGGATGGAAAAGAGTATGGAGGTTCGCGAAGGAACTAAACGTAGAAGTAGCCTATGGTTCAGCAGTCCCACTCCCAGGCATAGATCCACCCCCAGTACAAGCCAACAAGCCAGATGCCCCGTTTGGGCACATCGATCTGTGCGCGCGCTCGCATGCGCATGCGCGATCGCCTGCGAGGCTGGGGGTGGGGCGGGGGCTGGGGCTCTGGCTGGAGTCGGTGCAAGCCCCGGGATTGCCTGAGGCAAGCCAAAGGAGCCCCAGAGGGAGACGGGACGGCCGGTCGTCTGGTTTCCTGGAAGCCGAATGCGAAAGCGGAGGGGCTCGCGGGCCGCGGGGAGGCAACCCAGGTCTGCAGCGGGAGTCGGGGCCCCGGCCACCCACTCACTCCCCCCGCCCCGGGAGGGGCTGGGGCTGCGGGGGTGGCGGGGGGGCGAGGGGGGTGTGGGTCCAAGAATTGGGACGCGGGGCGGGGGCTAAAGGACCTCTTCTGGTAGGCAAAAAAGCCTCCAGCACCCGGAATTCCCAGGTGGTCTCCCATCCAAGATACTGAACAGGCCCGACCCTGCTTAGCTTCCGAGATCAGACGAGATCGGGCGCCTTCAGGCCGATAGGGCCGGAGACGGACGCGGCCGCCGCGGGGCGCCCTAAGAGCCTTGCGCTTCGCCTCCCTTTCGCTCTGACCTGCAGGTCGGGCCAACGGGCCGCCCCTCTCCTCGGGGGGCCGTGCTGTACTTGAGCCGCACGACCCGCGACCGCACTCCAGCCTGCTGACGCCGGCCCGGCCCCCGAACACCGCCAACACCAGACCAGCAACCGCCTGGCCGGGCCCGGGGGCCCGATGGGCTTCCAGGACCCCCCAGTGACCGGGAGGGCGTGCGTGCGTGCGCGCGGGGCCTGGGGGGTGGGCTGAGGGGTGCGGAGGTCTCGGCGCCCTCCCACCCCCGGCCACTCCAGACCCGGCCGCGCTGGCTGAGCGGGGCCTCCCCGC
Source organism: Bubalus kerabau (assembly GCF_029407905.1). Classification (NCBI taxonomy): domain Eukaryota; kingdom Metazoa; phylum Chordata; class Mammalia; order Artiodactyla; family Bovidae; genus Bubalus; species Bubalus kerabau. The sequence continues at coordinate 864,537 of NC_073637.1, read as the reverse complement.
CCCCCCCATCCCGTTCGCTGTCCAGGGCCGCGCGACCCCGGAGGTGTCGGTCTTCGGGGCCCGCCGCCTCCCGATCCCCGCGGCCCGGGGGCCTCTGAACCTCCTGCGGGCCTAGGCGCAGCGAATCTTGAGCGCCCAACTTGCCCGGCACCTGCCCGCTGCCCAAACCCACCGGGAGCCACGGAGGCGCGGTCGACCGGAGCGCCTCAGCCCCGCCCCTTTGCCCTACCGAGGCGCCCCCCTTGTCCCCACGCCGCCCGCCAAGCACCCGACCTTCCTGAGAGAGCAGACGAACCACAGGCAGGCACACAGACAGACAGACAGACAGACACACACACACACACACACACGAGTGTGGTCTTTGGAAATACTTCTGTTCGTAGTTGCTGGGTTGAGCCCAACTCTTATAGGACCCATGGAGTGCGGCCCATCAGGCTCCTCTGTCCGTGGCATTTCCCAGGCGAGAATACTGGAGTGGGTTGCCATTACCTTCTCCAGGGGATCTTCCCGACCCAGGGATCAAACCCGAGTCTCCTGCGGGCGGATGCCTTGCCATCTGAACCAGCACATTGCGAATTCCCTAGGCAAAATACAAAGAAAAGGGCTCGTGTGCTACTAAGTGGAAAGATGATTGAAGAAACAGAAGGTGTCCTTTGTTGGTATCTTGGAATCTTTCTTTAGTTTTCGTTGATTTTTACTCTTAAGGCTACTTGAACAAGGCAAGAGAGAAACCCCAGAACTGAAAAGCAATTGACTTTTTTGAAAGAAACCTGTGCAGGTTAAGCACTCTTCGTTTTTGAGAGATGGTGAAATGCAAAATCTTGATTCAACACATATGACTTTGGTGAACTTTATTTCAAATCTCCATGATGAACCCCTAAGGCGTCCAGGAAGAAAGGAGTAGAGCGGGAGACAAAAAGAGCAACCTTTCCCCTTGGCGCCATCCCAACCAGCTGCTTAGTTCCTTCATCTCATGGACTACCATCTGGGCTTATCTGGTTTGTCTGATTCTTGTTTCGGGGCCCGTTTCTAGTCACAAGGCTGTCAACAGTGGGGGGTGGGGTGGGGGGTGGGGGAAGCCCTTCTTTCCATTCCACATGAGACCCAGTGGACAATCCAGGCTCTGGCCACTGCATAGAGCGTGCAGCAACAATATCAACGGTGATGCTGGTTAACAACGCATATTCCTGGAATCCACTCCGTTGGCTACTGAGTGTGTGCGGTGGTGGTCTGGAACCTATACCTGGAAGCTTTCTTGATGATTGCAAATGACACCAAAGTCCGAGGACGATGGAAGATCTTCACGTTTCTGCAAGAGCCACACACCTCCAGAAGGAACCGCAAGACTTGCCTGACATGGTCAAGGTCTAAGTATTGGACTACACGTCGGAAGGTCTCCACCTTTGCTATGGAAGTCAAACGATCTTTCTTGGAAATGAAAATGGATCACACTGAACGTTCACATTCTTCTAGAGCATTTGAAAAGCCCTAAACTGTAGAAATCTGCTGTACGAGTTCCTTGAAAGCAAGAACCCATACTGATGGATATGTCTTAATGCCTTAGATTGTGCCTTGAATATAGGGTACACATGAACCCAGGAAAGGAAAGAATGGAATCGCCAAATACACAAAGAGATCAAAAGTGCCGAGCCAAGTGACACCTTGAGGCTTCCAAGAACTTTTCTGTCTTTCACACACTAAGTAAATCCTGAGCACCTACGATGAGCTGGGAGGCATGTAATAAGTTTCTGGAACTAGAAGGCGGAGAGAAGCAGACACAGAGTTCCTGCTTTCACTGAGACGAATCTAACGATACATCACAGGCAGATCCTTGGAGAACTTGTCGAGGGGCCTCTACCCTCACCAAAACCTGGGTGTCAGGGAAGGCTTTTCAGAGTAACCATTGCGTTGAGGTCCATAGGTGGAACCTACGTAAACCAGGGTTGAGATGCAGGAAGAATTTCAGGCAGGGAAAACAGCATCCTGGAAGTCTACGTGACCAGGGAAACTTAGGACGTTCAAGAAATGAAAATGCCCTATGGGATGGAAGCCAAAGAGTGCAGAGGGCATTCCAGGGACAAGACATCCGAGAAGAACGTGAGGAGCAGGCATGAAGGGAATTGGTCGTATCTTCAATATGATGGGAAAATACAAGAGCCGTTGGAGCAGGATGGTGACAGAATTGCATCTGCATTTCCAAACGGTCATCTTGCTCCACATCACTAATGATTGGAGAGACTCAACTCCAAACGCCAAGGAGGGACCACTTCGCCCGAGTCCGATTGGGCCTCATTGCAATGTCTGTCCTTAGCAGATGCTGGAGAAGCTGTGGAGCAAAGGGAACTCTCCTCCACGCTGAGTAGGAATGGGAGTTGGTACAGCCGGGATGGAAAAGAGTATGGAGGTTCGCGAAGGAACTAAACGTAGAAGTAGCCTATGGTTCAGCAGTCCCACTCCCAGGCATAGATCCACCCCCAGTCCAAGCCAACAAGCTAGATGCCCCGTTTGGGCACATCGATCTGTGCGCGCGCTCGCATGCGCATGCGCGATCGCCTGCGAGGCTGGGGGTGGGGCGGGGGCTGGGGCTCTGGCTGGAGTCGGTGCAAGCCCCGGGATTGCCTGAGGCAAGCCAAAGGAGCCCCAGAGGGAGACGGGACGGCCGGTCGTCTGGTTTCCTGAAAGCCGAATGCGAATGCGGAGGGGCTCGCGGGCCGCGGGGAGGCAACCCAGGTCTGCAGCGGGAGTCGGGGCCCCGGCCACCCACTCACTCCCCCCGCCCCGGGAGGGGCTGGGGCTGCGGGGGTGGCGGGGGGGCGAGGGGGGTGTGGGTCCAAGAATTGGGACGCGGGGCGGGGGCTAAAGGACCTCTTCTGGTAGGCAAAAAAGCCTCCAGCACCCGGAATTCCCAGGTGGTCTCCCATCCAAGATACTAAACAGGCCCGACCCTGCTTAGCTTCCGAGATCAGACGAGATCGGGCGCCTTCAGGCCGATAGGGCCGGAGACGGACGCGGCCGCCGCGGGGCGCCCTAAGAGCCTTGCGCTTCGCCTCCCTTTCGCTCTGACCTGCAGGTCGGGCCAACGGGCCGCCCCTCTCCTCGGGGGGCCGTGCTGTACTTGAGCCGCACGACCCGCGACCTCACTCCAGCCTGCTGACGCCGGCCCGGCCCCCGAACACCGCCAACACCAGACCAGCAACCGCCTGGCCGGGCCCGGGGGCCCGATGGGCTTCCAGGACCCCCCAGTGACCGGGAGGGCGTGCGTGCGTGCGCGCGGGGCCTGGGGGGTGGGCTGAGGGGTGCGGAGGTCTCGGCGCCCTCCCACCCCCGGCCACTCCAGACCCGGCCGCGCTGGCTGAGCGGGGCCTCCCCGCCCCCCCCCATCCCGTTCGCTGTCCAGGGCCGCGCGACCCCGGAGGTGTCGGTCTTCGGGGCCCGCCGCCTCCCGATCCCCGCGGCCCGGGGGCCTCTGAACCTCCTGCGGGCCTAGGCGCAGCGAATCTTGAGCGCCCAACTTGCCCGGCACCTGCCCGCTGCCCAAACCCACCGGGAGCCACGGAGGCGCGGTCGACCGGAGCGCCTCAGCCCCGCCCCTTTGCCCTACCGAGGCGCCCCCCTTGTCCCCACGCCGCCCGCCAAGCACCCGACCTTCCTGAGAGAGCAGACGAACCACAGGCAGGCACACAGACAGACAGACAGACAGACACACACACACACACGAGTGTGGTCTTTGGAAATACTTCTGTTCGTAGTTGCTGGGTTGAGCCCAACTCTTATAGGACCCATGGAGTGCGGCCCATCAGGCTCCTCTGTCCGTGGCATTTCCCAGGCGAGAATACTGGAGTGGGTTGCCATTACCTTCTCCAGGGGATCTTCCCGACCCAGGGGTCAAACCCGAGTCTCCTGCGGGCGGATGCCTTGCCATCTGAACCAGCACATTGCGAATTCCCTAGGCAAAATACAAAGAAAAGAGCTCGTGTGCTACTAAGTGGAAAGATGATTGAAGAAACAGAAGGTGTCCTTTGTTGGTATCTTGGAATCTTTCTTTAGTTTTCGTTGATTTTTACTCTTAAGGCTACTTGAACAAGGCAAGAGAGAAACCCCAGAACTGAAAAGCAATTGACTTTTTTGAAAGAAACCTGTGCAGGTTAAGCACTCTTCGTTTTTGAGAGATGGTGAAATGCAAAATCTTGATTCAACACATATGACTTTGGTGAACTTTATTTCAAATCTCCATGATGAACCCCTAAGGCGTCCAGGAAGAAAGGAGTAGAGCGGGAGACAAAAAGAGCAACCTTTCCCCTTGGCGCCATCCCAACCAGCTGCTTAGTTCCTTCATCTCATGGACTACCATCTGGGCTTATCTGGTTTGTCTGATTCTTGTTTCGGGGCCCGTTTCTAGTCACAAGGCTGTCAACAGTGGGGGGTGGGGTGGGGGGTGGGGGAAGCCCTTCTTTCCATTCCACATGAGACCCAGTGGACAATCCAGGCCCTGGCCACTGCATAGAGCGTGCAGCAACAATATCAACGGTGATGCTGGTTAACAACGCATATTCCTGGAATCCACTCCATTGGCTACCGAGTGTGTGCGGTGGTGGTCTGGAACCTATACCTGGAAGCTTTCTTGATGATTGCAAATGACACCAAAGTCCGAGGACGATGGAAGATCTTCACGTTTCTGCAAGAGCCACACACCTCCAGAAGGAACCGCAAGACTTGCCTGACATGGTCAAGGTCTAAGTATTGGACTACACGTCGGAAGGTCTCCACCTTTGCTATGGAAGTCAAACGATCTTTCTTGGAAATGAAAATGGATCACACTGAACGTTCACATTCTTCTAGAGCATTTGAAAAGCCCTAAACTGTAGAAATCTGCTGTACGAGTTCCTTGAAAGCAAGAACCCATACTGATGGGTATGTCTTAATGCCTTAGATTGTGCCTTGAATATAGCGTACACATGAACCCAGGAAAGGAAAGAATGGAATCGCCAAATACACAAAGAGATCAAAAGTGCCGAGCCAAGTGACACCTTGAGGCTTCCAAGAACTTTTCTGTCTTTCACACACTAAGTAAATCCTGAGCACCTACGATGAGCTGGGAGGCATGTAATAAGTTTCTGGAACCAGAAGGCGGAGAGAAGCAGACACAGAGTTCCTGCTTTCACTGAGACGAATCTAACGATACATCACAGGCAGATCCTTGGAGAACTTGTCGAGGGGCCTCTACCCTCACCAAAACCTGGGTGTCAGGGAAGGCTTTTCAGAGTAACCATTGCGTTGAGGTCCATAGGTGGAACCTACGTAAACCAGGGTTGAGATGCAGGAAGAATTTCAGGCAGGGAAAACAGCATCCTGGAAGTCTACGTGACCAGGGAAACTTAGGACGTTCAAGAAATGAAAATGCCCTATGGGATGGAAGCCAAAGAGTGCAGAGGGCATTCCAGGGAAAAGACATCCGAGAAGAACGTGAGGAGCAGGCATGAAGGGAATTGGTCGTATCTTCAATATGATGGGAAAATACAAGAGCCATTGGAGCAGGATGGTGAGAGAATTGCATCTGCATTTCCAAACGGTCATCTTGCTCCACGTCACTAATGATTGGAGAGACTCAACTCCAAACGCCAAGGAGGGACCACTTCGCCCGAGTCCGATTGGGCCTCATTGCAATGTCTGTCCATAGCAGATGCTGGAGAAGCTGTGGAGCAAAGGGAACTCTCCTCCACGCTGAGTAGGAATGGGAGTTGGTACAGCCGGGATGGAAAAGAGTATGGAGGTTCGCGAAGGAACTAAACGTAGAAGTAGCCTATGGTTCAGCAGTCCCACTCCCAGGCATAGATCCACCCCCAGTCCAAGCCAACAAGCTAGATGCCCCGTTTGGGCACATCGATCTGTGCGCGCGCTCGCATGCGCATGCGCGATCGCCTGCGAGGCTGGGGGTGGGGCGGGGGCTGGGGCTCTGGCCGGAGTCGGTGCAAGCCCCGGGATTGCCTGAGGCAAGCCAAAGGAGCCCCAGAGGGAGACGGGACGGCCGGTCGTCTGGTTTCCTGAAAGCCGAATGCGAATGCGGAGGGGCTCGCGGGCCGCGGGGAGGCAACCCAGGTCTGCAGCGGGAGTCGGGGCCCCGGCCACCCACTCACTCCCCCCGCCCCGGGAGGGGCTGGGGCTGCGGGGGGGGCGGGGGGGCGAGGGGGGTGTGGGTCCAAGAATTGGGACGCGGGGCGGGGGCTAAAGGACCTCTTCTGGTAGGCAAAAAAGCCTCCAGCACCCGGAATTCCCAGGTGGTCTCCCATCCAAGATACTGAACAGGCCCGACCCTGCTTAGCTTCCGAGATCAGACGAGATCGGGCGCCTTCAGGCCGATAGGGCCGGAGACGGGCGCGGCCGCCGCGGGGCGCCCTAAGAGCCTTGCGCTTCGCCTCCCTTTCGCTCTGACCTGCAGGTCGGGCCAACGGGGCCGCCCCTCTCCTCGGGGGGCCGTGCTGTACTTGAGCCACACGACCCGCGACCTCACTCCAGCCTGCTGACGCCGGCCCGGCCCCCGAACACCGCCAACACCAGACCAGCAACCGCCTGGCCGGGCCCGGGGGCCCGATGGGCTTCCAGGACCCCCCAGTGACCGGGAGGGCGTGCGTGCCTGCGCGCGGGGCCTGGGGGGTGGGCTGAGGGGTGCGGAGGTCTCGGCGCCCTCCCACCCCCGGCCACTCCAGACCCGGCCGCGCTGGCTGAGCGGGGCCTCCCCCCCCCCCCCATCCCGTTCGCTGTCCAGGGCCGCGCGACCCCGGAGGTGTCGGTCTTCGGGGCCCGCCGCCTCCCGATCCCCGCGGCCCGGGGGCCTCTGAACCTCCTGCGGGCCTAGGCGCAGCGAATCTTGAGCGCCCAACTTGCCCGGCACCTGCCCGCTGCCCAAACCCACCGGGAGCCACGGAGGCGCGGTCGACCGGAGCGCCTCAGCCCCGCCCCTTTGCCCTACCGAGGCGCCCCCCTTGTCCCCACGCCGCCCGCCAAGCACCCGACCTTCCTGAGAGAGCAGACGAACCACAGGCAGGCACACAGACAGACAGACAGACAGACACACACACACACACACACGAGTGTGGTCTTTGGAAATACTTCTGTTCGTAGTTGCTGGGTTGAGCCCAACTCTTATAGGACCCATGGAGTGCGGCCCATCAGGCTCCTCTGTCCGTGGCATTTCCCAGGCGAGAATACTGGAGTGGGTTGCCATTACCTTCTCCAGGGGATCTTCCCGACCCAGGGGTCAAACCCGAGTCTCCTGCGGGCGGATGCCTTGCCATCTGAACCAGCACATTGCGAATTCCCTAGGCAAAATACAAAGAAAAGAGCTCGTGTGCTACTAAGTGGAAAGATGATTGAAGAAACAGAAGGTGTCCTTTGTTGGTATCTTGGAATCTTTCTTTAGTTTTCGTTGATTTTTACTCTTAAGGCTACTTGAACAAGGCAAGAGAGAAACCCCAGAACTGAAAAGCAATTGACTTTTTTGAAAGAAACCTGTGCAGGTTAAGCACTCTTCGTTTTTGAGAGATGGTGAAATGCAAACTCTTGATTCAACACATATGACTTTGGTGAACTTTATTTCAAATCTCCATGATGAACCCCTAAGGCGTCCAGGAAGAAAGGAGTAGAGCGGGAGACAAAAAGAGCAACCTTTCCCCTTGGCGCCATCCCAACCAGCTGCTTAGTTCCTTCATCTCATGGACTACCATCTGGGCTTATCTGGTTTGTCTGATTCTTGTTTCGGGGCCCGTTTCTAGTCACAAGGCTGTCAACAGTGGGGGGTGGGGTGGGGGGTGGGGGAAGCCCTTCTTTCCATTCCACATGAGACCCAGTGGACAATCCAGGCCCTGGCCACTGCATAGAGCGTGCAGCAACAATATCAACGGTGATGCTGGTTAACAACGCATATTCCTGGAATCCACTCCGTTGGCTACCGAGTGTGTGCGGTGGTGGTCTGGAACCTATACCTGGAAGCTTTCTTGATGATTGCAAATGACACCAAAGTCCGAGGACGATGGAAGATCTTCACGTTTCTGCAAGAGCCACACACCTCCAGAAGGAACCGCAAGACTTGCCTGACATGGTCAAGGTCTAAGTATTGGACTACACGTCGGAAGGTCTCCACCTTTGCTATGGAAGTCAAACGATCTTTCTTGGAAATGAAAATGGATCACACTGAACGTTCACATTCTTCTAGAGCATTTGAAAAGCCCTAAACTGTAGAAATCTGCTGTACGAGTTCCTTGAAAGCAAGAACCCATACTGATGGATATGTCTTAATGCCTTAGATTTTGCCTTGAATATAGGGTACACATGAACCCAGGAAAGGAAAGAATGGAATCGCCAAATACACAAAGAGATCAAAAGTGCCGAGCCAAGTGACACCTTGAGGCTTCCAAGAACTTTTCTGTCTTTCACACACTAAGTAAATCCTGAGCACCTACGATGAGCTGGGAGGCATGTAATAAGTTTCTGGAACTAGAAGGCGGAGAGAAGCAGACACAGAGTTCCTGCTTTCACTGAGACGAATCTAACGATACATCACAGGCAGATCCTTGGAGAACTTGTCGAGGGGCCTCTACCCTCACCAAAACCTGGGTGTCAGGGAAGGCTTTTCAGAGTAACCATTGCGTTGAGGTCCATAGGTGGAACCTACGTAAACCAGGGTTGAGATGCAGGAAGAATTTCAGGCAGGGAAAACAGCATCCTGGAAGTCTACGTGACCAGGGAAACTTAGGACGTTCAAGAAATGAAAATGCCCTATGGGATGGAAGCCAAAGAGTGCAGAGGGCATTCCAGGGACAAGACATCCGAGAAGAACGTGAGGAGCAGGCATGAAGGGAATTGGTCGTATCTTCAATATGATGGGAAAATACAAGAGCCGTTGGAGCAGGATGGTGACAGAATTGCATCTGCATTTCCAAACGGTCATCTTGCTCCACATCACTAATGATTGGAGAGACTCAACTCCAAACGCCAAGGAGGGACCACTTCGCCCGAGTCCGATTGGGCCTCATTGCAATGTCTGTCCTTAGCAGATGCTGGAGAAGCTGTGGAGCAAAGGGAACTCTCCTCCACGCTGAGTAGGAATGGGAGTTGGTACAGCCGGGATGGAAAAGAGTATGGAGGTTCGCGAAGGAACTAAACGTAGAAGTAGCCTATGGTTCAGCAGTCCCACTCCCAGGCATAGATCCACCCCCAGTCCAAGCCAACAAGCTAGATGCCCCGTTTGGGCACATCGATCTGTGCGCGCGCTCGCATGCGCATGCGCGATCGCCTGCGAGGCTGGGGGTGGGGCGGGGGCTGGGGCTCTGGCTGGAGTCGGTGCAAGCCCCGGGATTGCCTGAGGCAAGCCAAAGGAGCCCCAGAGGGAGACGGGACGGCCGGTCGTCTGGTTTCCTGAAAGCCGAATGCGAATGCGGAGGGGCTCGCGGGCCGCGGGGAGGCAACCCAGGTCTGCAGCGGGAGTCGGGGCCCCGGCCACCCACTCACTCCCCCCGCCCCGGGAGGGGCTGGGGCTGCGGGGGTGGCGGGGGGGCGAGGGGGGTGTGGGTCCAAGAATTGGGACGCGGGGCGGGGGCTAAAGGACCTCTTCTGGTAGGCAAAAAAGCCTCCAGCACCCGGAATTCCCAGGTGGTCTCCCATCCAAGATACTGAACAGGCCCGACCCTGCTTAGCTTCCGAGATCAGACGAGATCGGGCGCCTTCAGGCCGATAGGGCCGGAGACGGACGCGGCCGCCGCGGGGCGCCCTAAGAGCCTTGCGCTTCGCCTCCCTTTCGCTCTGACCTGCAGGTCGGGCCAACGGGCCGCCCCTCTCCTCGGGGGGCCGTGCTGTACTTGAGCCGCACGACCCGCGACCTCACTCCAGCCTGCTGACGCCGGCCCGGCCCCCGAACACCGCCAACACCAGACCAGCAACCGCCTGGCCGGGCCCGGGGGCCCGATGGGCTTCCAGGACCCCCCAGTGACCGGGAGGGCGTGCGTGCGTGCGCGCGGGGCCTGGGGGGTGGGCTGAGGGGTGCGGAGGTCTCGGCGCCCTCCCACCCCCGGCCACTCCAGACCCGGCCGCGCTGGCTGAGCGGGGCCTCCCCCCCCCCCCCATCCCGTTCGCTGTCCAGGGCCGCGCGACCCCGGAGGTGTCGGTCTTCGGGGCCCGCCGCCTCCCGATCCCCGCGGCCCGGGGGCCTCTGAACCTCCTGCGGGCCTAGGCGCAGCGAATCTTGAGCGCCCAACTTGCCCGGCACCTGCCCGCTGCCCAAACCCACCGGGAGCCACGGAGGCGCGGTCGACCGGAGCGCCTCAGCCCCGCCCCTTTGCCCTACCGAGGCGCCCCCCTTGTCCCCACGCCGCCCGCCAAGCACCCGACCTTCCTGAGAGAGCAGACGAACCACAGGCAGGCACACAGACAGACAGACAGACAGACACACACACACACACGAGTGTGGTCTTTGGAAATACTTCTGTTCGTAGTTGCTGGGTTGAGCCCAACTCTTATAGGACCCATGGAGTGCGGCCCATCAGGCTCCTCTGTCCGTGGCATTTCCCAGGCGAGAATACTGGAGTGGGTTGCCATTACCTTCTCCAGGGGATCTTCCCGACCCAGGGATCAAACCCGAGTCTCCTGCGGGCGGATGCCTTGCCATCTGAACCAGCACATTGCGAATTCCCTAGGCAAAATACAAAGAAAAGAGCTCATGTGCTACTAAGTGGAAAGGTGATTGAAGAAACAGAAGGTGTCCTTTGTTGGTATCTTGGAATCTTTCTTTAGTTTTCGTTGATTTTTACTCTTAAGGCTACTTGAACAAGGCAAGAGAGAAACCCCAGAACTGAAAAGCAATTGACTTTTTTGAAAGAAACCTGTGCAGGTTAAGCACTCTTCGTTTTTGAGAGATGGTGAAATGCAAAATCTTGATTCAACACATATGACTTTGGTGAACTTTATTTCAAATCTCCATGATGAACCCCTAAGGCGTCCAGGAAGAAAGGAGTAGAGCGGGAGACAAAAAGAGCAACCTTTCCCCTTGGCGCCATCCCAACCAGCTGCTTAGTTCCTTCATCTCATGGACTACCATCTGGGCTTATCTGGTTTGTCTGATTCTTGTTTCGGGGCCCGTTTCTAGTCACAAGGCTGTCAACAGTGGGGGGTGGGGTGGGGGGTGGGGGAAGCCCTTCTTTCCATTCCACATGAGACCCAGTGGACAATCCAGGCTCTGGCCACTGCATAGAGCGTGCAGCAACAATATCAACGGTGATGCTGGTTAACAACGCATATTCCTGGAATCCACTCCGTTGGCTACTGAGTGTGTGCGGTGGTGGTCTGGAACCTATACCTGGAAGCTTTCTTGATGATTGCAAATGACACCAAAGTCCGAGGACGATGGAAGATCTTCACGTTTCTGCAAGAGCCACACACCTCCAGAAGGAACCGCAAGACTTGCCTGACATGGTCAAGGTCTAAGTATTGGACTACACGTCGGAAGGTCTCCACCTTTGCTATGGAAGTCAAACGATCTTTCTTGGAAATGAAAATGGATCACACTGAACGTTCACATTCTTCTAGAGCATTTGAAAAGCCCTAAACTGTAGAAATCTGCTGTACGAGTTCCTTGAAAGCAAGAACCCATACTGATGGGTATGTCTTAATGCCTTAGATTGTGCCTTGAATATAGCGTACACATGAACCCAGGAAAGGAAAGAATGGAATCGCCAAATACACAAAGAGATCAAAAGTGCCGAGCCAAGTGACACCTTGAGGCTTCCAAGAACTTTTCTGTCTTTCACACACTAAGTAAATCCTGAGCACCTACGATGAGCTGGGAGGCATGTAATAAGTTTCTGGAACCAGAAGGCGGAGAGAAGCAGACACAGACTTCCTGCTTTCACTGAGACGAATCTAACGATACATCACAGGCAGATCCTTGGAGAACTTGTCGAGGGGCCTCTACCCTCACCAAAACCTGGGTGTCAGGGAAGGCTTTTCAGAGTAACCATTGCGTTGAGGTCCATAGGTGGAACCTACGTAAACCAGGGTTGAGATGCAGGAAGAATTTCAGGCAGGGAAAACAGCATCCTGGAAGTCTACGTGACCAGGGAAACTTAGGACGTTCAAGAAATGAAAATGCCCTATGGGATGGAAGCCAAAGAGTGCAGAGGGCATTCCAGGGAAAAGACATCCGAGAAGAACGTGAGGAGCAGGCATGAAGGGAATTGGTCGTATCTTCAATATGATGGGAAAATACAAGAGCCATTGGAGCAGGATGGTGAGAGAATTGCATCTGCATTTCCAAACGGTCATCTTGCTCCACGTCACTAATGATTGGAGAGACTCAACTCCAAACGCCAAGGAGGGACCACTTCGCCCGAGTCCGATTGGGCCTCATTGCAATGTCTGTCCATAGCAGATGCTGGAGAAGCTGTGGAGCAAAGGGAACTCTCCTCCACGCTGAGTAGGAATGGGAGTTGGTACAGCCGGGATGGAAAAGAGTATGGAGGTTCGCGAAGGAACTAAACGTAGAAGTAGCCTATGGTTCAGCAGTCCCACTCCCAGGCATAGATCCACCCCCAGTCCAAGCCAACAAGCTAGATGCCCCGTTTGGGCACATCGATCTGTGCGCGCGCTCGCATGCGCATGCGCGATCGCCTGCGAGGCTGGGGGTGGGGCGGGGGCTGGGGCTCTGGCCGGAGTCGGTGCAAGCCCCGGGATTGCCTGAGGCAAGCCAAAGGAGCCCCAGAGGGAGACGGGACGGCCGGTCGTCTGGTTTCCTGAAAGCCGAATGCGAATGCGGAGGGGCTCGCGGGCCGCGGGGAGGCAACCCAGGTCTGCAGCGGGAGTCGGGGCCCCGGCCACCCACTCACTCCCCCCGCCCCGGGAGGGGCTGGGGCTGCGGGGGGGGCGGGGGGGCGAGGGGGGTGTGGGTCCAAGAATTGGGATGCGGGGCGGGGGCTAAAGGACCTCTTCTGGTAGGCAAAAAAGCCTCCAGCACCCGGAATTCCCAGGTGGTCTCCCATCCAAGATACTGAACAGGCCCGACCCTGCTTAGCTTCCGAGATCAGACGAGATCGGGCGCCTTCAGGCCGATAGGGCCGGAGACGGGCGCGGCCGCCGCGGGGCGCCCTAAGAGCCTTGCGCTTCGCCTCCCTTTCGCTCTGACCTGCAGGTCGGGCCAACGGGGCCGCCCCTCTCCTCGGGGGGCCGTGCTGTACTTGAGCCACACGACCCGCGACCTCACTCCAGCCTGCTGACGCCGGCCCGGCCCCCGAACACCGCCAACACCAGACCAGCAACCGCCTGGCCGGGCCCGGGGGCCCGATGGGCTTCCAGGACCCCCCAGTGACCGGGAGGGCGTGCGTGCGTGCGCGCGGGGCCTGGGGGGTGGGCTGAGGGGTGCGGAGGTCTCGGCGCCCTCCCACCCCCGGCCACTCCAGACCCGGCCGCGCTGGCTGAGCGGGGCCTCCCCCCCCCCCCCATCCCGTTCGCTGTCCAGGGCCGCGCGACCCCGGAGGTGTCGGTCTTCGGGGCCCGCCGCCTCCCGATCCCCGCGGCCCGGGGGCCTCTGAACCTCCTGCGGGCCTAGGCGCAGCGAATCTTGAGCGCCCAACTTGCCCGGCACCTGCCCGCTGCCCAAACCCACCGGGAGCCACGGAGGCGCGGTCGACCGGAGCGCCTCAGCCCCGCCCCTTTGCCCTACCGAGGCGCCCCCCTTGTCCCCACGCCGCCCGCCAAGCACCCGACCTTCCTGAGAGAGCAGACGAACCACAGGCAGGCACACAGACAGACAGACAGACAGACACACACACACACACACACGAGTGTGGTCTTTGGAAATACTTCTGTTCGTAGTTGCTGGGTTGAGCCCAACTCTTATAGGACCCATGGAGTGCGGCCCATCAGGCTCCTCTGTCCGTGGCATTTCCCAGGCGAGAATACTGGAGTGGGTTGCCATTACCTTCTCCAGGGGATCTTCCCGACCCAGGGGTCAAACCCGAGTCTCCTGCGGGCGGATGCCTTGCCATCTGAACCAGCACATTGCGAATTCCCTAGGCAAAATACAAAGAAAAGAGCTCGTGTGCTACTAAGTGGAAAGATGATTGAAGAAACAGAAGGTGTCCTTTGTTGGTATCTTGGAATCTTTCTTTAGTTTTCGTTGATTTTTACTCTTAAGGCTACTTGAACAAGGCAAGAGAGAAACCCCAGAACTGAAAAGCAATTGACTTTTTTGAAAGAAACCTGTGCAGGTTAAGCACTCTTCGTTTTTGAGAGATGGTGAAATGCAAAATCTTGATTCAACACATATGACTTTGGTGAACTTTATTTCAAATCTCCATGATGAACCCCTAAGGCGTCCAGGAAGTAAGGAGTAGAGCGGGAGACAAAAAGAGCAACCTTTCCCCTTGGCGCCATCCCAACCAGCTGCTTAGTTCCTTCATCTCATGGACTACCATCTGGGCTTATCTGGTTTGTCTGATTCTTGTTTCGGGGCCCGTTTCTAGTCACAAGGCTGTCAACAGTGGGGGGTGGGGTGGGGGGTGGGGGAAGCCCTTCTTTCCATTCCACATGAGACCCAGTGGACAATCCAGGCCCTGGCCACTGCATAGAGCGTGCAGCAACAATATCAACGGTGATGCTGGTTAACAACGCATATTCCTGGAATCCACTCCGTTGGCTACCGAGTGTGTGCGGTGGTGGTCTGGAACCTATACCTGGAAGCTTTCTTGATGATTGCAAATGACACCAAAGTCCGAGGACGATGGAAGATCTTCACGTTTCTGCAAGAGCCACACACCTCCAGAAGGAACCGCAAGACTTGCCTGACATGGTCAAGGTCTAAGTATTGGACTACACGTCGGAAGGTCTCCACCTTTGCTATGGAAGTCAAACGATCTTTCTTGGAAATGAAAATGGATCACACTGAACGTTCACATTCTTCTAGAGCATTTGAAAAGCCCTAAACTGTAGAAATCTGCTGTACGAGTTCCTTGAAAGCAAGAACCCATACTGATGGATATGTCTTAATGCCTTAGATTGTGCCTTGAATATAGGGTACACATGAACCCAGGAAAGGAAAGAATGGAATCGCCAAATACACAAAGAGATCAAAAGTGCCGAGCCAAGTGACACCTTGAGGCTTCCAAGAACTTTTCTGTCTTTCACACACTAAGTAAATCCTGAGCACCTACGATGAGCTGGGAGGCATGTAATAAGTTTCTGGAACTAGAAGGCGGAGAGAAGCAGACACAGAGTTCCTGCTTTCACTGAGACGAATCTAACGATACATCACAGGCAGATCCTTGGAGAACTTGTCGAGGGGCCTCTACCCTCACCAAAACCTGGGTGTCAGGGAAGGCTTTTCAGAGTAACCATTGCGTTGAGGTCCATAGGTGGAACCTACGTAAACCAGGGTTGAGATGCAGGAAGAATTTCAGGCAGGGAAAACAGCATCCTGGAAGTCTACGTGACCAGGGAAACTTAGGACGTTCAAGAAATGAAAATGCCCTATGGGATGGAAGCCAAAGAGTGCAGAGGGCATTCCAGGGAAAAGACATCCGAGAAGAACGTGAGGAGCAGGCATGAAGGGAATTGGTCGTATCTTCAATATGATGGGAAAATACAAGAGCCGTTGGAGCAGGATGGTGACAGAATTGCATCTGCATTTCCAAACGGTCATCTTGCTCCACATCACTAATGATTGGAGAGACTCAACTCCAAACGCCAAGGAGGGACCACTTCGCCCGAGTCCGATTGGGCCTCATTGCAATGTCTGTCCTTAGCAGATGCTGGAGAAGCTGTGGAGCAAAGGGAACTCTCCTCCACGCTGAGTAGGAATGGGAGTTGGTACAGCCGGGATGGAAAAGAGTATGGAGGTTCGCGAAGGAACTAAACGTAGAAGTAGCCTATGGTTCAGCAGTCCCACTCCCAGGCATAGATCCACCCCCAGTCCAAGCCAACAAGCTAGATGCCCCGTTTGGGCACATCGATCTGTGCGCGCGCTCGCATGCGCATGCGCGATCGCCTGCGAGGCTGGGGGTGGGGCGGGGGCTGGGGCTCTGGCTGGAGTCGGTGCAAGCCCCGGGATTGCCTGAGGCAAGCCAAAGGAGCCCCAGAGGGAGACGGGACGGCCGGTCGTCTGGTTTCCTGAAAGCCGAATGCGAATGCGGAGGGGCTCGCGGGCCGCGGGGAGGCAACCCAGGTCTGCAGCGGGAGTCGGGGCCCCGGCCACCCACTCACTCCCCCCGCCCCGGGAGGGGCTGGGGCTGCGGGGGTGGCGGGGGGGCGAGGGGGGTGTGGGTCCAAGAATTGGGACGCGGGGCGGGGGCTAAAGGACCTCTTCTGGTAGGCAAAAAAGCCTCCAGCACCCGGAATTCCCAGGTGGTCTCCCATCCAAGATACTAAACAGGCCCGACCCTGCTTAGCTTCCGAGATCAGACGAGATCGGGCGCCTTCAGGCCGATAGGGCCGGAGACGGACGCGGCCGCCGCGGGGCGCCCTAAGAGCCTTGCGCTTCGCCTCCCTTTCGCTCTGACCTGCAGGTCGGGCCAACGGGCCGCCCCTCTCCTCGGGGGGCCGTGCTGTACTTGAGCCGCACGACCCGCGACCTCACTCCAGCCTGCTGACGCCGGCCCGGCCCCCGAACACCGCCAACACCAGACCAGCAACCGCCTGGCCGGGCCCGGGGGCCCGATGGGCTTCCAGGACCCCCCAGTGACCGGGAGGGCGTGCGTGCGTGCGCGCGGGGCCTGGGGGGTGGGCTGAGGGGTGCGGAGGTCTCGGCGCCCTCCCACCCCCGGCCACTCCAGACCCGGCCGCGCTGGCTGAGCGGGGCCTCCCCCCCCCCCCATCCCGTTCGCTGTCCAGGGCCGCGCGACCCCGGAGGTGTCGGTCTTCGGGGCCCGCCGCCTCCCGATCCCCGCGGCCCGGGGGCCTCTGAACCTCCTGCGGGCCTAGGCGCAGCGAATCTTGAGCGCCCAACTTGCCCGGCACCTGCCCGCTGCCCAAACCCACCGGGAGCCACGGAGGCGCGGTCGACCGGAGCGCCTCAGCCCCGCCCCTTTGCCCTACCGAGGCGCCCCCCTTGTCCCCACGCCGCCCGCCAAGCACCCGACCTTCCTGAGAGAGCAGACGAACCACAGGCAGGCACACAGACAGACAGACAGACACACACACACACACACACACGAGTGTGGTCTTTGGAAATACTTCTGTTCGTAGTTGCTGGGTTGAGCCCAACTCTTATAGGACCCATGGAGTGCGGCCCATCAGGCTCCTCTGTCCGTGGCATTTCCCAGGCGAGAATACTGGAGTGGGTTGCCATTACCTTCTCCAGGGGATCTTCCCGACCCAGGGATCAAACCCGAGTCTCCTGCGGGCGGATGCCTTGCCATCTGAACCAGCACATTGCGAATTCCCTAGGCAAAATACAAAGAAAAGAGCTCATGTGCTACTAAGTGGAAAGGTGATTGAAGAAACAGAAGGTGTCCTTTGTTGGTATCTTGGAATCTTTCTTTAGTTTTCGTTGATTTTTACTCTTAAGGCTACTTGAACAAGGCAAGAGAGAAACCCCAGAACTGAAAAGCAATTGACTTTTTTGAAAGAAACCTGTGCAGGTTAAGCACTCTTCGTTTTTGAGAGATGGTGAAATGCAAAATCTTGATTCAACACATATGACTTTGGTGAACTTTATTTCAAATCTCCATGATGAACCCCTAAGGCGTCCAGGAAGAAAGGAGTAGAGCGGGAGACAAAAAGAGCAACCTTTCCCCTTGGCGCCATCCCAACCAGCTGCTTAGTTCCTTCATCTCATGGACTACCATCTGGGCTTATCTGGTTTGTCTGATTCTTGTTTCGGGGCCCGTTTCTAGTCACAAGGCTGTCAACAGTGGGGGGTGGGGTGGGGGGTGGGGGAAGCCCTTCTTTCCATTCCACATGAGACCCAGTGGACAATCCAGGCTCTGGCCACTGCATAGAGCGTGCAGCAACAATATCAACGGTGATGCTGGTTAACAACGCATATTCCTGGAATCCACTCCGTTGGCTACTGAGTGTGTGCGGTGGTGGTCTGGAACCTATACCTGGAAGCTTTCTTGATGATTGCAAATGACACCAAAGTCCGAGGACGATGGAAGATCTTCACGTTTCTGCAAGAGCCACACACCTCCAGAAGGAACCGCAAGACTTGCCTGACATGGTCAAGGTCTAAGTATTGGACTACACGTCGGAAGGTCTCCACCTTTGCTATGGAAGTCAAACGATCTTTCTTGGAAATGAAAATGGATCACACTGAACGTTCACATTCTTCTAGAGCATTTGAAAAGCCCTAAACTGTAGAAATCTGCTGTACGAGTTCCTTGAAAGCAAGAACCCATACTGATGGATATGTCTTAATGCCTTAGATTGTGCCTTGAATATAGGGTACACATGAACCCAGGAAAGGAAAGAATGGAATCGCCAAATACACAAAGAGATCAAAAGTGCCGAGCCAAGTGACACCTTGAGGCTTCCAAGAACTTTTCTGTCTTTCACACACTAAGTAAATCCTGAGCACCTACGATGAGCTGGGAGGCATGTAATAAGTTTCTGGAACTAGAAGGCGGAGAGAAGCAGACACAGAGTTCCTGCTTTCACTGAGACGAATCTAACGATACATCACAGGCAGATCCTTGGAGAACTTGTCGAGGGGCCTCTACCCTCACCAAAACCTGGGTGTCAGGGAAGGCTTTTCAGAGTAACCATTGCGTTGAGGTCCATAGGTGGAACCTACGTAAACCAGGGTTGAGATGCAGGAAGAATTTCAGGCAGGGAAAACAGCATCCTGGAAGTCTACGTGACCAGGGAAACTTAGGACGTTCAAGAAATGAAAATGCCCTATGGGATGGAAGCCAAAGAGTGCAGAGGGCATTCCAGGGAAAAGACATCCGAGAAGAACGTGAGGAGCAGGCATGAAGGGAATTGGTCGTATCTTCAATATGATGGGAAAATACAAGAGCCGTTGGAGCAGGATGGTGACAGAATTGCATCTGCATTTCCAAACGGTCATCTTGCTCCACATCACTAATGATTGGAGAGACTCAACTCCAAACGCCAAGGAGGGACCACTTCGCCCGAGTCCGATTGGGCCTCATTGCAATGTCTGTCCTTAGCAGATGCTGGAGAAGCTGTGGAGCAAAGGGAACTCTCCTCCACGCTGAGTAGGAATGGGAGTTGGTACAGCCGGGATGGAAAAGAGTATGGAGGTTCGCGAAGGAACTAAACGTAGAAGTAGCCTATGGTTCAGCAGTCCCACTCCCAGGCATAGATCCACCCCCAGTCCAAGCCAACAAGCTAGATGCCCCGTTTGGGCACATCGATCTGTGCGCGCGCTCGCATGCGCATGCGCGATCGCCTGCGAGGCTGGGGGTGGGGCGGGGGCTGGGGCTCTGGCTGGAGTCGGTGCAAGCCCCGGGATTGCCTGAGGCAAGCCAAAGGAGCCCCAGAGGGAGACGGGACGGCCGGTCGTCTGGTTTCCTGAAAGCCGAATGCGAATGCGGAGGGGCTCGCGGGCCGCGGGGAGGCAACCCAGGTCTGCAGCGGGAGTCGGGGCCCCGGCCACCCACTCACTCCCCCCGCCCCGGGAGGGGCTGGGGCTGCGGGGGTGGCGGGGGGGCGAGGGGGGTGTGGGTCCAAGAATTGGGACGCGGGGCGGGGGCTAAAGGACCTCTTCTGGTAGGCAAAAAAGCCTCCAGCACCCGGAATTCCCAGGTGGTCTCCCATCCAAGATACTAAACAGGCCCGACCCTGCTTAGCTTCCGAGATCAGACGAGATCGGGCGCCTTCAGGCCGATAGGGCCGGAGACGGACGCGGCCGCCGCGGGGCGCCCTAAGAGCCTTGCGCTTCGCCTCCCTTTCGCTCTGACCTGCAGGTCGGGCCAACGGGCCGCCCCTCTCCTCGGGGGGCCGTGCTGTACTTGAGCCGCACGACCCGCGACCTCACTCCAGCCTGCTGACGCCGGCCCGGCCCCCGAACACCGCCAACACCAGACCAGCAACCGCCTGGCCGGGCCCGGGGGCCCGATGGGCTTCCAGGACCCCCCAGTGACCGGGAGGGCGTGCGTGCGTGCGCGCGGGGCCTGGGGGGTGGGCTGAGGGGTGCGGAGGTCTCGGCGCCCTCCCACCCCCGGCCACTCCAGACCCGGCCGCGCTGGCTGAGCGGGGCCTCCCCCCCCCCCCCATCCCGTTCGCTGTCCAGGGCCGCGCGACCCCGGAGGTGTCGGTCTTCGGGGCCCGCCGCCTCCCGATCCCCGCGGCCCGGGGGCCTCTGAACCTCCTGCGGGCCTAGGCGCAGCGAATCTTGAGCGCCCAACTTGCCCGGCACCTGCCCGCTGCCCAAACCCACCGGGAGCCACGGAGGCGCGGTCGACCGGAGCGCCTCAGCCCCGCCCCTTTGCCCTACCGAGGCGCCCCCCTTGTCCCCACGCCGCCCGCCAAGCACCCGACCTTCCTGAGAGAGCAGACGAACCACAGGCAGGCACACAGACAGACAGACAGACACACACACACACACACACACACACGAGTGTGGTCTTTGGAAATACTTCTGTTCGTAGTTGCTGGGTTGAGCCCAACTCTTATAGGACCCATGGAGTGCGGCCCATCAGGCTCCTCTGTCCGTGGCATTTCCCAGGCGAGAATACTGGAGTGGGTTGCCATTACCTTCTCCAGGGGATCTTCCCGACCCAGGGATCAAACCCGAGTCTCCTGCGGGCGGATGCCTTGCCATCTGAACCAGCACATTGCGAATTCCCTAGGCAAAATACAAAGAAAAGAGCTCATGTGCTACTAAGTGGAAAGGTGATTGAAGAAACAGAAGGTGTCCTTTGTTGGTATCTTGGAATCTTTCTTTAGTTTTCGTTGATTTTTACTCTTAAGGCTACTTGAACAAGGCAAGAGAGAAACCCCAGAACTGAAAAGCAATTGACTTTTTTGAAAGAAACCTGTGCAGGTTAAGCACTCTTCGTTTTTGAGAGATGGTGAAATGCAAAATCTTGATTCAACACATATGACTTTGGTGAACTTTATTTCAAATCTCCATGATGAACCCCTAAGGCGTCCAGGAAGAAAGGAGTAGAGCGGGAGACAAAAAGAGCAACCTTTCCCCTTGGCGCCATCCCAACCAGCTGCTTAGTTCCTTCATCTCATGGACTACCATCTGGGCTTATCTGGTTTGTCTGATTCTTGTTTCGGGGCCCGTTTCTAGTCACAAGGCTGTCAACAGTGGGGGGTGGGGTGGGGGGTGGGGGAAGCCCTTCTTTCCATTCCACATGAGACCCAGTGGACAATCCAGGCTCTGGCCACTGCATAGAGCGTGCAGCAACAATATCAACGGTGATGCTGGTTAACAACGCATATTCCTGGAATCCACTCCGTTGGCTACTGAGTGTGTGCGGTGGTGGTCTGGAACCTATACCTGGAAGCTTTCTTGATGATTGCAAATGACACCAAAGTCCGAGGACGATGGAAGATCTTCACGTTTCTGCAAGAGCCACACACCTCCAGAAGGAACCGCAAGACTTGCCTGACATGGTCAAGGTCTAAGTATTGGACTACACGTCGGAAGGTCTCCACCTTTGCTATGGAAGTCAAACGATCTTTCTTGGAAATGAAAATGGATCACACTGAACGTTCACATTCTTCTAGAGCATTTGAAAAGCCCTAAACTGTAGAAATCTGCTGTACGAGTTCCTTGAAAGCAAGAACCCATACTGATGGATATGTCTTAATGCCTTAGATTGTGCCTTGAATATAGGGTACACATGAACCCAGGAAAGGAAAGAATGGAATCGCCAAATACACAAAGAGATCAAAAGTGCCGAGCCAAGTGACACCTTGAGGCTTCCAAGAACTTTTCTGTCTTTCACACACTAAGTAAATCCTGAGCACCTACGATGAGCTGGGAGGCATGTAATAAGTTTCTGGAACTAGAAGGCGGAGAGAAGCAGACACAGAGTTCCTGCTTTCACTGAGACGAATCTAACGATACATCACAGGCAGATCCTTGGAGAACTTGTCGAGGGGCCTCTACCCTCACCAAAACCTGGGTGTCAGGGAAGGCTTTTCAGAGTAACCATTGCGTTGAGGTCCATAGGTGGAACCTACGTAAACCAGGGTTGAGATGCAGGAAGAATTTCAGGCAGGGAAAACAGCATCCTGGAAGTCTACGTGACCAGGGAAACTTAGGACGTTCAAGAAATGAAAATGCCCTATGGGATGGAAGCCAAAGAGTGCAGAGGGCATTCCAGGGAAAAGACATCCGAGAAGAACGTGAGGAGCAGGCATGAAGGGAATTGGTCGTATCTTCAATATGATGGGAAAATACAAGAGCCGTTGGAGCAGGATGGTGACAGAATTGCATCTGCATTTCCAAACGGTCATCTTGCTCCACATCACTAATGATTGGAGAGACTCAACTCCAAACGCCAAGGAGGGACCACTTCGCCCGAGTCCGATTGGGCCTCATTGCAATGTCTGTCCTTAGCAGATGCTGGAGAAGCTGTGGAGCAAAGGGAACTCTCCTCCACGCTGAGTAGGAATGGGAGTTGGTACAGCCGGGATGGAAAAGAGTATGGAGGTTCGCGAAGGAACTAAACGTAGAAGTAGCCTATGGTTCAGCAGTCCCACTCCCAGGCATAGATCCACCCCCAGTCCAAGCCAACAAGCTAGATGCCCCGTTTGGGCACATCGATCTGTGCGCGCGCTCGCATGCGCATGCGCGATCGCCTGCGAGGCTGGGGGTGGGGCGGGGGCTGGGGCTCTGGCTGGAGTCGGTGCAAGCCCCGGGATTGCCTGAGGCAAGCCAAAGGAGCCCCAGAGGGAGACGGGACGGCCGGTCGTCTGGTTTCCTGAAAGCCGAATGCGAATGCGGAGGGGCTCGCGGGCCGCGGGGAGGCAACCCAGGTCTGCAGCGGGAGTCGGGGCCCCGGCCACCCACTCACTCCCCCCGCCCCGGGAGGGGCTGGGGCTGCGGGGGTGGCGGGGGGGCGAGGGGGGTGTGGGTCCAAGAATTGGGACGCGGGGCGGGGGCTAAAGGACCTCTTCTGGTAGGCAAAAAAGCCTCCAGCACCCGGAATTCCCAGGTGGTCTCCCATCCAAGATACTAAACAGGCCCGACCCTGCTTAGCTTCCGAGATCAGACGAGATCGGGCGCCTTCAGGCCGATAGGGCCGGAGACGGACGCGGCCGCCGCGGGGCGCCCTAAGAGCCTTGCGCTTCGCCTCCCTTTCGCTCTGACCTGCAGGTCGGGCCAACGGGCCGCCCCTCTCCTCGGGGGGCCGTGCTGTACTTGAGCCGCACGACCCGCGACCTCACTCCAGCCTGCTGACGCCGGCCCGGCCCCCGAACACCGCCAACACCAGACCAGCAACCGCCTGGCCGGGCCCGGGGGCCCGATGGGCTTCCAGGACCCCCCAGTGACCGGGAGGGCGTGCGTGCGTGCGCGCGGGGCCTGGGGGGTGGGCTGAGGGGTGCGGAGGTCTCGGCGCCCTCCCACCCCCGGCCACTCCAGACCCGGCCGCGCTGGCTGAGCGGGGCCTCCCCCCCCCCCCCCATCCCGTTCGCTGTCCAGGGCCGCGCGACCCCGGAGGTGTCGGTCTTCGGGGCCCGCCGCCTCCCGATCCCCGCGGCCCGGGGGCCTCTGAACCTCCTGCGGGCCTAGGCGCAGCGAATCTTGAGCGCCCAACTTGCCCGGCACCTGCCCGCTGCCCAAACCCACCGGGAGCCACGGAGGCGCGGTCGACCGGAGCGCCTCAGCCCCGCCCCTTTGCCCTACCGAGGCGCCCCCCTTGTCCCCACGCCGCCCGCCAAGCACCCGACCTTCCTGAGAGAGCAGACGAACCACAGGCAGGCACACAGACAGACAGACAGACACACACACACACACACACACGAGTGTGGTCTTTGGAAATACTTCTGTTCGTAGTTGCTGGGTTGAGCCCAACTCTTATAGGACCCATGGAGTGCGGCCCATCAGGCTCCTCTGTCCGTGGCATTTCCCAGGCGAGAATACTGGAGTGGGTTGCCATTACCTTCTCCAGGGGATCTTCCCGACCCAGGGATCAAACCCGAGTCTCCTGCGGGCGGATGCCTTGCCATCTGAACCAGCACATTGCGAATTCCCTAGGCAAAATACAAAGAAAAGAGCTCATGTGCTACTAAGTGGAAAGGTGATTGAAGAAACAGAAGGTGTCCTTTGTTGGTATCTTGGAATCTTTCTTTAGTTTTCGTTGATTTTTACTCTTAAGGCTACTTGAACAAGGCAAGAGAGAAACCCCAGAACTGAAAAGCAATTGACTTTTTTGAAAGAAACCTGTGCAGGTTAAGCACTCTTCGTTTTTGAGAGATGGTGAAATGCAAAATCTTGATTCAACACATATGACTTTGGTGAACTTTATTTCAAATCTCCATGATGAACCCCTAAGGCGTCCAGGAAGAAAGGAGTAGAGCGGGAGACAAAAAGAGCAACCTTTCCCCTTGGCGCCATCCCAACCAGCTGCTTAGTTCCTTCATCTCATGGACTACCATCTGGGCTTATCTGGTTTGTCTGATTCTTGTTTCGGGGCCCGTTTCTAGTCACAAGGCTGTCAACAGTGGGGGGTGGGGTGGGGGGTGGGGGAAGCCCTTCTTTCCATTCCACATGAGACCCAGTGGACAATCCAGGCTCTGGCCACTGCATAGAGCGTGCAGCAACAATATCAACGGTGATGCTGGTTAACAACGCATATTCCTGGAATCCACTCCGTTGGCTACTGAGTGTGTGCGGTGGTGGTCTGGAACCTATACCTGGAAGCTTTCTTGATGATTGCAAATGACACCAAAGTCCGAGGACGATGGAAGATCTTCACGTTTCTGCAAGAGCCACACACCTCCAGAAGGAACCGCAAGACTTGCCTGACATGGTCAAGGTCTAAGTATTGGACTACACGTCGGAAGGTCTCCACCTTTGCTATGGAAGTCAAACGATCTTTCTTGGAAATGAAAATGGATCACACTGAACGTTCACATTCTTCTAGAGCATTTGAAAAGCCCTAAACTGTAGAAATCTGCTGTACGAGTTCCTTGAAAGCAAGAACCCATACTGATGGATATGTCTTAATGCCTTAGATTGTGCCTTGAATATAGGGTACACATGAACCCAGGAAAGGAAAGAATGGAATCGCCAAATACACAAAGAGATCAAAAGTGCCGAGCCAAGTGACACCTTGAGGCTTCCAAGAACTTTTCTGTCTTTCACACACTAAGTAAATCCTGAGCACCTACGATGAGCTGGGAGGCATGTAATAAGTTTCTGGAACTAGAAGGCGGAGAGAAGCAGACACAGAGTTCCTGCTTTCACTGAGACGAATCTAACGATACATCACAGGCAGATCCTTGGAGAACTTGTCGAGGGGCCTCTACCCTCACCAAAACCTGGGTGTCAGGGAAGGCTTTTCAGAGTAACCATTGCGTTGAGGTCCATAGGTGGAACCTACGTAAACCAGGGTTGAGATGCAGGAAGAATTTCAGGCAGGGAAAACAGCATCCTGGAAGTCTACGTGACCAGGGAAACTTAGGACGTTCAAGAAATGAAAATGCCCTATGGGATGGAAGCCAAAGAGTGCAGAGGGCATTCCAGGGAAAAGACATCCGAGAAGAACGTGAGGAGCAGGCATGAAGGGAATTGGTCGTATCTTCAATATGATGGGAAAATACAAGAGCCGTTGGAGCAGGATGGTGACAGAATTGCATCTGCATTTCCAAACGGTCATCTTGCTCCACATCACTAATGATTGGAGAGACTCAACTCCAAACGCCAAGGAGGGACCACTTCGCCCGAGTCCGATTGGGCCTCATTGCAATGTCTGTCCTTAGCAGATGCTGGAGAAGCTGTGGAGCAAAGGGAACTCTCCTCCACGCTGAGTAGGAATGGGAGTTGGTACAGCCGGGATGGAAAAGAGTATGGAGGTTCGCGAAGGAACTAAACGTAGAAGTAGCCTATGGTTCAGCAGTCCCACTCCCAGGCATAGATCCACCCCCAGTCCAAGCCAACAAGCTAGATGCCCCGTTTGGGCACATCGATCTGTGCGCGCGCTCGCATGCGCATGCGCGATCGCCTGCGAGGCTGGGGGTGGGGCGGGGGCTGGGGCTCTGGCTGGAGTCGGTGCAAGCCCCGGGATTGCCTGAGGCAAGCCAAAGGAGCCCCAGAGGGAGACGGGACGGCCGGTCGTCTGGTTTCCTGAAAGCCGAATGCGAATGCGGAGGGGCTCGCGGGCCGCGGGGAGGCAACCCAGGTCTGCAGCGGGAGTCGGGGCCCCGGCCACCCACTCACTCCCCCCGCCCCGGGAGGGGCTGGGGCTGCGGGGGTGGCGGGGGGGCGAGGGGGGTGTGGGTCCAAGAATTGGGACGCGGGGCGGGGGCTAAAGGACCTCTTCTGGTAGGCAAAAAAGCCTCCAGCACCCGGAATTCCCAGGTGGTCTCCCATCCAAGATACTAAACAGGCCCGACCCTGCTTAGCTTCCGAGATCAGACGAGATCGGGCGCCTTCAGGCCGATAGGGCCGGAGACGGACGCGGCCGCCGCGGGGCGCCCTAAGAGCCTTGCGCTTCGCCTCCCTTTCGCTCTGACCTGCAGGTCGGGCCAACGGGCCGCCCCTCTCCTCGGGGGGCCGTGCTGTACTTGAGCCGCACGACCCGCGACCTCACTCCAGCCTGCTGACGCCGGCCCGGCCCCCGAACACCGCCAACACCAGACCAGCAACCGCCTGGCCGGGCCCGGGGGCCCGATGGGCTTCCAGGACCCCCCAGTGACCGGGAGGGCGTGCGTGCGTGCGCGCGGGGCCTGGGGGGTGGGCTGAGGGGTGCGGAGGTCTCGGCGCCCTCCCACCCCCGGCCACTCCAGACCCGGCCGCGCTGGCTGAGCGGGGCCTCCCCCCCCCCCCCATCCCGTTCGCTGTCCAGGGCCGCGCGACCCCGGAGGTGTCGGTCTTCGGGGCCCGCCGCCTCCCGATCCCCGCGGCCCGGGGGCCTCTGAACCTCCTGCGGGCCTGGGCGCAGCGAATCTTGAGCGCCCAACTTGCCCGGCACCTGCCCGCTGCCCAAACCCACCGGGAGCCACGGAGGCGCGGTCGACCGGAGCGCCTCAGCCCCGCCCCTTTGCCCTACCGAGGCGCCCCCCTTGTCCCCACGCCGCCCGCCAAGCACCCGACCTTCCTGAGAGAGCAGACGAACCACAGGCAGGCACACAGACAGACAGACAGACAGACACACACACACACACGAGTGTGGTCTTTGGAAATACTTCTGTTCGTAGTTGCTGGGTTGAGCCCAACTCTTATAGGACCCATGGAGTGCGGCCCATCAGGCTCCTCTGTCCGTGGCATTTCCCAGGCGAGAATACTGGAGTGGGTTGCCATTACCTTCTCCAGGGGATCTTCCCGACCCAGGGATCAAACCCGAGTCTCCTGCGGGCGGATGCCTTGCCATCTGAACCAGCACATTGCGAATTCCCTAGGCAAAATACAAAGAAAAGAGCTCATGTGCTACTAAGTGGAAAGGTGATTGAAGAAACAGAAGGTGTCCTTTGTTGGTATCTTGGAATCTTTCTTTAGTTTTCGTTGATTTTTACTCTTAAGGCTACTTGAACAAGGCAAGAGAGAAACCCCAGAACTGAAAAGCAATTGACTTTTTTGAAAGAAACCTGTGCAGGTTAAGCACTCTTCGTTTTTGAGAGATGGTGAAATGCAAAATCTTGATTCAACACATATGACTTTGGTGAACTTTATTTCAAATCTCCATGATGAACCCCTAAGGCGTCCAGGAAGAAAGGAGTAGAGCGGGAGACAAAAAGAGCAACCTTTCCCCTTGGCGCCATCCCAACCAGCTGCTTAGTTCCTTCATCTCATGGACTACCATCTGGGCTTATCTGGTTTGTCTGATTCTTGTTTCGGGGCCCGTTTCTAGTCACAAGGCTGTCAACAGTGGGGGGTGGGGTGGGGGGTGGGGGAAGCCCTTCTTTCCATTCCACATGAGACCCAGTGGACAATCCAGGCTCTGGCCACTGCATAGAGCGTGCAGCAACAATATCAACGGTGATGCTGGTTAACAACGCATATTCCTGGAATCCACTCCGTTGGCTACTGAGTGTGTGCGGTGGTGGTCTGGAACCTATACCTGGAAGCTTTCTTGATGATTGCAAATGACACCAAAGTCCGAGGACGATGGAAGATCTTCACGTTTCTGCAAGAGCCACACACCTCCAGAAGGAACCGCAAGACTTGCCTGACATGGTCAAGGTCTAAGTATTGGACTACACGTCGGAAGGTCTCCACCTTTGCTATGGAAGTCAAACGATCTTTCTTGGAAATGAAAATGGATCACACTGAACGTTCACATTCTTCTAGAGCATTTGAAAAGCCCTAAACTGTAGAAATCTGCTGTACGAGTTCCTTGAAAGCAAGAACCCATACTGATGGATATGTCTTAATGCCTTAGATTGTGCCTTGAATATAGGGTACACATGAACCCAGGAAAGGAAAGAATGGAATCGCCAAATACACAAAGAGATCAAAAGTGCCGAGCCAAGTGACACCTTGAGGCTTCCAAGAACTTTTCTGTCTTTCACACACTAAGTAAATCCTGAGCACCTACGATGAGCTGGGAGGCATGTAATAAGTTTCTGGAACTAGAAGGCGGAGAGAAGCAGACACAGAGTTCCTGCTTTCACTGAGACGAATCTAACGATACATCACAGGCAGATCCTTGGAGAACTTGTCGAGGGGCCTCTACCCTCACCAAAACCTGGGTGTCAGGGAAGGCTTTTCAGAGTAACCATTGCGTTGAGGTCCATAGGTGGAACCTACGTAAACCAGGGTTGAGATGCAGGAAGAATTTCAGGCAGGGAAAACAGCATCCTGGAAGTCTACGTGACCAGGGAAACTTAGGACGTTCAAGAAATGAAAATGCCCTATGGGATGGAAGCCAAAGAGTGCAGAGGGCATTCCAGGGAAAAGACATCCGAGAAGAACGTGAGGAGCAGGCATGAAGGGAATTGGTCGTATCTTCAATATGATGGGAAAATACAAGAGCCGTTGGAGCAGGATGGTGACAGAATTGCATCTGCATTTCCAAACGGTCATCTTGCTCCACATCACTAATGATTGGAGAGACTCAACTCCAAACGCCAAGGAGGGACCACTTCGCCCGAGTCCGATTGGGCCTCATTGCAATGTCTGTCCTTAGCAGATGCTGGAGAAGCTGTGGAGCAAAGGGAACTCTCCTCCACGCTGAGTAGGAATGGGAGTTGGTACAGCCGGGATGGAAAAGAGTATGGAGGTTCGCGAAGGAACTAAACGTAGAAGTAGCCTATGGTTCAGCAGTCCCACTCCCAGGCATAGATCCACCCCCAGTCCAAGCCAACAAGCTAGATGCCCCGTTTGGGCACATCGATCTGTGCGCGCGCTCGCATGCGCATGCGCGATCGCCTGCGAGGCTGGGGGTGGGGCGGGGGCTGGGGCTCTGGCTGGAGTCGGTGCAAGCCCCGGGATTGCCTGAGGCAAGCCAAAGGAGCCCCAGAGGGAGACGGGACGGCCGGTCGTCTGGTTTCCTGAAAGCCGAATGCGAATGCGGAGGGGCTCGCGGGCCGCGGGGAGGCAACCCAGGTCTGCAGCGGGAGTCGGGGCCCCGGCCACCCACTCACTCCCCCCGCCCCGGGAGGGGCTGGGGCTGCGGGGGTGGCGGGGGGGCGAGGGGGGTGTGGGTCCAAGAATTGGGACGCGGGGCGGGGGCTAAAGGACCTCTTCTGGTAGGCAAAAAAGCCTCCAGCACCCGGAATTCCCAGGTGGTCTCCCATCCAAGATACTAAACAGGCCCGACCCTGCTTAGCTTCCGAGATCAGACGAGATCGGGCGCCTTCAGGCCGATAGGGCCGGAGACGGACGCGGCCGCCGCGGGGCGCCCTAAGAGCCTTGCGCTTCGCCTCCCTTTCGCTCTGACCTGCAGGTCGGGCCAACGGGCCGCCCCTCTCCTCGGGGGGCCGTGCTGTACTTGAGCCGCACGACCCGCGACCTCACTCCAGCCTGCTGACGCCGGCCCGGCCCCCGAACACCGCCAACACCAGACCAGCAACCGCCTGGCCGGGCCCGGGGGCCCGATGGGCTTCCAGGACCCCCCAGTGACCGGGAGGGCGTGCGTGCGTGCGCGCGGGGCCTGGGGGGTGGGCTGAGGGGTGCGGAGGTCTCGGCGCCCTCCCACCCCCGGCCACTCCAGACCCGGCCGCGCTGGCTGAGCGGGGCCTCCCCCCCCCCCCCCATCCCGTTCGCTGTCCAGGGCCGCGCGACCCCGGAGGTGTCGGTCTTCGGGGCCCGCCGCCTCCCGATCCCCGCGGCCCGGGGGCCTCTGAACCTCCTGCGGGCCTAGGCGCAGCGAATCTTGAGCGCCCAACTTGCCCGGCACCTGCCCGCTGCCCAAACCCACCGGGAGCCACGGAGGCGCGGTCGACCGGAGCGCCTCAGCCCCGCCCCTTTGCCCTACCGAGGCGCCCCCCTTGTCCCCACGCCGCCCGCCAAGCACCCGACCTTCCTGAGAGAGCAGACGAACCACAGGCAGGCACACAGACAGACAGACAGACACACACACACACACACACACGAGTGTGGTCTTTGGAAATACTTCTGTTCGTAGTTGCTGGGTTGAGCCCAACTCTTATAGGACCCATGGAGTGCGGCCCATCAGGCTCCTCTGTCCGTGGCATTTCCCAGGCGAGAATACTGGAGTGGGTTGCCATTACCTTCTCCAGGGGATCTTCCCGACCCAGGGATCAAACCCGAGTCTCCTGCGGGCGGATGCCTTGCCATCTGAACCAGCACATTGCGAATTCCCTAGGCAAAATACAAAGAAAAGAGCTCATGTGCTACTAAGTGGAAAGGTGATTGAAGAAACAGAAGGTGTCCTTTGTTGGTATCTTGGAATCTTTCTTTAGTTTTCGTTGATTTTTACTCTTAAGGCTACTTGAACAAGGCAAGAGAGAAACCCCAGAACTGAAAAGCAATTGACTTTTTTGAAAGAAACCTGTGCAGGTTAAGCACTCTTCGTTTTTGAGAGATGGTGAAATGCAAAATCTTGATTCAACACATATGACTTTGGTGAACTTTATTTCAAATCTCCATGATGAACCCCTAAGGCGTCCAGGAAGAAAGGAGTAGAGCGGGAGACAAAAAGAGCAACCTTTCCCCTTGGCGCCATCCCAACCAGCTGCTTAGTTCCTTCATCTCATGGACTACCATCTGGGCTTATCTGGTTTGTCTGATTCTTGTTTCGGGGCCCGTTTCTAGTCACAAGGCTGTCAACAGTGGGGGGTGGGGTGGGGGGTGGGGGAAGCCCTTCTTTCCATTCCACATGAGACCCAGTGGACAATCCAGGCTCTGGCCACTGCATAGAGCGTGCAGCAA
Source organism: Bubalus kerabau (assembly GCF_029407905.1). Lineage (NCBI taxonomy): Eukaryota > Metazoa > Chordata > Mammalia > Artiodactyla > Bovidae > Bubalus > Bubalus kerabau. Next base: position 833,078 of record NC_073637.1, on the reverse strand, counting down.
CAATATCAACGGTGATGCTGGTTAACAACGCATATTCCTGGAATCCACTCCGTTGGCTACTGAGTGTGTGCGGTGGTGGTCTGGAACCTATACCTGGAAGCTTTCTTGATGATTGCAAATGACACCAAAGTCCGAGGACGATGGAAGATCTTCACGTTTCTGCAAGAGCCACACACCTCCAGAAGGAACCGCAAGACTTGCCTGACATGGTCAAGGTCTAAGTATTGGACTACACGTCGGAAGGTCTCCACCTTTGCTATGGAAGTCAAACGATCTTTCTTGGAAATGAAAATGGATCACACTGAACGTTCACATTCTTCTAGAGCATTTGAAAAGCCCTAAACTGTAGAAATCTGCTGTACGAGTTCCTTGAAAGCAAGAACCCATACTGATGGATATGTCTTAATGCCTTAGATTGTGCCTTGAATATAGGGTACACATGAACCCAGGAAAGGAAAGAATGGAATCGCCAAATACACAAAGAGATCAAAAGTGCCGAGCCAAGTGACACCTTGAGGCTTCCAAGAACTTTTCTGTCTTTCACACACTAAGTAAATCCTGAGCACCTACGATGAGCTGGGAGGCATGTAATAAGTTTCTGGAACTAGAAGGCGGAGAGAAGCAGACACAGAGTTCCTGCTTTCACTGAGACGAATCTAACGATACATCACAGGCAGATCCTTGGAGAACTTGTCGAGGGGCCTCTACCCTCACCAAAACCTGGGTGTCAGGGAAGGCTTTTCAGAGTAACCATTGCGTTGAGGTCCATAGGTGGAACCTACGTAAACCAGGGTTGAGATGCAGGAAGAATTTCAGGCAGGGAAAACAGCATCCTGGAAGTCTACGTGACCAGGGAAACTTAGGACGTTCAAGAAATGAAAATGCCCTATGGGATGGAAGCCAAAGAGTGCAGAGGGCATTCCAGGGAAAAGACATCCGAGAAGAACGTGAGGAGCAGGCATGAAGGGAATTGGTCGTATCTTCAATATGATGGGAAAATACAAGAGCCGTTGGAGCAGGATGGTGACAGAATTGCATCTGCATTTCCAAACGGTCATCTTGCTCCACATCACTAATGATTGGAGAGACTCAACTCCAAACGCCAAGGAGGGACCACTTCGCCCGAGTCCGATTGGGCCTCATTGCAATGTCTGTCCTTAGCAGATGCTGGAGAAGCTGTGGAGCAAAGGGAACTCTCCTCCACGCTGAGTAGGAATGGGAGTTGGTACAGCCGGGATGGAAAAGAGTATGGAGGTTCGCGAAGGAACTAAACGTAGAAGTAGCCTATGGTTCAGCAGTCCCACTCCCAGGCATAGATCCACCCCCAGTCCAAGCCAACAAGCTAGATGCCCCGTTTGGGCACATCGATCTGTGCGCGCGCTCGCATGCGCATGCGCGATCGCCTGCGAGGCTGGGGGTGGGGCGGGGGCTGGGGCTCTGGCTGGAGTCGGTGCAAGCCCCGGGATTGCCTGAGGCAAGCCAAAGGAGCCCCAGAGGGAGACGGGACGGCCGGTCGTCTGGTTTCCTGAAAGCCGAATGCGAATGCGGAGGGGCTCGCGGGCCGCGGGGAGGCAACCCAGGTCTGCAGCGGGAGTCGGGGCCCCGGCCACCCACTCACTCCCCCCGCCCCGGGAGGGGCTGGGGCTGCGGGGGTGGCGGGGGGGCGAGGGGGGTGTGGGTCCAAGAATTGGGACGCGGGGCGGGGGCTAAAGGACCTCTTCTGGTAGGCAAAAAAGCCTCCAGCACCCGGAATTCCCAGGTGGTCTCCCATCCAAGATACTAAACAGGCCCGACCCTGCTTAGCTTCCGAGATCAGACGAGATCGGGCGCCTTCAGGCCGATAGGGCCGGAGACGGACGCGGCCGCCGCGGGGCGCCCTAAGAGCCTTGCGCTTCGCCTCCCTTTCGCTCTGACCTGCAGGTCGGGCCAACGGGCCGCCCCTCTCCTCGGGGGGCCGTGCTGTACTTGAGCCGCACGACCCGCGACCTCACTCCAGCCTGCTGACGCCGGCCCGGCCCCCGAACACCGCCAACACCAGACCAGCAACCGCCTGGCCGGGCCCGGGGGCCCGATGGGCTTCCAGGACCCCCCAGTGACCGGGAGGGCGTGCGTGCGTGCGCGCGGGGCCTGGGGGGTGGGCTGAGGGGTGCGGAGGTCTCGGCGCCCTCCCACCCCCGGCCACTCCAGACCCGGCCGCGCTGGCTGAGCGGGGCCTCCCCCCCCCCCCCCATCCCGTTCGCTGTCCAGGGCCGCGCGACCCCGGAGGTGTCGGTCTTCGGGGCCCGCCGCCTCCCGATCCCCGCGGCCCGGGGGCCTCTGAACCTCCTGCGGGCCTAGGCGCAGCGAATCTTGAGCGCCCAACTTGCCCGGCACCTGCCCGCTGCCCAAACCCACCGGGAGCCACGGAGGCGCGGTCGACCGGAGCGCCTCAGCCCCGCCCCTTTGCCCTACCGAGGCGCCCCCCTTGTCCCCACGCCGCCCGCCAAGCACCCGACCTTCCTGAGAGAGCAGACGAACCACAGGCAGGCACACAGACAGACAGACAGACACACACACACACACACACACGAGTGTGGTCTTTGGAAATACTTCTGTTCGTAGTTGCTGGGTTGAGCCCAACTCTTATAGGACCCATGGAGTGCGGCCCATCAGGCTCCTCTGTCCGTGGCATTTCCCAGGCGAGAATACTGGAGTGGGTTGCCATTACCTTCTCCAGGGGATCTTCCCGACCCAGGGATCAAACCCGAGTCTCCTGCGGGCGGATGCCTTGCCATCTGAACCAGCACATTGCGAATTCCCTAGGCAAAATACAAAGAAAAGAGCTCATGTGCTACTAAGTGGAAAGGTGATTGAAGAAACAGAAGGTGTCCTTTGTTGGTATCTTGGAATCTTTCTTTAGTTTTCGTTGATTTTTACTCTTAAGGCTACTTGAACAAGGCAAGAGAGAAACCCCAGAACTGAAAAGCAATTGACTTTTTTGAAAGAAACCTGTGCAGGTTAAGCACTCTTCGTTTTTGAGAGATGGTGAAATGCAAAATCTTGATTCAACACATATGACTTTGGTGAACTTTATTTCAAATCTCCATGATGAACCCCTAAGGCGTCCAGGAAGAAAGGAGTAGAGCGGGAGACAAAAAGAGCAACCTTTCCCCTTGGCGCCATCCCAACCAGCTGCTTAGTTCCTTCATCTCATGGACTACCATCTGGGCTTATCTGGTTTGTCTGATTCTTGTTTCGGGGCCCGTTTCTAGTCACAAGGCTGTCAACAGTGGGGGGTGGGGTGGGGGGTGGGGGAAGCCCTTCTTTCCATTCCACATGAGACCCAGTGGACAATCCAGGCTCTGGCCACTGCATAGAGCGTGCAGCAACAATATCAACGGTGATGCTGGTTAACAACGCATATTCCTGGAATCCACTCCGTTGGCTACTGAGTGTGTGCGGTGGTGGTCTGGAACCTATACCTGGAAGCTTTCTTGATGATTGCAAATGACACCAAAGTCCGAGGACGATGGAAGATCTTCACGTTTCTGCAAGAGCCACACACCTCCAGAAGGAACCGCAAGACTTGCCTGACATGGTCAAGGTCTAAGTATTGGACTACACGTCGGAAGGTCTCCACCTTTGCTATGGAAGTCAAACGATCTTTCTTGGAAATGAAAATGGATCACACTGAACGTTCACATTCTTCTAGAGCATTTGAAAAGCCCTAAACTGTAGAAATCTGCTGTACGAGTTCCTTGAAAGCAAGAACCCATACTGATGGATATGTCTTAATGCCTTAGATTGTGCCTTGAATATAGGGTACACATGAACCCAGGAAAGGAAAGAATGGAATCGCCAAATACACAAAGAGATCAAAAGTGCCGAGCCAAGTGACACCTTGAGGCTTCCAAGAACTTTTCTGTCTTTCACACACTAAGTAAATCCTGAGCACCTACGATGAGCTGGGAGGCATGTAATAAGTTTCTGGAACTAGAAGGCGGAGAGAAGCAGACACAGAGTTCCTGCTTTCACTGAGACGAATCTAACGATACATCACAGGCAGATCCTTGGAGAACTTGTCGAGGGGCCTCTACCCTCACCAAAACCTGGGTGTCAGGGAAGGCTTTTCAGAGTAACCATTGCGTTGAGGTCCATAGGTGGAACCTACGTAAACCAGGGTTGAGATGCAGGAAGAATTTCAGGCAGGGAAAACAGCATCCTGGAAGTCTACGTGACCAGGGAAACTTAGGACGTTCAAGAAATGAAAATGCCCTATGGGATGGAAGCCAAAGAGTGCAGAGGGCATTCCAGGGAAAAGACATCCGAGAAGAACGTGAGGAGCAGGCATGAAGGGAATTGGTCGTATCTTCAATATGATGGGAAAATACAAGAGCCGTTGGAGCAGGATGGTGACAGAATTGCATCTGCATTTCCAAACGGTCATCTTGCTCCACATCACTAATGATTGGAGAGACTCAACTCCAAACGCCAAGGAGGGACCACTTCGCCCGAGTCCGATTGGGCCTCATTGCAATGTCTGTCCTTAGCAGATGCTGGAGAAGCTGTGGAGCAAAGGGAACTCTCCTCCACGCTGAGTAGGAATGGGAGTTGGTACAGCCGGGATGGAAAAGAGTATGGAGGTTCGCGAAGGAACTAAACGTAGAAGTAGCCTATGGTTCAGCAGTCCCACTCCCAGGCATAGATCCACCCCCAGTCCAAGCCAACAAGCTAGATGCCCCGTTTGGGCACATCGATCTGTGCGCGCGCTCGCATGCGCATGCGCGATCGCCTGCGAGGCTGGGGGTGGGGCGGGGGCTGGGGCTCTGGCTGGAGTCGGTGCAAGCCCCGGGATTGCCTGAGGCAAGCCAAAGGAGCCCCAGAGGGAGACGGGACGGCCGGTCGTCTGGTTTCCTGAAAGCCGAATGCGAATGCGGAGGGGCTCGCGGGCCGCGGGGAGGCAACCCAGGTCTGCAGCGGGAGTCGGGGCCCCGGCCACCCACTCACTCCCCCCGCCCCGGGAGGGGCTGGGGCTGCGGGGGTGGCGGGGGGGCGAGGGGGGTGTGGGTCCAAGAATTGGGACGCGGGGCGGGGGCTAAAGGACCTCTTCTGGTAGGCAAAAAAGCCTCCAGCACCCGGAATTCCCAGGTGGTCTCCCATCCAAGATACTAAACAGGCCCGACCCTGCTTAGCTTCCGAGATCAGACGAGATCGGGCGCCTTCAGGCCGATAGGGCCGGAGACGGACGCGGCCGCCGCGGGGCGCCCTAAGAGCCTTGCGCTTCGCCTCCCTTTCGCTCTGACCTGCAGGTCGGGCCAACGGGCCGCCCCTCTCCTCGGGGGGCCGTGCTGTACTTGAGCCGCACGACCCGCGACCTCACTCCAGCCTGCTGACGCCGGCCCGGCCCCCGAACACCGCCAACACCAGACCAGCAACCGCCTTGCCGGGCCCGGGGGCCCGATGGGCTTCCAGGACCCCCCAGTGACCGGGAGGGCGTGCGTGCGTGCGCGCGGGGCCTGGGGGGTGGGCTGAGGGGTGCGGAGGTCTCGGCGCCCTCCCACCCCCGGCCACTCCAGACCCGGCCGCGCTGGCTGAGCGGGGCCTCCCCCCCCCCCCCCATCCCGTTCGCTGTCCAGGGCCGCGCGACCCCGGAGGTGTCGGTCTTCGGGGCCCGCCGCCTCCCGATCCCCGCGGCCCGGGGGCCTCTGAACCTCCTGCGGGCCTAGGCACAGCGAATCTTGAGCGCCCAACTTGCCCGGCACCTGCCCGCTGCCCAAACCCACCGGGAGCCACGGAGGCGCGGTCGACCGGAGCGCCTCAGCCCCGCCCCTTTGCCCTACCGAGGCGCCCCCCTTGTCCCCACGCCGCCCGCCAAGCACCCGACCTTCCTGAGAGAGCAGACGAACCACAGGCAGGCACACAGACAGACAGACAGACACACACACACACACACACACGAGTGTGGTCTTTGGAAATACTTCTGTTCGTAGTTGCTGGGTTGAGCCCAACTCTTATAGGACCCATGGAGTGCGGCCCATCAGGCTCCTCTGTCCGTGGCATTTCCCAGGCGAGAATACTGGAGTGGGTTGCCATTACCTTCTCCAGGGGATCTTCCCGACCCAGGGATCAAACCCGAGTCTCCTGCGGGCGGATGCCTTGCCATCTGAACCAGCACATTGCGAATTCCCTAGGCAAAATACAAAGAAAAGAGCTCATGTGCTACTAAGTGGAAAGGTGATTGAAGAAACAGAAGGTGTCCTTTGTTGGTATCTTGGAATCTTTCTTTAGTTTTCGTTGATTTTTACTCTTAAGGCTACTTGAACAAGGCAAGAGAGAAACCCCAGAACTGAAAAGCAATTGACTTTTTTGAAAGAAACCTGTGCAGGTTAAGCACTCTTCGTTTTTGAGAGATGGTGAAATGCAAAATCTTGATTCAACACATATGACTTTGGTGAACTTTATTTCAAATCTCCATGATGAACCCCTAAGGCGTCCAGGAAGAAAGGAGTAGAGCGGGAGACAAAAAGAGCAACCTTTCCCCTTGGCGCCATCCCAACCAGCTGCTTAGTTCCTTCATCTCATGGACTACCATCTGGGCTTATCTGGTTTGTCTGATTCTTGTTTCGGGGCCCGTTTCTAGTCACAAGGCTGTCAACAGTGGGGGGTGGGGTGGGGGGTGGGGGAAGCCCTTCTTTCCATTCCACATGAGACCCAGTGGACAATCCAGGCTCTGGTCACTGCATAGAGCGTGCAGCAACAATATCAACGGTGATGCTGGTTAACAACGCATATTCCTGGAATCCACTCCGTTGGCTACTGAGTGTGTGCGGTGGTGGTCTGGAACCTATACCTGGAAGCTTTCTTGATGATTGCAAATGACACCAAAGTCCGAGGACGATGGAAGATCTTCACGTTTCTGCAAGAGCCACACACCTCCAGAAGGAACCGCAAGACTTGCCTGACATGGTCAAGGTCTAAGTATTGGACTACACGTCGGAAGGTCTCCACCTTTGCTATGGAAGTCAAACGATCTTTCTTGGAAATGAAAATGGATCACACTGAACGTTCACATTCTTCTAGAGCATTTGAAAAGCCCTAAACTGTAGAAATCTGCTGTACGAGTTCCTTGAAAGCAAGAACCCATACTGATGGATATGTCTTAATGCCTTAGATTGTGCCTTGAATATAGCGTACACATGAACCCAGGAAAGGAAAGAATGGAATCGCCAAATACACAAAGAGATCAAAAGTGCCGAGCCAAGTGACACCTTGAGGCTTCCAAGAACTTTTCTGTCTTTCACACACTAAGTAAATCCTGAGCACCTACGATGAGCTGGGAGGCATGTAATAAGTTTCTGGAACTAGAAGGCGGAGAGAAGCAGACACAGAGTTCCTGCTTTCACTGAGACGAATCTAACGATACATCACAGGCAGATCCTTGGAGAACTTGTCGAGGGGCCTCTACCCTCACCAAAACCTGGGTGTCAGGGAAGGCTTTTCAGAGTAACCATTGCGTTGAGGTCCATAGGTGGAACCTACGTAAACCAGGGTTGAGATGCAGGAAGAATTTCAGGCAGGGAAAACAGCATCCTGGAAGTCTACGTGACCAGGGAAACTTAGGACGTTCAAGAAATGAAAATGCCCTATGGGATGGAAGCCAAAGAGTGCAGAGGGCATTCCAGGGAAAAGACATCCGAGAAGAACGTGAGGAGCAGGCATGAAGGGAATTGGTCGTATCTTCAATATGATGGGAAAATACAAGAGCCGTTGGAGCAGGATGGTGACAGAATTGCATCTGCATTTCCAAACGGTCATCTTGCTCCACATCACTAATGATTGGAGAGACTCAACTCCAAACGCCAAGGAGGGACCACTTCGCCCGAGTCCGATTGGGCCTCATTGCAATGTCTGTCCTTAGCAGATGCTGGAGAAGCTGTGGAGCAAAGGGAACTCTCCTCCACGCTGAGTAGGAATGGGAGTTGGTACAGCCGGGATGGAAAAGAGTATGGAGGTTCGCGAAGGAACTAAACGTAGAAGTAGCCTATGGTTCAGCAGTCCCACTCCCAGGCATAGATCCACCCCCAGTCCAAGCCAACAAGCTAGATGCCCCGTTTGGGCACATCGATCTGTGCGCGCGCTCGCATGCGCATGCGCGATCGCCTGCGAGGCTGGGGGTGGGGCGGGGGCTGGGGCTCTGGCTGGAGTCGGTGCAAGCCCCGGGATTGCCTGAGGCAAGCCAAAGGAGCCCCAGAGGGAGACGGGACGGCCGGTCGTCTGGTTTCCTGAAAGCCGAATGCGAATGCGGAGGGGCTCGCGGGCCGCGGGGAGGCAACCCAGGTCTGCAGCGGGAGTCGGGGCCCCGGCCACCCACTCACTCCCCCCGCCCCGGGAGGGGCTGGGGCTGCGGGGGTGGCGGGGGGGCGAGGGGGGTGTGGGTCCAAGAATTGGGACGCGGGGCGGGGGCTAAAGGACCTCTTCTGGTAGGCAAAAAAGCCTCCAGCACCCGGAATTCCCAGGTGGTCTCCCATCCAAGATACTAAACAGGCCCGACCCTGCTTAGCTTCCGAGATCAGACGAGATCGGGCGCCTTCAGGCCGATAGGGCCGGAGACGGACGCGGCCGCCGCGGGGCGCCCTAAGAGCCTTGCGCTTCGCCTCCCTTTCGCTCTGACCTGCAGGTCGGGCCAACGGGCCGCCCCTCTCCTCGGGGGGCCGTGCTGTATTTGAGCCGCACGACCCGCGACCTCACTCCAGCCTGCTGACGCCGGCCCGGCCCCCGAACACCGCCAACACCAGACCAGCAACCGCCTGGCCGGGCCCGGGGGCCCGATGGGCTTCCAGGACCCCCCAGTGACCGGGAGGGCGTGCGTGCGTGCGCGCGGGGCCTGGGGGGTGGGCTGAGGGGTGCGGAGGTCTCGGCGCCCTCCCACCCCCGGCCACTCCAGACCCGGCCGCGCTGGCTGAGCGGGGCCTCCCCCCCCCCCCCATCCCGTTCGCTGTCCAGGGCCGCGCGACCCCGGAGGTGTCGGTCTTCGGGGCCCGCCGCCTCCCGATCCCCGCGGCCCGGGGGCCTCTGAACCTCCTGCGGGCCTAGGCGCAGCGAATCTTGAGCGCCCAACTTGCCCGGCACCTGCCCGCTGCCCAAACCCACCGGGAGCCACGGAGGCGCGGTCGACCGGAGCGCCTCAGCCCCGCCCCTTTGCCCTACCGAGGCGCCCCCCTTGTCCCCACGCCGCCCGCCAAGCACCCGACCTTCCTGAGAGAGCAGACGAACCACAGGCAGGCACACAGACAGACAGACAGACACACACACACACACACACGAGTGTGGTCTTTGGAAATACTTCTGTTCGTAGTTGCTGGGTTGAGCCCAACTCTTATAGGACCCATGGAGTGCGGCCCATCAGGCTCCTCTGTCCGTGGCATTTCCCAGGCGAGAATACTGGAGTGGGTTGCCATTACCTTCTCCAGGGGATCTTCCCGACCCAGGGATCAAACCCGAGTCTCCTGCGGGCGGATGCCTTGCCATCTGAACCAGCACATTGCGAATTCCCTAGGCAAAATACAAAGAAAAGAGCTCATGTGCTACTAAGTGGAAAGGTGATTGAAGAAACAGAAGGTGTCCTTTGTTGGTATCTTGGAATCTTTCTTTAGTTTTCGTTGATTTTTACTCTTAAGGCTACTTGAACAAGGCAAGAGAGAAACCCCAGAACTGAAAAGCAATTGACTTTTTTGAAAGAAACCTGTGCAGGTTAAGCACTCTTCGTTTTTGAGAGATGGTGAAATGCAAAATCTTGATTCAACACATATGACTTTGGTGAACTTTATTTCAAATCTCCATGATGAACCCCTAAGGCGTCCAGGAAGAAAGGAGTAGAGCGGGAGACAAAAAGAGCAACCTTTCCCCTTGGCGCCATCCCAACCAGCTGCTTAGTTCCTTCATCTCATGGACTACCATCTGGGCTTATCTGGTTTGTCTGATTCTTGTTTCGGGGCCCGTTTCTAGTCACAAGGCTGTCAACAGTGGGGGGTGGCGTGGGGGGTGGGGGAAGCCCTTCTTTCCATTCCACATGAGACCCAGTGGACAATCCAGGCTCTGGCCACTGCATAGAGCGTGCAGCAACAATATCAACGGTGATGCTGGTTAACAACGCATATTCCTGGAATCCACTCCGTTGCCTACCGAGTGTGTGCGGTGGTGGTCTGGAACCTATACCTGGAAGCTTTCTTGATGATTGCAAATGACACCAAAGTCCGAGGACGATGGAAGATCTTCACGTTTCTGCAAGAGCCACACACCTCCAGAAGGAACCGCAAGACTTGCCTGACATGGTCAAGGTCTAAGTATTGGACTACACGTCGGAAGGTCTCCACCTTTGCTATGGAAGTCAAACGATCTTTCTTGGAAATGAAAATGGATCACACTGAACGTTCACATTCTTCTAGAGCATTTGAAAAGCCCTAAACTGTAGAAATCTGCTGTACGAGTTCCTTGAAAGCAAGAACCCATACTGATGGATATGTCTTAATGCCTTAGATTGTGCCTTGAATATAGCGTACACATGAACCCAGGAAAGGAAAGAATGGAATCGCCAAATACACAAAGAGATCAAAAGTGCCGAGCCAAGTGACACCTTGAGGCTTCCAAGAACTTTTCTGTCTTTCACACACTAAGTAAATCCTGAGCACCTACGATGAGCTGGGAGGCATGTAATAAGTTTCTGGAACTAGAAGGCGGAGAGAAGCAGACACAGAGTTCCTGCTTTCACTGAGACGAATCTAACGATACATCACAGGCAGATCCTTGGAGAACTTGTCGAGGGGCCTCTACCCTCACCAAAACCTGGGTGTCAGGGAAGGCTTTTCAGAGTAACCATTGCGTTGAGGTCCATAGGTGGAACCTACGTAAACCAGGGTTGAGATGCAGGAAGAATTTCAGGCAGGGAAAACAGCATCCTGGAAGTCTACGTGACCAGGGAAACTTAGGACGTTCAAGAAATGAAAATGCCCTATGGGATGGAAGCCAAAGAGTGCAGAGGGCATTCCAGGGAAAAGACATCCGAGAAGAACGTGAGGAGCAGGCATGAAGGGAATTGGTCGTATCTTCAATATGATGGGAAAATACAAGAGCCGTTGGAGCAGGATGGTGACAGAATTGCATCTGCATTTCCAAACGGTCATCTTGCTCCACATCACTAATGATTGGAGAGACTCAACTCCAAACGCCAAGGAGGGACCACTTCGCCCGAGTCCGATTGGGCCTCATTGCAATGTCTGTCCTTAGCAGATGCTGGAGAAGCTGTGGAGCAAAGGGAACTCTCCTCCACGCTGAGTAGGAATGGGAGTTGGTACAGCCGGGATGGAAAAGAGTATGGAGGTTCGCGAAGGAACTAAACGTAGAAGTAGCCTATGGTTCAGCAGTCCCACTCCCAGGCATAGATCCACCCCCAGTCCAAGCCAACAAGCTAGATGCCCCGTTTGGGCACATCGATCTGTGCGCGCGCTCGCATGCGCATGCGCGATCGCCTGCGAGGCTGGGGGTGGGGCGGGGGCTGGGGCTCTGGCTGGAGTCGGTGCAAGCCCCGGGATTGCCTGAGGCAAGCCAAAGGAGCCCCAGAGGGAGACGGGACGGCCGGTCGTCTGGTTTCCTGAAAGCCGAATGCGAATGCGGAGGGGCTCGCGGGCCGCGGGGAGGCAACCCAGGTCTGCAGCGGGAGTCGGGGCCCCGGCCACCCACTCACTCCCCCCGCCCCGGGAGGGGCTGGGGCTGCGGGGGTGGCGGGGGGGCGAGGGGGGTGTGGGTCCAAGAATTGGGACGCGGGGCGGGGGCTAAAGGACCTCTTCTGGTAGGCAAAAAAGCCTCCAGCACCCGGAATTCCCAGGTGGTCTCCCATCCAAGATACTAAACAGGCCCGACCCTGCTTAGCTTCCGAGATCAGACGAGATCGGGCGCCTTCAGGCCGATAGGGCCGGAGACGGACGCGGCCGCCGCGGGGCGCCCTAAGAGCCTTGCGCTTCGCCTCCCTTTCGCTCTGACCTGCAGGTCGGGCCAACGGGCCGCCCCTCTCCTCGGGGGGCCGTGCTGTACTTGAGCCGCACGACCCGCGACCTCACTCCAGCCTGCTGACGCCGGCCCGGCCCCCGAACACCGCCAACACCAGACCAGCAACCGCCTGGCCGGGCCCGGGGGCCCGATGGGCTTCCAGGACCCCCCAGTGACCGGGAGGGCGTGCGTGCGTGCGCGCGGGGCCTGGGGGGTGGGCTGAGGGGTGCGGAGGTCTCGGCGCCCTCCCACCCCCGGCCACTCCAGACCCGGCCGCGCTGGCTGAGCGGGGCCTCCCCCCCCCCCCCCCATCCCGTTCGCTGTCCAGGGCCGCGCGACCCCGGAGGTGTCGGTCTTCGGGGCCCGCCGCCTCCCGATCCCCGCGGCCCGGGGGCCTCTGAACCTCCTGCGGGCCTAGGCGCAGCGAATCTTGAGCGCCCAACTTGCCCGGCACCTGCCCGCTGCCCAAACCCACCGGGAGCCACGGAGGCGCGGTCGACCGGAGCGCCTCAGCCCCGCCCCTTTGCCCTACCGAGGCGCCCCCCTTGTCCCCACGCCGCCCGCCAAGCACCCGACCTTCCTGAGAGAGCAGACGAACCACAGGCAGGCACACAGACAGACAGACAGACACACACACACACACACACGAGTGTGGTCTTTGGAAATACTTCTGTTCGTAGTTGCTGGGTTGAGCCCAACTCTTATAGGACCCATGGAGTGCGGCCCATCAGGCTCCTCTGTCCGTGGCATTTCCCAGGCGAGAATACTGGAGTGGGTTGCCATTACCTTCTCCAGGGGATCTTCCCGACCCAGGGATCAAACCCGAGTCTCCTGCGGGCGGATGCCTTGCCATCTGAACCAGCACATTGCGAATTCCCTAGGCAAAATACAAAGAAAAGAGCTCATGTGCTACTAAGTGGAAAGGTGATTGAAGAAACAGAAGGTGTCCTTTGTTGGTATCTTGGAATCTTTCTTTAGTTTTCGTTGATTTTTACTCTTAAGGCTACTTGAACAAGGCAAGAGAGAAACCCCAGAACTGAAAAGCAATTGACTTTTTTGAAAGAAACCTGTGCAGGTTAAGCACTCTTCGTTTTTGAGAGATGGTGAAATGCAAAATCTTGATTCAACACATATGACTTTGGTGAACTTTATTTCAAATCTCCATGATGAACCCCTAAGGCGTCCAGGAAGAAAGGAGTAGAGCGGGAGACAAAAAGAGCAACCTTTCCCCTTGGCGCCATCCCAACCAGCTGCTTAGTTCCTTCATCTCATGGACTACCATCTGGGCTTATCTGGTTTGTCTGATTCTTGTTTCGGGGCCCGTTTCTAGTCACAAGGCTGTCAACAGTGGGGGGTGGGGTGGGGGGTGGGGGAAGCCCTTCTTTCCATTCCACATGAGACCCAGTGGACAATCCAGGCTCTGGCCACTGCATAGAGCGTGCAGCAACAATATCAACGGTGATGCTGGTTAACAACGCATATTCCTGGAATCCACTCCGTTGGCTACTGAGTGTGTGCGGTGGTGGTCTGGAACCTATACCTGGAAGCTTTCTTGATGATTGCAAATGACACCAAAGTCCGAGGACGATGGAAGATCTTCACGTTTCTGCAAGAGCCACACACCTCCAGAAGGAACCGCAAGACTTGCCTGACATGGTCAAGGTCTAAGTATTGGACTACACGTCGGAAGGTCTCCACCTTTGCTATGGAAGTCAAACGATCTTTCTTGGAAATGAAAATGGATCACACTGAACGTTCACATTCTTCTAGAGCATTTGAAAAGCCCTAAACTGTAGAAATCTGCTGTACGAGTTCCTTGAAAGCAAGAACCCATACTGATGGATATGTCTTAATGCCTTAGATTGTGCCTTGAAATATAGCGTACACATGAACCCAGGAAAGGAAAGAATGGAATCGCCAAATACACAAAGAGATCAAAAGTGCCGAGCCAAGTGACACCTTGAGGCTTCCAAGAACTTTTCTGTCTTTCACACACTAAGTAAATCCTGAGCACCTACGATGAGCTGGGAGGCATGTAATAAGTTTCTGGAACTAGAAGGCGGAGAGAAGCAGACACAGAGTTCCTGCTTTCACTGAGACGAATCTAACGATACATCACAGGCAGATCCTTGGAGAACTTGTCGAGGGGCCTCTACCCTCACCAAAACCTGGGTGTCAGGGAAGGCTTTTCAGAGTAACCATTGCGTTGAGGTCCATAGGTGGAACCTACGTAAACCAGGGTTGAGATGCAGGAAGAATTTCAGGCAGGGAAAACAGCATCCTGGAAGTCTACGTGACCAGGGAAACTTAGGACGTTCAAGAAATGAAAATGCCCTATGGGATGGAAGCCAAAGAGTGCAGAGGGCATTCCAGGGAAAAGACATCCGAGAAGAACGTGAGGAGCAGGCATGAAGGGAATTGGTCGTATCTTCAATATGATGGGAAAATACAAGAGCCGTTGGAGCAGGATGGTGACAGAATTGCATCTGCATTTCCAAACGGTCATCTTGCTCCACATCACTAATGATTGGAGAGACTCAACTCCAAACGCCAAGGAGGGACCACTTCGCCCGAGTCCGATTGGGCCTCATTGCAATGTCTGTCCTTAGCAGATGCTGGAGAAGCTGTGGAGCAAAGGGAACTCTCCTCCACGCTGAGTAGGAATGGGAGTTGGTACAGCCGGGATGGAAAAGAGTATGGAGGTTCGCGAAGGAACTAAACGTAGAAGTAGCCTATGGTTCAGCAGTCCCACTCCCAGGCATAGATCCACCCCCAGTCCAAGCCAACAAGCTAGATGCCCCGTTTGGGCACATCGATCTGTGCGCGCGCTCGCATGCGCATGCGCGATCGCCTGCGAGGCTGGGGGTGGGGCGGGGGCTGGGGCTCTGGCTGGAGTCGGTGCAAGCCCCGGGATTGCCTGAGGCAAGCCAAAGGAGCCCCAGAGGGAGACGGGACGGCCGGTCGTCTGGTTTCCTGAAAGCCGAATGCGAATGCGGAGGGGCTCGCGGGCCGCGGGGAGGCAACCCAGGTCTGCAGCGGGAGTCGGGGCCCCGGCCACCCACTCACTCCCCCCGCCCCGGGAGGGGCTGGGGCTGCGGGGGTGGCGGGGGGGCGAGGGGGGTGTGGGTCCAAGAATTGGGACGCGGGGCGGGGGCTAAAGGACCTCTTCTGGTAGGCAAAAAAGCCTCCAGCACCCGGAATTCCCAGGTGGTCTCCCATCCAAGATACTAAACAGGCCCGACCCTGCTTAGCTTCCGAGATCAGACGAGATCGGGCGCCTTCAGGCCGATAGGGCCGGAGACGGACGCGGCCGCCGCGGGGCGCCCTAAGAGCCTTGCGCTTCGCCTCCCTTTCGCTCTGACCTGCAGGTCGGGCCAACGGGCCGCCCCTCTCCTCGGGGGGCCGTGCTGTACTTGAGCCGCACGACCCGCGACCTCACTCCAGCCTGCTGACGCCGGCCCGGCCCCCGAACACCGCCAACACCAGACCAGCAACCGCCTGGCCGGGCCCGGGGGCCCGATGGGCTTCCAGGACCCCCCAGTGACCGGGAGGGCGTGCGTGCGTGCGCGCGGGGCCTGGGGGGTGGGCTGAGGGGTGCGGAGGTCTCGGCGCCCTCCCACCCCCGGCCACTCCAGACCCGGCCGCGCTGGCTGAGCGGGGCCTCCCCCCCCCCCCCCCCATCCCGTTCGCTGTCCAGGGCCGCGCGACCCCGGAGGTGTCGGTCTTCGGGGCCCGCCGCCTCCCGATCCCCGCGGCCCGGGGGCCTCTGAACCTCCTGCGGGCCTAGGCGCAGCGAATCTTGAGCGCCCAACTTGCCCGGCACCTGCCCGCTGCCCAAACCCACCGGGAGCCACGGAGGCGCGGTCGACCGGAGCGCCTCAGCCCCGCCCCTTTGCCCTACCGAGGCGCCCCCCTTGTCCCCACGCCGCCCGCCAAGCACCCGACCTTCCTGAGAGAGCAGACGAACCACAGGCAGGCACACAGACAGACAGACAGACACACACACACACACACACGAGTGTGGTCTTTGGAAATACTTCTGTTCGTAGTTGCTGGGTTGAGCCCAACTCTTATAGGACCCATGGAGTGCGGCCCATCAGGCTCCTCTGTCCGTGGCATTTCCCAGGCGAGAATACTGGAGTGGGTTGCCATTACCTTCTCCAGGGGATCTTCCCGACCCAGGGATCAAACCCGAGTCTCCTGCGGGCGGATGCCTTGCCATCTGAACCAGCACATTGCGAATTCCCTAGGCAAAATACAAAGAAAAGAGCTCATGTGCTACTAAGTGGAAAGGTGATTGAAGAAACAGAAGGTGTCCTTTGTTGGTATCTTGGAATCTTTCTTTAGTTTTCGTTGATTTTTACTCTTAAGGCTACTTGAACAAGGCAAGAGAGAAACCCCAGAACTGAAAAGCAATTGACTTTTTTGAAAGAAACCTGTGCAGGTTAAGCACTCTTCGTTTTTGAGAGATGGTGAAATGCAAAATCTTGATTCAACACATATGACTTTGGTGAACTTTATTTCAAATCTCCATGATGAACCCCTAAGGCGTCCAGGAAGAAAGGAGTAGAGCGGGAGACAAAAAGAGCAACCTTTCCCCTTGGCGCCATCCCAACCAGCTGCTTAGTTCCTTCATCTCATGGACTACCATCTGGGCTTATCTGGTTTGTCTGATTCTTGTTTCGGGGCCCGTTTCTAGTCACAAGGCTGTCAACAGTGGGGGGTGGGGTGGGGGGTGGGGGAAGCCCTTCTTTCCATTCCACATGAGACCCAGTGGACAATCCAGGCTCTGGCCACTGCATAGAGCGTGCAGCAACAATATCAACGGTGATGCTGGTTAACAACGCATATTCCTGGAATCCACTCCGTTGGCTACTGAGTGTGTGCGGTGGTGGTCTGGAACCTATACCTGGAAGCTTTCTTGATGATTGCAAATGACACCAAAGTCCGAGGACGATGGAAGATCTTCACGTTTCTGCAAGAGCCACACACCTCCAGAAGGAACCGCAAGACTTGCCTGACATGGTCAAGGTCTAAGTATTGGACTACACGTCGGAAGGTCTCCACCTTTGCTATGGAAGTCAAACGATCTTTCTTGGAAATGAAAATGGATCACACTGAACGTTCACATTCTTCTAGAGCATTTGAAAAGCCCTAAACTGTAGAAATCTGCTGTACGAGTTCCTTGAAAGCAAGAACCCATACTGATGGATATGTCTTAATGCCTTAGATTGTGCCTTGAAATATAGCGTACACATGAACCCAGGAAAGGAAAGAATGGAATCGCCAAATACACAAAGAGATCAAAAGTGCCGAGCCAAGTGACACCTTGAGGCTTCCAAGAACTTTTCTGTCTTTCACACACTAAGTAAATCCTGAGCACCTACGATGAGCTGGGAGGCATGTAATAAGTTTCTGGAACTAGAAGGCGGAGAGAAGCAGACACAGAGTTCCTGCTTTCACTGAGACGAATCTAACGATACATCACAGGCAGATCCTTGGAGAACTTGTCGAGGGGCCTCTACCCTCACCAAAACCTGGGTGTCAGGGAAGGCTTTTCAGAGTAACCATTGCGTTGAGGTCCATAGGTGGAACCTACGTAAACCAGGGTTGAGATGCAGGAAGAATTTCAGGCAGGGAAAACAGCATCCTGGAAGTCTACGTGACCAGGGAAACTTAGGACGTTCAAGAAATGAAAATGCCCTATGGGATGGAAGCCAAAGAGTGCAGAGGGCATTCCAGGGAAAAGACATCCGAGAAGAACGTGAGGAGCAGGCATGAAGGGAATTGGTCGTATCTTCAATATGATGGGAAAATACAAGAGCCGTTGGAGCAGGATGGTGACAGAATTGCATCTGCATTTCCAAACGGTCATCTTGCTCCACATCACTAATGATTGGAGAGACTCAACTCCAAACGCCAAGGAGGGACCACTTCGCCCGAGTCCGATTGGGCCTCATTGCAATGTCTGTCCTTAGCAGATGCTGGAGAAGCTGTGGAGCAAAGGGAACTCTCCTCCACGCTGAGTAGGAATGGGAGTTGGTACAGCCGGGATGGAAAAGAGTATGGAGGTTCGCGAAGGAACTAAACGTAGAAGTAGCCTATGGTTCAGCAGTCCCACTCCCAGGCATAGATCCACCCCCAGTCCAAGCCAACAAGCTAGATGCCCCGTTTGGGCACATCGATCTGTGCGCGCGCTCGCATGCGCATGCGCGATCGCCTGCGAGGCTGGGGGTGGGGCGGGGGCTGGGGCTCTGGCTGGAGTCGGTGCAAGCCCCGGGATTGCCTGAGGCAAGCCAAAGGAGCCCCAGAGGGAGACGGGACGGCCGGTCGTCTGGTTTCCTGAAAGCCGAATGCGAATGCGGAGGGGCTCGCGGGCCGCGGGGAGGCAACCCAGGTCTGCAGCGGGAGTCGGGGCCCCGGCCACCCACTCACTCCCCCCGCCCCGGGAGGGGCTGGGGCTGCGGGGGTGGCGGGGGGGCGAGGGGGGTGTGGGTCCAAGAATTGGGACGCGGGGCGGGGGCTAAAGGACCTCTTCTGGTAGGCAAAAAAGCCTCCAGCACCCGGAATTCCCAGGTGGTCTCCCATCCAAGATACTAAACAGGCCCGACCCTGCTTAGCTTCCGAGATCAGACGAGATCGGGCGCCTTCAGGCCGATAGGGCCGGAGACGGACGCGGCCGCCGCGGGGCGCCCTAAGAGCCTTGCGCTTCGCCTCCCTTTCGCTCTGACCTGCAGGTCGGGCCAACGGGCCGCCCCTCTCCTCGGGGGGCCGTGCTGTACTTGAGCCGCACGACCCGCGACCTCACTCCAGCCTGCTGACGCCGGCCCGGCCCCCGAACACCGCCAACACCAGACCAGCAACCGCCTGGCCGGGCCCGGGGGCCCGATGGGCTTCCAGGACCCCCCAGTGACCGGGAGGGCGTGCGTGCGTGCGCGCGGGGCCTGGGGGGTGGGCTGAGGGGTGCGGAGGTCTCGGCGCCCTCCCACCCCCGGCCACTCCAGACCCGGCCGCGCTGGCTGAGCGGGGCCTCCCCCCCCCCCCCCCCATCCCGTTCGCTGTCCAGGGCCGCGCGACCCCGGAGGTGTCGGTCTTCGGGGCCCGCCGCCTCCCGATCCCCGCGGCCCGGGGGCCTCTGAACCTCCTGCGGGCCTAGGCGCAGCGAATCTTGAGCGCCCAACTTGCCCGGCACCTGCCCGCTGCCCAAACCCACCGGGAGCCACGGAGGCGCGGTCGACCGGAGCGCCTCAGCCCCGCCCCTTTGCCCTACCGAGGCGCCCCCCTTGTCCCCACGCCGCCCGCCAAGCACCCGACCTTCCTGAGAGAGCAGACGAACCACAGGCAGGCACACAGACAGACAGACAGACACACACACACACACACACGAGTGTGGTCTTTGGAAATACTTCTGTTCGTAGTTGCTGGGTTGAGCCCAACTCTTATAGGACCCATGGAGTGCGGCCCATCAGGCTCCTCTGTCCGTGGCATTTCCCAGGCGAGAATACTGGAGTGGGTTGCCATTACCTTCTCCAGGGGATCTTCCCGACCCAGGGATCAAACCCGAGTCTCCTGCGGGCGGATGCCTTGCCATCTGAACCAGCACATTGCGAATTCCCTAGGCAAAATACAAAGAAAAGAGCTCATGTGCTACTAAGTGGAAAGGTGATTGAAGAAACAGAAGGTGTCCTTTGTTGGTATCTTGGAATCTTTCTTTAGTTTTCGTTGATTTTTACTCTTAAGGCTACTTGAACAAGGCAAGAGAGAAACCCCAGAACTGAAAAGCAATTGACTTTTTTGAAAGAAACCTGTGCAGGTTAAGCACTCTTCGTTTTTGAGAGATGGTGAAATGCAAAATCTTGATTCAACACATATGACTTTGGTGAACTTTATTTCAAATCTCCATGATGAACCCCTAAGGCGTCCAGGAAGAAAGGAGTAGAGCGGGAGACAAAAAGAGCAACCTTTCCCCTTGGCGCCATCCCAACCAGCTGCTTAGTTCCTTCATCTCATGGACTACCATCTGGGCTTATCTGGTTTGTCTGATTCTTGTTTCGGGGCCCGTTTCTAGTCACAAGGCTGTCAACAGTGGGGGGTGGCGTGGGGGGTGGGGGAAGCCCTTCTTTCCATTCCACATGAGACCCAGTGGACAATCCAGGCTCTGGCCACTGCATAGAGCGTGCAGCAACAATATCAACGGTGATGCTGGTTAACAACGCATATTCCTGGAATCCACTCCGTTGCCTACCGAGTGTGTGCGGTGGTGGTCTGGAACCTATACCTGGAAGCTTTCTTGATGATTGCAAATGACACCAAAGTCCGAGGACGATGGAAGATCTTCACGTTTCTGCAAGAGCCACACACCTCCAGAAGGAACCGCAAGACTTGCCTGACATGGTCAAGGTCTAAGTATTGGACTACACGTCGGAAGGTCTCCACCTTTGCTATGGAAGTCAAACGATCTTTCTTGGAAATGAAAATGGATCACACTGAACGTTCACATTCTTCTAGAGCATTTGAAAAGCCCTAAACTGTAGAAATCTGCTGTACGAGTTCCTTGAAAGCAAGAACCCATACTGATGGATATGTCTTAATGCCTTAGATTGTGCCTTGAATATAGCGTACACATGAACCCAGGAAAGGAAAGAATGGAATCGCCAAATACACAAAGAGATCAAAAGTGCCGAGCCAAGTGACACCTTGAGGCTTCCAAGAACTTTTCTGTCTTTCACACACTAAGTAAATCCTGAGCACCTACGATGAGCTGGGAGGCATGTAATAAGTTTCTGGAACTAGAAGGCGGAGAGAAGCAGACACAGAGTTCCTGCTTTCACTGAGACGAATCTAACGATACATCACAGGCAGATCCTTGGAGAACTTGTCGAGGGGCCTCTACCCTCACCAAAACCTGGGTGTCAGGGAAGGCTTTTCAGAGTAACCATTGCGTTGAGGTCCATAGGTGGAACCTACGTAAACCAGGGTTGAGATGCAGGAAGAATTTCAGGCAGGGAAAACAGCATCCTGGAAGTCTACGTGACCAGGGAAACTTAGGACGTTCAAGAAATGAAAATGCCCTATGGGATGGAAGCCAAAGAGTGCAGAGGGCATTCCAGGGAAAAGACATCCGAGAAGAACGTGAGGAGCAGGCATGAAGGGAATTGGTCGTATCTTCAATATGATGGGAAAATACAAGAGCCGTTGGAGCAGGATGGTGACAGAATTGCATCTGCATTTCCAAACGGTCATCTTGCTCCACATCACTAATGATTGGAGAGACTCAACTCCAAACGCCAAGGAGGGACCACTTCGCCCGAGTCCGATTGGGCCTCATTGCAATGTCTGTCCTTAGCAGATGCTGGAGAAGCTGTGGAGCAAAGGGAACTCTCCTCCACGCTGAGTAGGAATGGGAGTTGGTACAGCCGGGATGGAAAAGAGTATGGAGGTTCGCGAAGGAACTAAACGTAGAAGTAGCCTATGGTTCAGCAGTCCCACTCCCAGGCATAGATCCACCCCCAGTCCAAGCCAACAAGCTAGATGCCCCGTTTGGGCACATCGATCTGTGCGCGCGCTCGCATGCGCATGCGCGATCGCCTGCGAGGCTGGGGGTGGGGCGGGGGCTGGGGCTCTGGCTGGAGTCGGTGCAAGCCCCGGGATTGCCTGAGGCAAGCCAAAGGAGCCCCAGAGGGAGACGGGACGGCCGGTCGTCTGGTTTCCTGAAAGCCGAATGCGAATGCGGAGGGGCTCGCGGGCCGCGGGGAGGCAACCCAGGTCTGCAGCGGGAGTCGGGGCCCCGGCCACCCACTCACTCCCCCCGCCCCGGGAGGGGCTGGGGCTGCGGGGGTGGCGGGGGGGCGAGGGGGGTGTGGGTCCAAGAATTGGGACGCGGGGCGGGGGCTAAAGGACCTCTTCTGGTAGGCAAAAAAGCCTCCAGCACCCGGAATTCCCAGGTGGTCTCCCATCCAAGATACTAAACAGGCCCGACCCTGCTTAGCTTCCGAGATCAGACGAGATCGGGCGCCTTCAGGCCGATAGGGCCGGAGACGGACGCGGCCGCCGCGGGGCGCCCTAAGAGCCTTGCGCTTCGCCTCCCTTTCGCTCTGACCTGCAGGTCGGGCCAACGGGCCGCCCCTCTCCTCGGGGGGCCGTGCTGTACTTGAGCCGCACGACCCGCGACCTCACTCCAGCCTGCTGACGCCGGCCCGCCCCCGAACACCGCCAACACCAGACCAGCAACCGCCTGGCCGGGCCCGGGGGCCCGATGGGCTTCCAGGACCCCCCAGTGACCGGGAGGGCGTGCGTGCGTGCGCGCGGGGCCTGGGGGGTGGGCTGAGGGGTGCGGAGGTCTCGGCGCCCTCCCACCCCCGGCCACTCCAGACCCGGCCGCGCTGGCTGAGCGGGGCCTCCCCCCCCCCCCCATCCCGTTCGCTGTCCAGGGCCGCGCGACCCCGGAGGTGTCGGTCTTCGGGGCCCGCCGCCTCCCGATCCCCGCGGCCCGGGGGCCTCTGAACCTCCTGCGGGCCTAGGCGCAGCGAATCTTGAGCGCCCAACTTGCCCGGCACCTGCCCGCTGCCCAAACCCACCGGGAGCCACGGAGGCGCGGTCGACCGGAGCGCCTCAGCCCCGCCCCTTTGCCCTACCGAGGCGCCCCCCTTGTCCCCACGCCGCCCGCCAAGCACCCGACCTTCCTGAGAGAGCAGACGAACCACAGGCAGGCACACAGACAGACAGACAGACACACACACACACACACACGAGTGTGGTCTTTGGAAATACTTCTGTTCGTAGTTGCTGGGTTGAGCCCAACTCTTATAGGACCCATGGAGTGCGGCCCATCAGGCTCCTCTGTCCGTGGCATTTCCCAGGCGAGAATACTGGAGTGGGTTGCCATTACCTTCTCCAGGGGATCTTCCCGACCCAGGGATCAAACCCGAGTCTCCTGCGGGCGGATGCCTTGCCATCTGAACCAGCACATTGCGAATTCCCTAGGCAAAATACAAAGAAAAGAGCTCATGTGCTACTAAGTGGAAAGGTGATTGAAGAAACAGAAGGTGTCCTTTGTTGGTATCTTGGAATCTTTCTTTAGTTTTCGTTGATTTTTACTCTTAAGGCTACTTGAACAAGGCAAGAGAGAAACCCCAGAACTGAAAAGCAATTGACTTTTTTGAAAGAAACCTGTGCAGGTTAAGCACTCTTCGTTTTTGAGAGATGGTGAAATGCAAAATCTTGATTCAACACATATGACTTTGGTGAACTTTATTTCAAATCTCCATGATGAACCCCTAAGGCGTCCAGGAAGAAAGGAGTAGAGCGGGAGACAAAAAGAGCAACCTTTCCCCTTGGCGCCATCCCAACCAGCTGCTTAGTTCCTTCATCTCATGGACTACCATCTGGGCTTATCTGGTTTGTCTGATTCTTGTTTCGGGGCCCGTTTCTAGTCACAAGGCTGTCAACAGTGGGGGGTGGGGTGGGGGGTGGGGGAAGCCCTTCTTTCCATTCCACATGAGACCCAGTGGACAATCCAGGCTCTGGCCACTGCATAGAGCGTGCAGCAACAATATCAACGGTGATGCTGGTTAACAACGCATATTCCTGGAATCCACTCCGTTGGCTACTGAGTGTGTGCGGTGGTGGTCTGGAACCTATACCTGGAAGCTTTCTTGATGATTGCAAATGACACCAAAGTCCGAGGACGATGGAAGATCTTCACGTTTCTGCAAGAGCCACACACCTCCAGAAGGAACCGCAAGACTTGCCTGACATGGTCAAGGTCTAAGTATTGGACTACACGTCGGAAGGTCTCCACCTTTGCTATGGAAGTCAAACGATCTTTCTTGGAAATGAAAATGGATCACACTGAACGTTCACATTCTTCTAGAGCATTTGAAAAGCCCTAAACTGTAGAAATCTGCTGTACGAGTTCCTTGAAAGCAAGAACCCATACTGATGGATATGTCTTAATGCCTTAGATTGTGCCTTGAATATAGCGTACACATGAACCCAGGAAAGGAAAGAATGGAATCGCCAAATACACAAAGAGATCAAAAGTGCCGAGCCAAGTGACACCTTGAGGCTTCCAAGAACTTTTCTGTCTTTCACACACTAAGTAAATCCTGAGCACCTACGATGAGCTGGGAGGCATGTAATAAGTTTCTGGAACTAGAAGGCGGAGAGAAGCAGACACAGAGTTCCTGCTTTCACTGAGACGAATCTAACGATACATCACAGGCAGATCCTTGGAGAACTTGTCGAGGGGCCTCTACCCTCACCAAAACCTGGGTGTCAGGGAAGGCTTTTCAGAGTAACCATTGCGTTGAGGTCCATAGGTGGAACCTACGTAAACCAGGGTTGAGATGCAGGAAGAATTTCAGGCAGGGAAAACAGCATCCTGGAAGTCTACGTGACCAGGGAAACTTAGGACGTTCAAGAAATGAAAATGCCCTATGGGATGGAAGCCAAAGAGTGCAGAGGGCATTCCAGGGAAAAGACATCCGAGAAGAACGTGAGGAGCAGGCATGAAGGGAATTGGTCGTATCTTCAATATGATGGGAAAATACAAGAGCCGTTGGAGCAGGATGGTGACAGAATTGCATCTGCATTTCCAAACGGTCATCTTGCTCCACATCACTAATGATTGGAGAGACTCAACTCCAAACGCCAAGGAGGGACCACTTCGCCCGAGTCCGATTGGGCCTCATTGCAATGTCTGTCCTTAGCAGATGCTGGAGAAGCTGTGGAGCAAAGGGAACTCTCCTCCACGCTGAGTAGGAATGGGAGTTGGTACAGCCGGGATGGAAAAGAGTATGGAGGTTCGCGAAGGAACTAAACGTAGAAGTAGCCTATGGTTCAGCAGTCCCACTCCCAGGCATAGATCCACCCCCAGTCCAAGCCAACAAGCTAGATGCCCCGTTTGGGCACATCGATCTGTGCGCGCGCTCGCATGCGCATGCGCGATCGCCTGCGAGGCTGGGGGTGGGGCGGGGGCTGGGGCTCTGGCTGGAGTCGGTGCAAGCCCCGGGATTGCCTGAGGCAAGCCAAAGGAGCCCCAGAGGGAGACGGGACGGCCGGTCGTCTGGTTTCCTGAAAGCCGAATGCGAATGCGGAGGGGCTCGCGGGCCGCGGGGAGGCAACCCAGGTCTGCAGCGGGAGTCGGGGCCCCGGCCACCCACTCACTCCCCCCGCCCCGGGAGGGGCTGGGGCTGCGGGGGTGGCGGGGGGGCGAGGGGGGTGTGGGTCCAAGAATTGGGACGCGGGGCGGGGGCTAAAGGACCTCTTCTGGTAGGCAAAAAAGCCTCCAGCACCCGGAATTCCCAGGTGGTCTCCCATCCAAGATACTAAACAGGCCCGACCCTGCTTAGCTTCCGAGATCAGACGAGATCGGGCGCCTTCAGGCCGATAGGGCCGGAGACGGACGCGGCCGCCGCGGGGCGCCCTAAGAGCCTTGCGCTTCGCCTCCCTTTCGCTCTGACCTGCAGGTCGGGCCAACGGGCCGCCCCTCTCCTCGGGGGGCCGTGCTGTACTTGAGCCGCACGACCCGCGACCTCACTCCAGCCTGCTGACGCCGGCCCGGCCCCCGAACACCGCCAACACCAGACCAGCAACCGCCTGGCCGGGCCCGGGGGCCCGATGGGCTTCCAGGACCCCCCAGTGACCGGGAGGGCGTGCGTGCGTGCGCGCGGGGCCTGGGGGGTGGGCTGAGGGGTGCGGAGGTCTCGGCGCCCTCCCACCCCCGGCCACTCCAGACCCGGCCGCGCTGGCTGAGCGGGGCCTCCCCCCCCCCCCCCATCCCGTTCGCTGTCCAGGGCCGCGCGACCCCGGAGGTGTCGGTCTTCGGGGCCCGCCGCCTCCCGATCCCCGCGGCCCGGGGGCCTCTGAACCTCCTGCGGGCCTAGGCGCAGCGAATCTTGAGCGCCCAACTTGCCCGGCACCTGCCCGCTGCCCAAACCCACCGGGAGCCACGGAGGCGCGGTCGACCGGAGCGCCTCAGCCCCGCCCCTTTGCCCTACCGAGGCGCCCCCCTTGTCCCCACGCCGCCCGCCAAGCACCCGACCTTCCTGAGAGAGCAGACGAACCACAGGCAGGCACACAGACAGACAGACAGACACACACACACACACACACGAGTGTGGTCTTTGGAAATACTTCTGTTCGTAGTTGCTGGGTTGAGCCCAACTCTTATAGGACCCATGGAGTGCGGCCCATCAGGCTCCTCTGTCCGTGGCATTTCCCAGGCGAGAATACTGGAGTGGGTTGCCATTACCTTCTCCAGGGGATCTTCCCGACCCAGGGATCAAACCCGAGTCTCCTGCGGGCGGATGCCTTGCCATCTGAACCAGCACATTGCGAATTCCCTAGGCAAAATACAAAGAAAAGAGCTCATGTGCTACTAAGTGGAAAGGTGATTGAAGAAACAGAAGGTGTCCTTTGTTGGTATCTTGGAATCTTTCTTTAGTTTTCGTTGATTTTTACTCTTAAGGCTACTTGAACAAGGCAAGAGAGAAACCCCAGAACTGAAAAGCAATTGACTTTTTTGAAAGAAACCTGTGCAGGTTAAGCACTCTTCGTTTTTGAGAGATGGTGAAATGCAAAATCTTGATTCAACACATATGACTTTGGTGAACTTTATTTCAAATCTCCATGATGAACCCCTAAGGCGTCCAGGAAGAAAGGAGTAGAGCGGGAGACAAAAAGAGCAACCTTTCCCCTTGGCGCCATCCCAACCAGCTGCTTAGTTCCTTCATCTCATGGACTACCATCTGGGCTTATCTGGTTTGTCTGATTCTTGTTTCGGGGCCCGTTTCTAGTCACAAGGCTGTCAACAGTGGGGGGTGGCGTGGGGGGTGGGGGAAGCCCTTCTTTCCATTCCACATGAGACCCAGTGGACAATCCAGGCTCTGGCCACTGCATAGAGCGTGCAGCAACAATATCAACGGTGATGCTGGTTAACAACGCATATTCCTGGAATCCACTCCGTTGCCTACCGAGTGTGTGCGGTGGTGGTCTGGAACCTATACCTGGAAGCTTTCTTGATGATTGCAAATGACACCAAAGTCCGAGGACGATGGAAGATCTTCACGTTTCTGCAAGAGCCACACACCTCCAGAAGGAACCGCAAGACTTGCCTGACATGGTCAAGGTCTAAGTATTGGACTACACGTCGGAAGGTCTCCACCTTTGCTATGGAAGTCAAACGATCTTTCTTGGAAATGAAAATGGATCACACTGAACGTTCACATTCTTCTAGAGCATTTGAAAAGCCCTAAACTGTAGAAATCTGCTGTACGAGTTCCTTGAAAGCAAGAACCCATACTGATGGATATGTCTTAATGCCTTAGATTGTGCCTTGAATATAGCGTACACATGAACCCAGGAAAGGAAAGAATGGAATCGCCAAATACACAAAGAGATCAAAAGTGCCGAGCCAAGTGACACCTTGAGGCTTCCAAGAACTTTTCTGTCTTTCACACACTAAGTAAATCCTGAGCACCTACGATGAGCTGGGAGGCATGTAATAAGTTTCTGGAACCAGAAGGCGGAGAGAAGCAGACACAGAGTTCCTGCTTTCACTGAGACGAATCTAACGATACATCACAGGCAGATCCTTGGAGAACTTGTCGAGGGGCCTCTACCCTCACCAAAACCTGGGTGTCAGGGAAGGCTTTTCAGAGTAACCATTGCGTTGAGGTCCATAGGTGGAACCTACGTAAACCAGGGTTGAGATGCAGGAAGAATTTCAGGCAGGGAAAACAGCATCCTGGAAGTCTACGTGACCAGGGAAACTTAGGACGTTCAAGAAATGAAAATGCCCTATGGGATGGAAGCCAAAGAGTGCAGAGGGCATTCCAGGGAAAAGACATCCGAGAAGAACGTGAGGAGCAGGCATGAAGGGAATTGGTCGTATCTTCAATATGATGGGAAAATACAAGAGCCGTTGGAGCAGGATGGTGACAGAATTGCATCTGCATTTCCAAACGGTCATCTTGCTCCACATCACTAATGATTGGAGAGACTCAACTCCAAACGCCAAGGAGGGACCACTTCGCCCGAGTCCGATTGGGCCTCATTGCAATGTCTGTCCTTAGCAGATGCTGGAGAAGCTGTGGAGCAAAGGGAACTCTCCTCCACGCTGAGTAGGAATGGGAGTTGGTACAGCCGGGATGGAAAAGAGTATGGAGGTTCGCGAAGGAACTAAACGTAGAAGTAGCCTATGGTTCAGCAGTCCCACTCCCAGGCATAGATCCACCCCCAGTCCAAGCCAACAAGCTAGATGCCCCGTTTGGGCACATCGATCTGTGCGCGCGCTCGCATGCGCATGCGCGATCGCCTGCGAGGCTGGGGGTGGGGCGGGGGCTGGGGCTCTGGCTGGAGTCGGTGCAAGCCCCGGGATTGCCTGAGGCAAGCCAAAGGAGCCCCAGAGGGAGACGGGACGGCCGGTCGTCTGGTTTCCTGAAAGCCGAATGCGAATGCGGAGGGGCTCGCGGGCCGCGGGGAGGCAACCCAGGTCTGCAGCGGGAGTCGGGGCCCCGGCCACCCACTCACTCCCCCCGCCCCGGGAGGGGCTGGGGCTGCGGGGGTGGCGGGGGGGCGAGGGGGGTGTGGGTCCAAGAATTGGGACGCGGGGCGGGGGCTAAAGGACCTCTTCTGGTAGGCAAAAAAGCCTCCAGCACCCGGAATTCCCAGGTGGTCTCCCATCCAAGATACTAAACAGGCCCGACCCTGCTTAGCTTCCGAGATCAGACGAGATCGGGCGCCTTCAGGCCGATAGGGCCGGAGACGGACGCGGCCGCCGCGGGGCGCCCTAAGAGCCTTGCGCTTCGCCTCCCTTTCGCTCTGACCTGCAGGTCGGGCCAACGGGCCGCCCCTCTCCTCGGGGGGCCGTGCTGTACTTGAGCCGCACGACCCGCGACCTCACTCCAGCCTGCTGACGCCGGCCCGCCCCCGAACACCGCCAACACCAGACCAGCAACCGCCTGGCCGGGCCCGGGGGCCCGATGGGCTTCCAGGACCCCCCAGTGACCGGGAGGGCGTGCGTGCGTGCGCGCGGGGCCTGGGGGGTGGGCTGAGGGGTGCGGAGGTCTCGGCGCCCTCCCACCCCCGGCCACTCCAGACCCGGCCGCGCTGGCTGAGCGGGGCCTCCCCCCCCCCCCCATCCCGTTCGCTGTCCAGGGCCGCGCGACCCCGGAGGTGTCGGTCTTCGGGGCCCGCCGCCTCCCGATCCCCGCGGCCCGGGGGCCTCTGAACCTCCTGCGGGCCTAGGCGCAGCGAATCTTGAGCGCCCAACTTGCCCGGCACCTGCCCGCTGCCCAAACCCACCGGGAGCCACGGAGGCGCGGTCGACCGGAGCGCCTCAGCCCCGCCCCTTTGCCCTACCGAGGCGCCCCCCTTGTCCCCACGCCGCCCGCCAAGCACCCGACCTTCCTGAGAGAGCAGACGAACCACAGGCAGGCACACAGACAGACAGACAGACACACACACACACACACACGAGTGTGGTCTTTGGAAATACTTCTGTTCGTAGTTGCTGGGTTGAGCCCAACTCTTATAGGACCCATGGAGTGCGGCCCATCAGGCTCCTCTGTCCGTGGCATTTCCCAGGCGAGAATACTGGAGTGGGTTGCCATTACCTTCTCCAGGGGATCTTCCCGACCCAGGGATCAAACCCGAGTCTCCTGCGGGCGGATGCCTTGCCATCTGAACCAGCACATTGCGAATTCCCTAGGCAAAATACAAAGAAAAGAGCTCATGTGCTACTAAGTGGAAAGGTGATTGAAGAAACAGAAGGTGTCCTTTGTTGGTATCTTGGAATCTTTCTTTAGTTTTCGTTGATTTTTACTCTTAAGGCTACTTGAACAAGGCAAGAGAGAAACCCCAGAACTGAAAAGCAATTGACTTTTTTGAAAGAAACCTGTGCAGGTTAAGCACTCTTCGTTTTTGAGAGATGGTGAAATGCAAAATCTTGATTCAACACATATGACTTTGGTGAACTTTATTTCAAATCTCCATGATGAACCCCTAAGGCGTCCAGGAAGAAAGGAGTAGAGCGGGAGACAAAAAGAGCAACCTTTCCCCTTGGCGCCATCCCAACCAGCTGCTTAGTTCCTTCATCTCATGGACTACCATCTGGGCTTATCTGGTTTGTCTGATTCTTGTTTCGGGGCCCGTTTCTAGTCACAAGGCTGTCAACAGTGGGGGGTGGGGTGGGGGGTGGGGGAAGCCCTTCTTTCCATTCCACATGAGACCCAGTGGACAATCCAGGCTCTGGCCACTGCATAGAGCGTGCAGCAACAATATCAACGGTGATGCTGGTTAACAACGCATATTCCTGGAATCCACTCCGTTGGCTACTGAGTGTGTGCGGTGGTGGTCTGGAACCTATACCTGGAAGCTTTCTTGATGATTGCAAATGACACCAAAGTCCGAGGACGATGGAAGATCTTCACGTTTCTGCAAGAGCCACACACCTCCAGAAGGAACCGCAAGACTTGCCTGACATGGTCAAGGTCTAAGTATTGGACTACACGTCGGAAGGTCTCCACCTTTGCTATGGAAGTCAAACGATCTTTCTTGGAAATGAAAATGGATCACACTGAACGTTCACATTCTTCTAGAGCATTTGAAAAGCCCTAAACTGTAGAAATCTGCTGTACGAGTTCCTTGAAAGCAAGAACCCATACTGATGGATATGTCTTAATGCCTTAGATTGTGCCTTGAATATAGGGTACACATGAACCCAGGAAAGGAAAGAATGGAATCGCCAAATACACAAAGAGATCAAAAGTGCCGAGCCAAGTGACACCTTGAGGCTTCCAAGAACTTTTCTGTCTTTCACACACTAAGTAAATCCTGAGCACCTACGATGAGCTGGGAGGCATGTAATAAGTTTCTGGAACTAGAAGGCGGAGAGAAGCAGACACAGAGTTCCTGCTTTCACTGAGACGAATCTAACGATACATCACAGGCAGATCCTTGGAGAACTTGTCGAGGGGCCTCTACCCTCACCAAAACCTGGGTGTCAGGGAAGGCTTTTCAGAGTAACCATTGCGTTGAGGTCCATAGGTGGAACCTACGTAAACCAGGGTTGAGATGCAGGAAGAATTTCAGGCAGGGAAAACAGCATCCTGGAAGTCTACGTGACCAGGGAAACTTAGGACGTTCAAGAAATGAAAATGCCCTATGGGATGGAAGCCAAAGAGTGCAGAGGGCATTCCAGGGAAAAGACATCCGAGAAGAACGTGAGGAGCAGGCATGAAGGGAATTGGTCGTATCTTCAATATGATGGGAAAATACAAGAGCCGTTGGAGCAGGATGGTGACAGAATTGCATCTGCATTTCCAAACGGTCATCTTGCTCCACATCACTAATGATTGGAGAGACTCAACTCCAAACGCCAAGGAGGGACCACTTCGCCCGAGTCCGATTGGGCCTCATTGCAATGTCTGTCCTTAGCAGATGCTGGAGAAGCTGTGGAGCAAAGGGAACTCTCCTCCACGCTGAGTAGGAATGGGAGTTGGTACAGCCGGGATGGAAAAGAGTATGGAGGTTCGCGAAGGAACTAAACGTAGAAGTAGCCTATGGTTCAGCAGTCCCACTCCCAGGCATAGATCCACCCCCAGTCCAAGCCAACAAGCTAGATGCCCCGTTTGGGCACATCGATCTGTGCGCGCGCTCGCATGCGCATGCGCGATCGCCTGCGAGGCTGGGGGTGGGGCGGGGGCTGGGGCTCTGGCTGGAGTCGGTGCAAGCCCCGGGATTGCCTGAGGCAAGCCAAAGGAGCCCCAGAGGGAGACGGGACGGCCGGTCGTCTGGTTTCCTGAAAGCCGAATGCGAATGCGGAGGGGCTCGCGGGCCGCGGGGAGGCAACCCAGGTCTGCAGCGGGAGTCGGGGCCCCGGCCACCCACTCACTCCCCCCGCCCCGGGAGGGGCTGGGGCTGCGGGGGTGGCGGGGGGGCGAGGGGGGTGTGGGTCCAAGAATTGGGACGCGGGGCGGGGGCTAAAGGACCTCTTCTGGTAGGCAAAAAAGCCTCCAGCACCCGGAATTCCCAGGTGGTCTCCCATCCAAGATACTAAACAGGCCCGACCCTGCTTAGCTTCCGAGATCAGACGAGATCGGGCGCCTTCAGGCCGATAGGGCCGGAGACGGACGCGGCCGCCGCGGGGCGCCCTAAGAGCCTTGCGCTTCGCCTCCCTTTCGCTCTGACCTGCAGGTCGGGCCAACGGGCCGCCCCTCTCCTCGGGGGGCCGTGCTGTACTTGAGCCGCACGACCCGCGACCTCACTCCAGCCTGCTGACGCCGGCCCGGCCCCCGAACACCGCCAACACCAGACCAGCAACCGCCTTGCCGGGCCCGGGGGCCCGATGGGCTTCCAGGACCCCCCAGTGACCGGGAGGGCGTGCGTGCGTGCGCGCGGGGCCTGGGGGGTGGGCTGAGGGGTGCGGAGGTCTCGGCGCCCTCCCACCCCCGGCCACTCCAGACCCGGCCGCGCTGGCTGAGCGGGGCCTCCCCCCCCCCCCCATCCCGTTCGCTGTCCAGGGCCGCGCGACCCCGGAGGTGTCGGTCTTCGGGGCCCGCCGCCTCCCGATCCCCGCGGCCCGGGGGCCTCTGAACCTCCTGCGGGCCTAGGCGCAGCGAATCTTGAGCGCCCAACTTGCCCGGCACCTGCCCGCTGCCCAAACCCACCGGGAGCCACGGAGGCGCGGTCGACCGGAGCGCCTCAGCCCCGCCCCTTTGCCCTACCGAGGCGCCCCCCTTGTCCCCACGCCGCCCGCCAAGCACCCGACCTTCCTGAGAGAGCAGAGGAACCACAGGCAGGCACACAGACAGACAGACAGACACACACACACACACACACGAGTGTGGTCTTTGGAAATACTTCTGTTCGTAGTTGCTGGGTTGAGCCCAACTCTTATAGGACCCATGGAGTGCGGCCCATCAGGCTCCTCTGTCCGTGGCATTTCCCAGGCGAGAATACTGGAGTGGGTTGCCATTACCTTCTCCAGGGGATCTTCCCGACCCAGGGGTCAAACCCGAGTCTCCTGCGGGCGGATGCCTTGCCATCTGAACCAGCACATTGCGAATTCCCTAGGCAAAATACAAAGAAAAGAGCTCGTGTGCTACTAAGTGGAAAGGTGATTGAAGAAACAGAAGGTGTCCTTTGTTGGTATCTTGGAATCTTTCTTTAGTTTTCGTTGATTTTTACTCTTAAGGCTACTTGAACAAGGCAAGAGAGAAACCCCAGAACTGAAAAGCAATTGACTTTTTTGAAAGAAACCTGTGCAGGTTAAGCACTCTTCGTTTTTGAGAGATGGTGAAATGCAAAATCTTGATTCAACACATATGACTTTGGTGAACTTTATTTCAAATCTCCATGATGAACCCCTAAGGCGTCCAGGAAGAAAGGAGTAGAGCGGGAGACAAAAAGAGCAACCTTTCCCCTTGGCGCCATCCCAACCAGCTGCTTAGTTCCTTCATCTCATGGACTACCATCTGGGCTTATCTGGTTTGTCTGATTCTTGTTTCGGGGCCCGTTTCTAGTCACAAGGCTGTCAACAGTGGGGGGTGGGGTGGGGGGTGGGGGAAGCCCTTCTTTCCATTCCACATGAGACCCAGTGGACAATCCAGGCCCTGGCCACTGCATAGAGCGTGCAGCAACAATATCAACGGTGATGCTGGTTAACAACGCATATTCCTGGAATCCACTCCGTTGCCTACCGAGTGTGTGCGGTGGTGGTCTGGAACCTATACCTGGAAGCTTTCTTGATGATTGCAAATGACACCAAAGTCCGAGGACGATGGAAGATCTTCACGTTTCTGCAAGAGCCACACACCTCCAGAAGGAACCGCAAGACTTGCCTGACATGGTCAAGGTCTAAGTATTGGACTACACGTCGGAAGGTCTCCACCTTTGCTATGGAAGTCAAACGATCTTTCTTGGAAATGAAAATGGATCACACTGAACGTTCACATTCTTCTAGAGCATTTGAAAAGCCCTAAACTGTAGAAATCTGCTGTACGAGTTCCTTGAAAGCAAGAACCCATACTGATGGATATGTCTTAATGCCTTAGATTGTGCCTTGAATATAGCGTACACATGAACCCAGGAAAGGAAAGAATGGAATCGCCAAATACACAAAGAGATCAAAAGTGCCGAGCCAAGTGACACCTTGAGGCTTCCAAGAACTTTTCTGTCTTTCACACACTAAGTAAATCCTGAGCACCTACGATGAGCTGGGAGGCATGTAATAAGTTTCTGGAACCAGAAGGCGGAGAGAAGCAGACACAGAGTTCCTGCTTTCACTGAGACGAATCTAACGATACATCACAGGCAGATCCTTGGAGAACTTGTCGAGGGGCCTCTACCCTCACCAAAACCTGGGTGTCAGGGAAGGCTTTTCAGAGTAACCATTGCGTTGAGGTCCATAGGTGGAACCTACGTAAACCAGGGTTGAGATGCAGGAAGAATTTCAGGCAGGGAAAACAGCATCCTGGAAGTCTACGTGACCAGGGAAACTTAGGACGTTCAAGAAATGAAAATGCCCTATGGGATGGAAGCCAAAGAGTGCAGAGGGCATTCCAGGGAAAAGACATCCGAGAAGAACGTGAGGAGCAGGCATGAAGGGAATTGGTCGTATCTTCAATATGATGGGAAAATACAAGAGCCGTTGGAGCAGGATGGTGACAGAATTGCATCTGCATTTCCAAACGGTCATCTTGCTCCACATCACTAATGATTGGAGAGACTCAACTCCAAACGCCAAGGAGGGACCACTTCGCCCGAGTCCGATTGGGCCTCATTGCAATGTCTGTCCTTAGCAGATGCTGGAGAAGCTGTGGAGCAAAGGGAACTCTCCTCCACGCTGAGTAGGAATGGGAGTTGGTACAGCCGGGATGGAAAAGAGTATGGAGGTTCGCGAAGGAACTAAACGTAGAAGTAGCCTATGGTTCAGCAGTCCCACTCCCAGGCATAGATCCACCCCCAGTCCAAGCCAACAAGCTAGATGCCCCGTTTGGGCACATCGATCTGTGCGCGCGCTCGCATGCGCATGCGCGATCGCCTGCGAGGCTGGGGGTGGGGCGGGGGCTGGGGCTCTGGCTGGAGTCGGTGCAAGCCCCGGGATTGCCTGAGGCAAGCCAAAGGAGCCCCAGAGGGAGACGGGACGGCCGGTCGTCTGGTTTCCTGAAAGCCGAATGCGAATGCGGAGGGGCTCGCGGGCCGCGGGGAGGCAACCCAGGTCTGCAGCGGGAGTCGGGGCCCCGGCCACCCACTCACTCCCCCCGCCCCGGGAGGGGCTGGGGCTGCGGGGGTGGCGGGGGGGCGAGGGGGGTGTGGGTCCAAGAATTGGGACGCGGGGCGGGGGCTAAAGGACCTCTTCTGGTAGGCAAAAAAGCCTCCAGCACCCGGAATTCCCAGGTGGTCTCCCATCCAAGATACTAAACAGGCCCGACCCTGCTTAGCTTCCGAGATCAGACGAGATCGGGCGCCTTCAGGCCGATAGGGCCGGAGACGGACGCGGCCGCCGCGGGGCGCCCTAAGAGCCTTGCGCTTCGCCTCCCTTTCGCTCTGACCTGCAGGTCGGGCCAACGGGCCGCCCCTCTCCTCGGGGGGCCGTGCTGTACTTGAGCCGCACGACCCGCGACCTCACTCCAGCCTGCTGACGCCGGCCCGGCCCCCGAACACCGCCAACACCAGACCAGCAACCGCCTTGCCGGGCCCGGGGGCCCGATGGGCTTCCAGGACCCCCCAGTGACCGGGAGGGCGTGCGTGCGTGCGCGCGGGGCCTGGGGGGTGGGCTGAGGGGTGCGGAGGTCTCGGCGCCCTCCCACCCCCGGCCACTCCAGACCCGGCCGCGCTGGCTGAGCGGGGCCTCCCCCCCCCCCCCATCCCGTTCGCTGTCCAGGGCCGCGCGACCCCGGAGGTGTCGGTCTTCGGGGCCCGCCGCCTCCCGATCCCCGCGGCCCGGGGGCCTCTGAACCTCCTGCGGGCCTAGGCGCAGCGAATCTTGAGCGCCCAACTTGCCCGGCACCTGCCCGCTGCCCAAACCCACCGGGAGCCACGGAGGCGCGGTCGACCGGAGCGCCTCAGCCCCGCCCCTTTGCCCTACCGAGGCGCCCCCCTTGTCCCCACGCCGCCCGCCAAGCACCCGACCTTCCTGAGAGAGCAGACGAACCACAGGCAGGCACACAGACAGACAGACAGACACACACACACACACACACGAGTGTGGTCTTTGGAAATACTTCTGTTCGTAGTTGCTGGGTTGAGCCCAACTCTTATAGGACCCATGGAGTGCGGCCCATCAGGCTCCTCTGTCCGTGGCATTTCCCAGGCGAGAATACTGGAGTGGGTTGCCATTACCTTCTCCAGGGGATCTTCCCGACCCAGGGGTCAAACCCGAGTCTCCTGCGGGCGGATGCCTTGCCATCTGAACCAGCACATTGCGAATTCCCTAGGCAAAATACAAAGAAAAGAGCTCGTGTGCTACTAAGTGGAAAGGTGATTGAAGAAACAGAAGGTGTCCTTTGTTGGTATCTTGGAATCTTTCTTTAGTTTTCGTTGATTTTTACTCTTAAGGCTACTTGAACAAGGCAAGAGAGAAACCCCAGAACTGAAAAGCAATTGACTTTTTTGAAAGAAACCTGTGCAGGTTAAGCACTCTTCGTTTTTGAGAGATGGTGAAATGCAAAATCTTGATTCAACACATATGACTTTGGTGAACTTTATTTCAAATCTCCATGATGAACCCCTAAGGCGTCCAGGAAGAAAGGAGTAGAGCGGGAGACAAAAAGAGCAACCTTTCCCCTTGGCGCCATCCCAACCAGCTGCTTAGTTCCTTCATCTCATGGACTACCATCTGGGCTTATCTGGTTTGTCTGATTCTTGTTTCGGGGCCCGTTTCTAGTCACAAGGCTGTCAACAGTGGGGGGTGGGGTGGGGGGTGGGGGAAGCCCTTCTTTCCATTCCACATGAGACCCAGTGGACAATCCAGGCCCTGGCCACTGCATAGAGCGTGCAGCAACAATATCAACGGTGATGCTGGTTAACAACGCATATTCCTGGAATCCACTCCGTTGCCTACCGAGTGTGTGCGGTGGTGGTCTGGAACCTATACCTGGAAGCTTTCTTGATGATTGCAAATGACACCAAAGTCCGAGGACGATGGAAGATCTTCACGTTTCTGCAAGAGCCACACACCTCCAGAAGGAACCGCAAGACTTGCCTGACATGGTCAAGGTCTAAGTATTGGACTACACGTCGGAAGGTCTCCACCTTTGCTATGGAAGTCAAACGA
Organism: Bubalus kerabau; assembly: GCF_029407905.1. Classification (NCBI taxonomy): domain Eukaryota; kingdom Metazoa; phylum Chordata; class Mammalia; order Artiodactyla; family Bovidae; genus Bubalus; species Bubalus kerabau. Next base: position 795,775 of record NC_073637.1, on the reverse strand, counting down.
TCTTTCTTGGAAATGAAAATGGATCACACTGAACGTTCACATTCTTCTAGAGCATTTGAAAAGCCCTAAACTGTAGAAATCTGCTGTACGAGTTCCTTGAAAGCAAGAACCCATACTGATGGATATGTCTTAATGCCTTAGATTGTGCCTTGAATATAGCGTACACATGAACCCAGGAAAGGAAAGAATGGAATCGCCAAATACACAAAGAGATCAAAAGTGCCGAGCCAAGTGACACCTTGAGGCTTCCAAGAACTTTTCTGTCTTTCACACACTAAGTAAATCCTGAGCACCTACGATGAGCTGGGAGGCATGTAATAAGTTTCTGGAACCAGAAGGCGGAGAGAAGCAGACACAGAGTTCCTGCTTTCACTGAGACGAATCTAACGATACATCACAGGCAGATCCTTGGAGAACTTGTCGAGGGGCCTCTACCCTCACCAAAACCTGGGTGTCAGGGAAGGCTTTTCAGAGTAACCATTGCGTTGAGGTCCATAGGTGGAACCTACGTAAACCAGGGTTGAGATGCAGGAAGAATTTCAGGCAGGGAAAACAGCATCCTGGAAGTCTACGTGACCAGGGAAACTTAGGACGTTCAAGAAATGAAAATGCCCTATGGGATGGAAGCCAAAGAGTGCAGAGGGCATTCCAGGGAAAAGACATCCGAGAAGAACGTGAGGAGCAGGCATGAAGGGAATTGGTCGTATCTTCAATATGATGGGAAAATACAAGAGCCGTTGGAGCAGGATGGTGAGAGAATTGCATCTGCATTTCCAAACGGTCATCTTGCTCCACGTCACTAATGATTGGAGAGACTCAACTCCAAACGCCAAGGAGGGACCACTTCGCCCGAGTCCGATTGGGCCTCATTGCAATGTCTGTCCATAGCAGATGCTGGAGAAGCTGTGGAGCAAAGGGAACTCTCCTCCACGCTGAGTAGGAATGGGAGTTGGTACAGCCGGGATGGAAAAGAGTATGGAGGTTCGCGAAGGAACTAAACGTAGAAGTAGCCTATGGTTCAGCAGTCCCACTCCCAGGCATAGATCCACCCCCAGTCCAAGCCAACAAGCTAGATGCCCCGTTTGGGCACATCGATCTGTGCGCGCGCTCGCATGCGCATGCGCGATCGCCTGCGAGGCTGGGGGTGGGGCGGGGGCTGGGGCTCTGGCTGGAGTCGGTGCAAGCCCCGGGATTGCCTGAGGCAAGCCAAAGGAGCCCCAGAGGGAGACGGGACGGCCGGTCGTCTGGTTTCCTGAAAGCCGAATGCGAATGCGGAGGGGCTCGCGGGCCGCGGGGAGGCAACCCAGGTCTGCAGCGGGAGTCGGGGCCCCGGCCACCCACTCACTCCCCCCGCCCCGGGAGGGGCTGGGGCTGCGGGGGTGGCGGGGGGGCGAGGGGGGTGTGGGTCCAAGAATTGGGACGCGGGGCGGGGGCTAAAGGACCTCTTCTGGTAGGCAAAAAAGCCTCCAGCACCCGGAATTCCCAGGTGGTCTCCCATCCAAGATACTAAACAGGCCCGACCCTGCTTAGCTTCCGAGATCAGACGAGATCGGGCGCCTTCAGGCCGATAGGGCCGGAGACGGACGCGGCCGCCGCGGGGCGCCCTAAGAGCCTTGCGCTTCGCCTCCCTTTCGCTCTGACCTGCAGGTCGGGCCAACGGGGCCGCCCCTCTCCTCGGGGGGCCGTGCTGTACTTGAGCCGCACGACCCGCGACCTCACTCCAGCCTGCTGACGCCGGCCCGGCCCCCGAACACCGCCAACACCAGACCAGCAACCGCCTGGCCGGGCCCGGGGGCCCGATGGGCTTCCAGGACCCCCCAGTGACCGGGAGGGCGTGCGTGCGTGCGCGCGGGGCCTGGGGGGTGGGCTGAGGGGTGCGGAGGTCTCGGCGCCCTCCCACCCCCGGCCACTCCAGACCCGGCCGCGCTGGCTGAGCGGGGCCTCCCCCCCCCCCCATCCCGTTCGCTGTCCAGGGCCGCGCGACCCCGGAGGTGTCGGTCTTCGGGGCCCGCCGCCTCCCGATCCCCGCGGCCCGGGGGCCTCTGAACCTCCTGCGGGCCTAGGCACAGCGAATCTTGAGCGCCCAACTTGCCCGGCACCTGCCCGCTGCCCAAACCCACCGGGAGCCACGGAGGCGCGGTCGACCGGAGCGCCTCAGCCCCGCCCCTTTGCCCTACCGAGGCGCCCCCCTTGTCCCCACGCCGCCCGCCAAGCACCCGACCTTCCTGAGAGAGCAGACGAACCACAGGCAGGCACACAGACAGACAGACAGACACACACACACACACACACACACACGAGTGTGGTCTTTGGAAATACTTCTGTTCGTAGTTGCTGGGTTGAGCCCAACTCTTATAGGACCCATGGAGTGCGGCCCATCAGGCTCCTCTGTCCGTGGCATTTCCCAGGCGAGAATACTGGAGTGGGTTGCCATTACCTTCTCCAGGGGATCTTCCCGACCCAGGGGTCAAACCCGAGTCTCCTGCGGGCGGATGCCTTGCCATCTGAACCAGCACATTGCGAATTCCCTAGGCAAAATACAAAGAAAAGAGCTCGTGTGCTACTAAGTGGAAAGGTGATTGAAGAAACAGAAGGTGTCCTTTGTTGGTATCTTGGAATCTTTCTTTAGTTTTCGTTGATTTTTACTCTTAAGGCTACTTGAACAAGGCAAGAGAGAAACCCCAGAACTGAAAAGCAATTGACTTTTTTGAAAGAAACCTGTGCAGGTTAAGCACTCTTCGTTTTTGAGAGATGGTGAAATGCAAAATCTTGATTCAACACATATGACTTTGGTGAACTTTATTTCAAATCTCCATGATGAACCCCTAAGGCGTCCAGGAAGAAAGGAGTAGAGCGGGAGACAAAAAGAGCAACCTTTCCCCTTGGCGCCATCCCAACCAGCTGCTTAGTTCCTTCATCTCATGGACTACCATCTGGGCTTATCTGGTTTGTCTGATTCTTGTTTCGGGGCCCGTTTCTAGTCACAAGGCTGTCAACAGTGGGGGGTGGGGTGGGGGGTGGGGGAAGCCCTTCTTTCCATTCCACATGAGACCCAGTGGACAATCCAGGCCCTGGCCACTGCATAGAGCGTGCAGCAACAATATCAACGGTGATGCTGGTTAACAACGCATATTCCTGGAATCCACTCCGTTGCCTACCGAGTGTGTGCGGTGGTGGTCTGGAACCTATACCTGGAAGCTTTCTTGATGATTGCAAATGACACCAAAGTCCGAGGACGATGGAAGATCTTCACGTTTCTGCAAGAGCCACACACCTCCAGAAGGAACCGCAAGACTTGCCTGACATGGTCAAGGTCTAAGTATTGGACTACACGTCGGAAGGTCTCCACCTTTGCTATGGAAGTCAAACGATCTTTCTTGGAAATGAAAATGGATCACACTGAACGTTCACATTCTTCTAGAGCATTTGAAAAGCCCTAAACTGTAGAAATCTGCTGTACGAGTTCCTTGAAAGCAAGAACCCATACTGATGGATATGTCTTAATGCCTTAGATTGTGCCTTGAATATAGCGTACACATGAACCCAGGAAAGGAAAGAATGGAATCGCCAAATACACAAAGAGATCAAAAGTGCCGAGCCAAGTGACACCTTGAGGCTTCCAAGAACTTTTCTGTCTTTCACACACTAAGTAAATCCTGAGCACCTACGATGAGCTGGGAGGCATGTAATAAGTTTCTGGAACTAGAAGGCGGAGAGAAGCAGACACAGAGTTCCTGCTTTCACTGAGACGAATCTAACGATACATCACAGGCAGATCCTTGGAGAACTTGTCGAGGGGCCTCTACCCTCACCAAAACCTGGGTGTCAGGGAAGGCTTTTCAGAGTAACCATTGCGTTGAGGTCCATAGGTGGAACCTACGTAAACCAGGGTTGAGATGCAGGAAGAATTTCAGGCAGGGAAAACAGCATCCTGGAAGTCTACGTGACCAGGGAAACTTAGGACGTTCAAGAAATGAAAATGCCCTATGGGATGGAAGCCAAAGAGTGCAGAGGGCATTCCAGGGAAAAGACATCCGAGAAGAACGTGAGGAGCAGGCATGAAGGGAATTGGTCGTATCTTCAATATGATGGGAAAATACAAGAGCCGTTGGAGCAGGATGGTGACAGAATTGCATCTGCATTTCCAAACGGTCATCTTGCTCCACATCACTAATGATTGGAGAGACTCAACTCCAAACGCCAAGGAGGGACCACTTCGCCCGAGTCCGATTGGGCCTCATTGCAATGTCTGTCCTTAGCAGATGCTGGAGAAGCTGTGGAGCAAAGGGAACTCTCCTCCACGCTGAGTAGGAATGGGAGTTGGTACAGCCGGGATGGAAAAGAGTATGGAGGTTCGCGAAGGAACTAAACGTAGAAGTAGCCTATGGTTCAGCAGTCCCACTCCCAGGCATAGATCCACCCCCAGTCCAAGCCAACAAGCTAGATGCCCCGTTTGGGCACATCGATCTGTGCGCGCGCTCGCATGCGCATGCGCGATCGCCTGCGAGGCTGGGGGTGGGGCGGGGGCTGGGGCTCTGGCTGGAGTCGGTGCAAGCCCCGGGATTGCCTGAGGCAAGCCAAAGGAGCCCCAGAGGGAGACGGGACGGCCGGTCGTCTGGTTTCCTGAAAGCCGAATGCGAATGCGGAGGGGCTCGCGGGCCGCGGGGAGGCAACCCAGGTCTGCAGCGGGAGTCGGGGCCCCGGCCACCCACTCACTCCCCCCGCCCCGGGAGGGGCTGGGGCTGCGGGGGTGGCGGGGGGGCGAGGGGGGTGTGGGTCCAAGAATTGGGACGCGGGGCGGGGGCTAAAGGACCTCTTCTGGTAGGCAAAAAAGCCTCCAGCACCCGGAATTCCCAGGTGGTCTCCCATCCAAGATACTAAACAGGCCCGACCCTGCTTAGCTTCCGAGATCAGACGAGATCGGGCGCCTTCAGGCCGATAGGGCCGGAGACGGACGCGGCCGCCGCGGGGCGCCCTAAGAGCCTTGCGCTTCGCCTCCCTTTCGCTCTGACCTGCAGGTCGGGCCAACGGGCCGCCCCTCTCCTCGGGGGGCCGTGCTGTACTTGAGCCGCACGACCCGCGACCTCACTCCAGCCTGCTGACGCCGGCCCGGCCCCCGAACACCGCCAACACCAGACCAGCAACCGCCTGGCCGGGCCCGGGGGCCCGATGGGCTTCCAGGACCCCCCAGTGACCGGGAGGGCGTGCGTGCGTGCGCGCGGGGCCTGGGGGGTGGGCTGAGGGGTGCGGAGGTCTCGGCGCCCTCCCACCCCCGGCCACTCCAGACCCGGCCGCGCTGGCTGAGCGGGGCCTCCCCCCACCCCCCCCCCCATCCCGTTCGCTGCTCATGGCCGCGCGACCCCGGAGGTGTCGGTCTTCGGGGCCCGCCGCCTCCCGATCCCCGCGGCCCGGGGGCCTCTGAACCTCCTGCGGGCCTAGGCGCAGCGAATCTTGAGCGCCCAACTTGCCCGGCACCTGCCCGCTGCCCAAACCCACCGGGAGCCACGGAGGCGCGGTCGACCGGAGCGCCTCAGCCCCGCCCCTTTGCCCTACCGAGGCGCCCCCCTTGTCCCCACGCCGCCCGCCAAGCACCCGACCTTCCTGAGAGAGCAGACGAACCACAGGCAGGCACACAGACAGACAGACAGACACACACACACACACACACACACACACACACGAGTGTGGTCTTTGGAAATACTTCTGTTCGTAGTTGCTGGGTTGAGCCCAACTCTTATAGGACCCATGGAGTGCGGCCCATCAGGCTCCTCTGTCCGTGGCATTTCCCAGGCGAGAATACTGGAGTGGGTTGCCATTACCTTCTCCAGGGGATCTTCCCGACCCAGGGATCAAACCCGAGTCTCCTGCGGGCGGATGCCTTGCCATCTGAACCAGCACATTGCGAATTCCCTAGGCAAAATACAAAGAAAAGAGCTCGTGTGCTACTAAGTGGAAAGGTGATTGAAGAAACAGAAGGTGTCCTTTGTTGGTATCTTGGAATCTTTCTTTAGTTTTCGTTGATTTTTACTCTTAAGGCTACTTGAACAAGGCAAGAGAGAAACCCCAGAACTGAAAAGCAATTGACTTTTTTGAAAGAAACCTGTGCAGGTTAAGCACTCTTCGTTTTTGTGACATGGTGAAATGCAAAATCTTGATTCAACACATATGACTTTGGTGAACTTTATTTCAAATCTCCATGATGAACCCCTAAGGCGTCCAGGAAGAAAGGAGTAGAGCGGGAGACAAAAAGAGCAACCTTTCCCCTTGGCGCCATCCCAACCAGCTGCTTAGTTCCTTCATCTCATGAACTACCATCTGGGCTTATCTGGTTTGTCTGATTCTTGTTTCGGGGCCCGTTTCTAGTCACAAGGCTGTCAAGAGTGGGGTGGATGTTTGAGAGGGGGGGGAAGCCCTTCTTTCCATTCCACGTGAGACCCAGTGGACAATCCAGGCCCTTGCTACTGCATTGAGTGTGCAGCAGAAATATCAACGGTGATGCTGGTTAACAACGCATATTCCTGGAATCCACTCCTTTGGCTACTGACTGTGTGTGGTGGTGGTCTGGAACCTATATCTGGAAGCTTTCTTGATGATTGCAAATGACACCAAAGTCTGAGGACGAGGGAAGATCTTCACATTTCTGCAAGAGCCACACACCTCCAGAAGGAACCACAAGACTTGCTTGAAATGGTCAAGGTATAAGTATTGGACTAAAGGTTGGAAGGTCTCCACCTTTTCTATGGAAATCAAAATATCTTTCTTTGAAGTGAAAATGGATCATACTCAACGTTCACGTTCTTGTAGAGCTTTTGAGAAGCTCTAAATTGTAGAAATCTGCTGTACGAGTTCCTTGAAAGCAAGAACCTCTATTTATGGATATGTCTTATTGCCTTAGATTGTGCCTTGATTATAGTGTACACGTCAACCCAGGAAATAAAGACTTGAATCGCCAAATATACGAAGAGATCAAAAGTGCCGAGCCAAGTGACACCTTGAGACTTCCAAGAACTTTTCTGTCTTTCACACACTAAGTAAATCCTGAGCACCTACGATGAGCTGGGAGGCATGTAATAAGTTTCTGGAACTAGAAGGCGGAGAGAAGCAGACACAGAGTTCCTGCTTTCACTGAGACGAATCTAATGATACATCACAGGCAGATCCTTTGAGAACTTATCGAGGGTCCTCTTGTCTCACCAAAACCTGGGTGTCAGGGAAGGCTTTTCAGAGTAACAATTGAGTTGAGGTCCATAGGTTGAACCTACATAAACCAGGGTTAAGATGCAGGAAGAATTTCAGGCAGGGAAAATAGCATCTTGGAAGGCTATGTGACCAGGGAAACTTAAAACATTCAAGAAATGAAAAATGCCCTATGAGATGGAAGCCAAAGAGTACAGAGGGCATTCCAGTTAAAAGACATCAGAGACTAACGTGGGGAACAAGCATGAAGGGATGTGATCATATATTCAATATGATGGGAAAATACAAGAGCAGTTGGGGCAGGGAGATGATAGAATTTCTCTGCATTTCCTAAATGTCATCTTGCTCCATAACACTAATGTTTGGAGCGACTCAACTCCAAGTTACAAGGAGGGACCACTTCCACGAGTTCGAATAGTCCTCATTGCAAAGTCTGTCAATAACGAATGCTAGAGAAGATGTGGACCAAAGGGAACTCCACTCCACATGCAGATTGTGTGGGTGAATTCTCTAAGAAATTAAGGGAAGGAGTGCTACATCTTGTTTATTGTATTGTGTTTGGGGGGAACTATTTTGGAATTAGAGGAGCCCATTCCTCAGTATATGATTTCCAAACTAGGCAAGTATAATTACAGTCTGATAAGATGTAACTCAAATAACTTCTGAATGTTAATTGATTTTGAAAGAGGAAATAATCTTGCAAGAGAAATATAGACAAACAGGAAAAGCATAGTTGTCAATATATTAACCTAGAGATGGTACAAATATTGTTTAAGAAATATGAAAGTTTCATGGAGTATTTCGCATGAAGGAATTATTTCCTCTTAAAAGTCAAAAGGGCTTCCCTGGTGGCTCAGAGGTTAAAGCATCTGCCTGCAATGCAGAAGACCTGGGTTTGATCCCTGAGTCAGAAAGATCCCCTGGAGAAGGAAATGGCAACCCACTCCAGTATTCTTGCCTGGAGAATCCCATGGATGGAGGAGCCTGGTGGGCTACAGTCCACTGGGTCGCGAAGAGTCAGATACTACTGAGCAACTTAACTACCTTAAAAGTCAAAAAGGATCATGAGTCCACTCATAAAAATGATTTGTTCTTCAGTTTTATCATGAATTACCTGACTAAAGGATGATTATGTATTGTATTATTCCTTCAAAATTATAGCACATTGTTCACTTTCCAGATTTTTATTTAATTGATATTTATTTAACATTGACTCTGTGCCAGCACTGCAAAACCCACCCACTCACCCTACACCAATTTTGTGACTTCATTAGAAACCACTTAATCAAGCAAATTCTATAGTTACCTCTATTTTACATCCTAAATCGGCACATTATATGTCGCCCTACTTAACACTATTAAGATTATCTCTTTTTTAAAAATTCTTGATAAATATAATTCCTGGCTTCCTCACAAAATAATTTAAATTATATAAAAACTGGAACTTTGTCTAATTTATCACTGTATTCTTAGCTCTTCGAGGAATATTAGTACTAGATATTCAAAAGACTCGTATTAAATGAAAATGATTTCAGTGGGTCTCAAAATAACTTGTCTTTAAAAGGCATTGGTGTGGGGAGCTGCCCGTCAGAACGGGGTCCTTTGTCCGAAGGACACAGCTCTGGGAGCTGCCTCAGTCCTTGAGGGTTTGCTTGCAAACATAGCTCTCTGTCCTCCCACCCCAGAGATTAGGCGCTTATTTACTGCAGGCACCTGGAGTTCTGTGCAAACTTCTCACGCACAGAGAAATATTATCTGGTGTAAGAAATAATAACAGGGTGCCATTCCCATGCTCTCAAGATTTCTTGTGACTGTTTGTAAGATGTGTAGGTCAAACAAAGAAAATGTTAACTGTCTTGTCTTTCTCACGCTCTTCTGTATAAATATGAGATGCTGAATAAAGTTGGTGTCAGACTGCGTCCCTTCGTGGAGACGTGTCTGAACCTCTCGACCCCATCTTTGTTGGAGATTTCTCTTGCTTTCGTTTCTTTTCTCAGCCCCGCCGTGCACGTTCTCGGGACCTGATCGACTTTGCTGTCTAGCACCGGCACATTGGTGCCATTTAAAGTAGATATTAGGTTTCCATTTTCTCATCAATGATTCGTTTCATTGGTTTTGTCATTTCAGATAACTTTCTTGAACATCAGATCATGGAAGATAGAAATAATGTTACTGAATTTATCCTCTTAGAACTTTCTATGGACAAGAAAGTCCAGATCCTCTGCTTTTTATTTTTCTTATTCTGTTACCTGGCTATTTGGTTGGGGAATTTGATCATTGTGATTTCTATTACATGCAGTCAGCTAATCACCCAGCCCATGTACTTCTTCCTTAACTGCCTTGCACTCTCAGATCTCTTCTACACCTCCACTGTGACACCCAAACTCATGACTGACTTACTGATGGAGAAAAAGGCCATTTCCTATAAAAACTGCATGACACAGCTTTTCACCACCCACTTCTTTGGGGAGGGGGGAATGAGGTCTTCACCCTCACAGGGATGGCCTGTGACTGCTATGTGGTCATCAGCAAACCTCTCCACGACGCCATCACCATGAACAGGCAAAAACGTCACTCAATTCTCATAGCGTCGTGTGCAGGGGGACTTCTTCATTCTCTTGGTCTCTTTCTTCTTGCGATTGTTTCACCTTTCTGTGGCCCCAGTGAAATAGACTACTATTTCTGTGATGCATATCTTTTGTTGAAACTAGCCTGCACTGATACACACAAAATTGGCTTTTTTGTCATTGCCAATTCTGGCTTGATGGGACTGGTGCTCTTTGTGGTTTTGATGGCCTCCTACATTTTGATTCAGTATAATGTGTGCACATATTCTGCAGAAAGCCACCATAAAGCACTTTCCACCTGTAGTTCCTACATCACAGTCCGTGATCCTCTTTTTCACACCTGTCATCTTTGTTTACATTAGACCTGCCACAACATTACCAGAGGATAAAGTGTTTATGCTCTTCTACACAATTATTGTCCCCATGCTCAACCCGCTTATCTACACACTTAGAAACATGGAGATGAAAAATTCCATAAGAAGAGTTTGGTGCAATAAAAGTTTCTGGGAAAGGAGCTTAATGATCTGAAGGTCATTCATCTCTGACGCCAGTGACTGTCTTCTCATCACTCCCTCTGTTGCTGAGTCTCTCCTGCTAATGGGAAAATCAGGCAGAATGTGTAAAAGCCAAGCCTCCAACAACAGCTTGCCTTCAGTGGTTCCTTCTTTATTTTCCTCTCAATGCGTTTTCCTTGATTTCACTTTTCACTAATAATCCCCTTTGTTTAAAAAAAAGAAAAGGAAACTTTTTACAGAGTAAAAACACACTGAAAAATCTGGAGGGAGAGTGATCCTGCCTGTATTGAAGGCTAAACCTGGGGGAGACTTCGCTCTCAAAATACTTGGCCTCAAGGTATAAAAGGTAATAATATGTTACAAGGTAAAAGACAGTTAAAGAATCCACCTGCTAATGCAGGAGACACATGTTCAATCCTTGGGCCAGGAAGATCCTCTGGAGAAGGAAATGGCTACCCACTCCAGTGTTTTTGCCTGGGAAATCCCATGGAGAGAGGAATCTGGTGGGCTACAGCCCATGGGGATGCAAAACAGCTGGACATGATTCAGCGACTAAACAAAAACAAAAAGGCAGTTATAGGAAAATAAGAACAATCACATACTGCAAACTCCTTTCAGAACTATATACCTAGCCTCGTATCCTACAACTCTAGATTTCTTTTAATCAAGTACCTAGAGATTTTTTTGTGTGTATTTGTGAACTGCTATTATTTTACTTCAGTGAAAAGAATATATAGATCTAAATACAACATAGTGTAAAGTCCAGCCTTATAGTCGACATGGCAAGTCTTACAGTCTGAAAAGCAAGTCACTGTGTGATCTGTTTGTGAAGTAACATTGTAAGTATTGGGGGAAATATATGTGTATGTGTGTATATATATATATATATATACAAACTCATGCTATTTGAACTGGGTTTGACATTAAGTATACATGATCAAGGAATAAATAAACTACAACTGACTTTGCTACAAAAAAGAAGAAAATATAAATCCTTTAGTTCCTCAAAACAGATGATTTATCTCAAAGTAAAAGACTTTCACTTACTATCTAAATTCAAGTGTAGAATAATCCTAAAATAATATTTGACAAAATATAGATCAGACTCAGTGATGGGAATATATATATATATATATTCTGCTGCTGTGCTTAGGTGTTTCTGACTCTGTGGCCACATGGACTGTAGCCCACCAGGCTTCTCTGTCCATGGGGATTCTCCAGGCACAAATATCAGAGTGGGTTGCCATGTTCTCCTCCAGGGGATCTTCCCAAGCCAGGGACTGAACCCAGGTCTCCCACATTGCAGGCAGACTCGTTACCAACTGAGCCATCAGGGAAGCCCAAGTATACTGGAGTGGGTAGCCTATCTCTTCCCCAGGGGATTTTCCCGACCCAGGAATCAACCAGGGGTCTCCTGCATTGCAGGTGGATTCTTTACCAGTTGAGCTACCAGGGAAGTCTAATGTGTATACATCCATACCTATAGGATTTTCATGATTTTCTAGGGCAAAGTATACATTTTGTTTGAAATACATTTTTAAGATTGCTGCATTTTCTTATGAAAATGTGCATAGTTTTGGATATAAAATGTAACTATTAATAGTATAGATTTGTATTCTATATAATGAGTTAAACTATATTTAATACTATAGATTTATTTTAGGTAATAGGATATTTTCTAATGTTTCTCTCTCAAATAATGTAATATTTTTTAGAATTAATAGGACAGATGATGGATTTTAAAGAATCATATTATTACTATGTCATAAAAATGTTGTTAACTGTTCTCCACACAAAGATAGGCCATATTAATATTTGGCTATATTATGTGTGTGTCTCCTTCAGAATTTTCCACAGTTTATTGTGACTCACACAGTCAAAGGCTATGGCATAGTCAATAAAGCAGAAATAGACGTTTTTCTGGAACTCTCTTGCTTTTTCGATGATCCAGCAGGTGTTGGCAATTTGATCTCTGGTTCCTCTGCCTTTTCTAAAACCAGCTTGAACATCTGGAAGTTCATGGCGCACGTATTGCTGAAGCCTGGCTTGGAGAATTTTGAGCATTACTTTACGAGCAACAAAGATCTGTCTAGTCAAAGCTATAGTTTTTCCAGCAGTCATGTATGGATGTGAGAGTTGGACTATAAAGAAAGCTGAGGGCCGAAGGATTGATGCTTTTGAACTGTGGTGTTGGAGAAGACTCTTGAGAGTCCCTTGGACTGCAAGGAGATCCAACCAGTCCATCCTAAAGGAGATCAGTCCTGGGTGTTCATTGGAAGGACTGATGTTGAAGCTAAAACTCCAACACTTTGGCCACCTGATGAGAAGAGCTGACGCATTTGAAAAGACCCTGATGCTTGGAAAGGTTGAGGGGAGGAGGAGAAGGGGACAACAGAGGATGAGATGGCTGGATGGCATCACGGACTCAATGGACATGGGTTTGGGTGGACTCCGGGAGTTGGTGATGGACGGGGAGGCCTGGTGTGCTGCAGTACATGGGGTCTCAAAGAGTCAGACACGACTGAGGGCCTGAACTGAACTGAATATGTATGTGTCTTATTTTTGTACTTGCAAGATACTTTGCAAATATTATTTTGCATATTTTGCTGAATATTTAAATGTCAAAAAAGAATGGTGTTTCAGAATTGTAAATAATAATCTTAAGGAGGCAGAAGTTATCAAAGTAACTGAATGAATATGTTGTAAATAATGTAAATCAACCAAATCTTACTTAATTTCCCAATTGAATTATCTCCTCAAGTGGATCAGTTGTTTGGAGTTACATTTTCATAAAGATCATCCATTCGTCTTCCCAGATAGTTGCGAATATCTGGTAATAACTGATATTTTTCAATATCCCCATCTCTGTGTTTGCTTATAGTGTTTAACAGCCTTCCATAGAGACCTCAGCTCTGCCTTCATGTGTAAATTAAGCAGAAACCATAATCCATGACCTTCAGCCATGAACTACAGAGTTTAATACCAGATATTTTGGGTGAGGAATTTTTAAAAAAGATGCTTACAATATATGCCATTCTTATCTCTCCTGTTAATAAATACAAGTACTAGGAAATAAAGAGGCCGGAATATATTGCTTCATTTCACAGAGACATCATTCATACAAATCTCTCTCTCTCGGAATGAGGCTTAAAATAAGACATTATTCTGCCTGCCTCATTCAGTCTGGATTCATGAGCAGTTCAGGTTGTGGGGTGGTGGTTGCTTTTCGCTACTAAATCACACTGTATGAGAAAACTCATATATTGAGTTTAATTCCTATTATGTGGGGATTTCTTATGTTATGTCAGTTCAGTTCAGTTCAGTCGCTCAGTCGTGTCCGACTCTTCGTGACCCCATGAATCGCAGCACGCCAGGCCTCCCTCTCCATCACCAACTCCTGGACTTCACTCAGACTCACGTCCATCGAGTCAGTGATGCCATCCAGCCATCTCATCCTCTGTCGTCCCCTTCTCCTCTTGCCCCCAATCCCTCCCAGCATCAGGGTCTTTTCCAAAGAGTCAACTCTTTGCATGAGGTGGCCAAAGTACTGGAGTTTCAGCTTCAGCATCATTCCTTCCAAAGAAATCCCAGGGCTGATCTCCTTCAGAATGGACTGGTTGCATCTCCTTGCAGTCCAAGGGACTCTCAGGAGTCTTCTCCAACACCACAGTTCAAAAGCATCAGTTCTTCGGTGCTCAGCCTTCTTCATGGTCCAACTCTCACATCCATACATGACTACAGGAAAAACCATAGCCTTGACTAGACGGACCTTTGTTGGCAAAGTAATGTCTCTGCTTTTGAATATGCTATCTAGGTTGTTCATAACTTTTCTTCCAAGGAGTAAGCGTCTTTTAATTTCATGGCCGCAGTCACCATCTGCAGTGATTTTGGAGCCCCCCAAAATAAAGTCTGATACTGTTTCCACTATTTCCCCATCTAGTTCCCATGAAGCGATGGGACCAGATGCCGTGATCTTCGTTTTCTGCGTGTCGAGCTTTAAGCCAAGTTTTTCACTCTCCACTTTCACTTTCATCAAGAGGCTTTTGAGTTCCTCTTCACTTTCTGCCATAAGGGTGGTGTCATCTGCATATCTGAGGTTATTGATATTATCCCGGCAATCTTGATTCCAGCTTGTGTTTCTTCCAGTCCAGCGTTTCTCATGATGTATTCTGCATAGAAATTAAATAAGCAGGGTGACAATATACAGCCTTGACGAACTCCTTTTCCTATTTGGACCCAGTCTGTTTTCCCATGTCCAGTTCTAACTGTTGCTTCCTGACCGGCATACAGATTTCTCAAGAGGCAGGTCAGGTGTTCTGGTATTCCCATCTCTTTCAGAATTTTATACAGTTTATTGTGATCCATGCAGTCAAAGGCTTTGGCATCGTCAATAAAGCAGAAATAGATGTTTTTCTGGAACTCTCTTGCTTTTTCCATGATCCAGCAGATGTTGGCAATTTGATCTCTGGTTCCTCTGCCTTTTCTAAAACCAGCTTGAACATCTGGAAGTTCACGGTTCGTGTATCGCTGAAGCCTGGCTTGGAGAATTTTGAGCATTACTTTACTAGCATGTGAGATGAGTGCAATTGTGCGGTAGTCTGAGCATTCTTTGGCATTGCTTTCTTTGGGATTGGAATGAAAACTGACCTTTTCCAGTCCTGTGGCCACTGCTGAGTTTTCCAAATTTGCTGGCATATTGAGTGCAGCACTTTCACAGCATCATCTTTCAGGATTTGAAACAGCTCCTCTGGAATTCCATCACCTCCACTAGCTTTGTTCGTAGTGATGCTTTCTAAGGCCCACTTGACTTCACATTCCAGCATGTCTGGCTCTAGGTCAGTGATCACACCGTCGTGATTATCTGGGTCGTGAAGATCTTTTCTGCACAGTTCTTCTGTGTATTCTTGCCCCCTCTTCTTAATATCTGCTGCTTCTGTTAGGTCCATACCATTTCTGTCCTTTATCGAGCCCATCTTTGCATGAAATGTCCCCTTGGTATCTCTAATTTTCTTGAAGAGATCTCTAGTCTTTCCCATTCTGTTGTTTTCCTCTATTTCTTTGCATTGATCGCTGAGGAAGGCTTGCTTATCTCTCCTTGCTGTTCTTTGGAACTCTGCATTCAGATGCTTATATCTTTCCTTATCTCCTTTGCTTTTCACTTCTCTTCTTTTTCCAGCTAAGTCATACAGTGACTCACTTAGTGGCTCAGTCACACACTTGATAATGTAAGGAACAACACTTCTTGAAACAGGCAATATAGAAAACAATAGCAGTAATAGTAGAATCATAAGTAAGAAGTTAAGTCAAGAACTTCTAGTAGGTGTAGCCCAGTGACATCTCCATGTCATCTGACTTAGTTTGCTAAATGACTATAGCTTGCTGTTGATATCCTGGTTGTAGATCCTGAGCATCTGATCTTGATTCAAAGACTGGTTATTGAGATAAGCTTTAGAAACAAACTCAGAATGTCCTTTTTAACAACTTAATTAAACCTCTTAGCAATGTAACATAACCACAAGGAACTATCTAAGGAGTGTGTCTTAGTAAATACAGACCTTAACTTAAAAAACTGGAACTTAATATTCAGTGAAACGTAATAGATGCCATAGGCCTGACATCAGTTAGGTGGATTTTTCTTTTAGAGCTCCCCAGTATACGTTGAGATTTCTGTATATGTCGGGAGACAGTCTTTTTATTTACCTGAGAAGGCTGTTCAGAACCCAAGTGTCTCCAGCTTCTGGAGGGATGAGGCAGAGAGAAAAAAGGTATAATTTTACCCGTAGGAGTAAATCACTAGATTGTTTTAAATGATCAGTAACTCGAGGAGAAGTGCTTCTTTATATCTGAAAACACAGAGTAAAAATCAACAATATGTCAGACAAAAAGTCGTGAAAATTGCGGTCATATTTAGCAGTCTACTCCATCCCATGCAATTGATCCCTTTGTTCTGCTGTCCTTGCCCAATGGCCAAGGACATCAGTGAAAGCAGTAGTCTCGAAGAAACTCATGAAGCTTTTGTGAATGTCTGTATGACCTGTCCAGCAAAGTGGGTGCCCTGATCACTGGAGATTGTGGAAAGCACCTTTTAACCATTTTTTCTATTCTGAGATATTAATTCTGAAGCCAGGAAAGGCATTATCAAATAAAAATGAGGTTTGTCAGGGAGCCAGGAAAAGCCAAGTGGCCACGTTGGACCTCTCATAGCCCCAACTCTTTGGTTTATGGCCATTTTTAATCCATTTTAAATTCCCTGAAGAGGCGTTAACTTTTGTAGAAGCAGAATGAGCTTTGTTCATATGTGCTGTAGTCTGTTATCAAAAGCCACATTCCAAGAAAACTTTGTTCTTTTAATCAGTGAGAGAAAACCAAATTCCAGTTTGGTAACAGCTTATATTCACTGTGAAACAATAGTTATTCACTTAGTCATAGTCACAATAAGACTTCAAAGGCAGTTTAATGTCTTAACAAACTTGTAGCATGCACAAAACTCTTCTTTCACTTGCAACACACCTTTTTGCACTTTCTGTATTCGTCACTTCATTTGTCCACTTAGAGGACAGCCACCTGTACGTTTAGACTTACTTTGCTTTTCCTTAATAGAATGTAATTCCATTCCTTATTACTTTTTATTAAAAACACACATCTTACTTTTCTTCAGAAACCATGACTTGTACTTTACATCATCATTCTGTCGATTGGTAAGGATAAATCACCCAAAGTTATATCATTTATAAAAGTATCTGCACAATGTCTCTGTTAATTAGATCAATAAACAAACATCAGTATCATGTATCAATACAATAATGATTATTTCCCAGTTCACACAAGCCTCGAATTCATTTACTTTAATTTCCTTGAATTTAGAATTGTTTGATTTGTAAGCACTTACTTCTCTTTAGGCCAATTAATTAGAGCTCATTGAACCACTTAGCCTTTAGCAATTTTTTCCAAGGATGGAGACATACACCGAGACACACACAAATCTGGACAGACAGAAACCTCACAGTTTTCCACCTGAAATTTAAATTGTCTCTTTGTCCCTTTTATTTTCTTGGCTTGAGTTCCAGCTCATGGCTGGAGTCCCGGATCGAGTGGGCTGTGTATCTCAAGGACATGATAAGAGTTAACTCAGGTTTTTCCCCAGGCATGTTTCTGTTTCTCAGGCAGGATCAGAGCTCCCCAAAAGAGTATTTTCACAAGTCAAACTTTTAGTAATTACATGTGCAAAAGGAACCAGTTTTGCAATTTCAAAAAGATTCCATTGTACCTAGTTTTCTCCGGAGTCTAAAGAATACACATGGCCATTCAGGGTTCAAAATGTCATTTCTCCTTCATGTAGTCATAGCTTCATAGCTAAAATTTAAACCAGAGAGTGCTCAAATTGGCTCTGATGACAGGGGTAGACCGATCGAGAAGATGTCCCAGCAGGGATTATCTCTCTGGGCAGGTGAGGTCGTCTCTTAAAGCAAAGAAACCCCATATATAAGGGATTTTTAGGCCTTGAGGATCAAAATTATCCCAGTTTTTCAAGATATTATTCAAGGGGGGGTGGTGGTTCTGGACTGTTAGGCCCCATCTGTAAGAGAGAAAAAAGCAGTGCCCAGTGCCATGGCTTTTTTCTACCAGAGGTGTCTGCCCCTGCTCTAGACGGGGTTGGAGACTGATTTTCCACCTAAGCTTCCTTCCCTGGCCAGAGCTAACCTGTCTCTTACAGGTGAAGGTGTCCTACTCCCACCCCCCCTCATTCTACCACCCAGGCATGGTGGAGATGCACCAGGGTTAGACCTGATGGCATCCCAGATTGATGTCCAGGTCCTCACCATTAAAACCTTGGTTTGATTTCCCTTTTATTCCGGCACCACCTGGGGTGGAACAGAGTAGTTTTCCGGATGCTCGCCGAGCCAAGACCACTAGGGGAAGCACCCAACTTCTGTGTACCTGCGCACATT
Organism: Bubalus kerabau; assembly: GCF_029407905.1. Lineage (NCBI taxonomy): Eukaryota > Metazoa > Chordata > Mammalia > Artiodactyla > Bovidae > Bubalus > Bubalus kerabau. The sequence continues at coordinate 777,547 of NC_073637.1, read as the reverse complement.
CCTCATAACAGTATAAGTGGCAAGTCATAAAGGGATGAACAGAAAACCCAAGACATCCTCCTGAGAGTGGCCACACGAGTCTATTTAATAACAAAGGAGGCGATGGAGGGCCCGCCTGCGAGGAAAAACTAATCCTTCATATGCATGGAGTGCCAACATCATCCTTTTGATTCCTGTCCCTCAGACTGTACAAAAAGAATACCTAAGGAGTTGAGACAAGAGCCACTGGAGGGCTTCGTCTGCTCTGCTAAGAGCTAGCGCTACTAAGGGAAGAAGCCCAATGCGCTTTCAATCTGCCCAAATCTGGGGTGTCCCAATCTGTGTCCTCAGGAATCTCATGCTCACCAGCAATGCCTCAATCCATATAGTCCAGAGGCATAGCCACGACAAGAACTTGCCTGTGTGTCTGTGGGGTCAGGATGGTGATTTCCAGTCTGAGAGATGTCCCTGGAGCTAGAGCTCCAGCTCGCTCCCTAAAGTGCTCCTGTCTGCAGTGTCCTGTAAAACTTGGAATGGGGGCCTTGCTAGAAAAGCACAATAACAGCATGGATTGCAAGTCCCTTGAAAGTCTACAATCCGGCACACGAGGTTAATAACTTTAATTCCCCAAGCAGATATGAAATGGTCAGAGGGACCAGGAAAAGCTGACTGGGGAAAAGAAGTTCAGTCCACATGCTTCTGATTTAGTAAAGTAGCTGCTGCTGCTGCTGCTGCTGCTGCTGCTGCTGCTAAGTTGCTTCAGTCGTGTCCGACTCTGTGAGACCCCAGAGTTGGCAGCCCACCAGGCTCCCCCGCCCCTGGGATTCTCCAGGCAAGAGTACTGTAGTGGATTGCCCTTTCCTTCTCCAATGCAGGAAAGTGAAAAGGGAAAGTGAAGTCACTCAGTCGTGTCCAACTCTTAGCGACCCCATGGACTGCAGCCTACCAGGCTCCTCCGCCCATGGGATTTTCCAGGCAAGAGTACTGGAGTGGGGTGCCATTGCCTTCTCCATAGTAAAGTAGAGACCACAGTAAACGAGCAAAAGAATCTCAACTCCGAGTGTTCTTACCTTGTCTTGAAGATCTTGGACAAGCCCCCAAGATGATAACCTAGCAGTCAACGGTGACCGATGCCACTGGATTCATGGTGTCTGAAGAAGAAGATATTACTCTGGGGCCAAAGACAGTCTCAGTCATTCAGAGCTTTGTGTATATTTTATTTAAAGTGAAGGTGACAGAAAAAGCTTCTGACACAGACATCAGAAGGGGCTCACTAATTTAAGTGGGGCCATATATACGTCTCAACTAGCCTCTGAGAATAGACAAAAAACATCTCAAGGATGTGAGCGTTTTGCCCAGACCCTTTCCTATAGCATACATCCAAAGCTCAAAAAGAGGAATGTCCTTGAACCTGAGATACTGCTCCCTACAATGCCTACTTGTCTTAGGCCAAAGAATGTGAAAAAGCAAGCAAGCTTGCCTCCTCCTTAAAGGGGCTTTAGGCTTGGACTCTTTATCAACCTGCTGGGACAGGTAAGTATACAGTTAAAATCAGAAAACTCTAATGTGGTAATGGTGGTGAGTAAAGCATTTGTATAACATACCACTGATAACTCATATAAGTATATCACTTATAAATTCAGTATGAAGGTCAAAAGATAAAATATCAAAATAATGATAACTACAAAATGAAATAATGGAACCATGTTTGAAGAATTAGATGACAGTATGATACTAAGTCAACAAACAGAGAGACCCAATGAAGAGCTACAAATTATTTTTTTTAAAGGAAACTAACATAAATTCTGGATTTGAAAACGAAAATAATTGAAATGAAAAATTGATAGGTTCAATAGCACATATGAGATGCTGGCAGAAATAATCCATAAACTTGAAGATGAATTCATAGAAATCAATGTAAAAATAAAGAGAAAAAAATGTTGAGGGAAAATGATCTAAGGCATCCATTCATTACACCATCGAGTATGGAAGGAGAGAGACTCTCAGAAAGCAGGGAGAGAAAGGGGAAGGAGTAAAATTACTTGTAGTCGGAATGGCTGACCGGCAGGTCAGAGCGAAAGGGAGGCGCAGCGCAGGGCTCTTAGGGCGCCGGGCGGCAGCGGCCTCCGTCTAAGGCCATAGCACCCTGAACGCGCCCTGTCTCGTCTGATCTCGGAAGCTAAGTAGGGTCGGGCCTGGTTCTTACTTGGATGGGAGACCGCCTGGGAATACCGGGTGCTGTAGGCTCTTTGCCTTCCCTCTCCTTTAGCCCCCGCCCCCACGTCCCAACTCTTGGGCTCCCGGACCCCAACCCCTCCTGGGGGTGGGTGGCCAGGGCACCGACTCCCGCTGCAGACCTGGGGTGCCTCCGCGCGGCCCGCGAGCCCCTCTGCATTTGGCTTCCAGGAAACCAGAGGACCGTCCCGCGGGTCTCCGTCTGGGGCTCCCTTGGCGTGCCTCAGGCAATCCCCGGGGGGCTGCACCAGCTCCAGCCCCAGCCCCAGCCCCAGCCCCAGCCCTACCCCCAGCCCCACCCCCACCCCCACCCCCCCCCCCATCCTTGCAGGCGAACGCCCGAGCTCGCGCGCATCTGCGTGCACACACAGATATATGTGCACAGATGGTGCATGTATCTTGTTCAGTTATACTTTTGGTGGATATGTGCCTGGGAGTGGGACTGCTGAATCATATGGTACTTTTAGGTTTAGATCCTTCAGGAACCTCCATACTCTTTTCCATAGTGGCTCTACCAACTCACATTCCTACTAACGGTGGAGGCGAGTTCCCTTTTCTCCACATCCTCTCCAGCATTTGTTATCTACAGACTTTTCCATGAGGACCATTCTGACTAATGTGACGTGGTACCTCGTTGTAGTTTGGAGTTGAGTCTGTCCAATCATGAGTGATGTGGAGCAAGATGACCTTTTTAAAATGCAGATGCAATTCTATCACCTCCCTGCTCCAACTGCTCTTGTATTTTCCCATCATAGTGAAGATATGACCAAATCCCTTCATTGCTTGGTCCCCACTTTCTTCTCTGATTTCTTTTCACTGGAATGCCTTCTGCACTCTTTTGGTTCCATCCCATAGGGCATTTTTTCATTTCTTTTCCTTGTCACGTAGCCTTCCAAGATGCTATTTTACCTGCCTGAAATTCTTCCTGCATCTCAACCCTGGTTTACGTTGGTTCAACCTATGGATCTCAACTCAATTATTAGTCTGAAAAGCCTTCTCTGACACCCAGTTTTTGGTGAGGGAAGAGGCCCCTATAGAAGTTCTCAAAGGATCTGCCTGTTATTTATCATTAGATTAGTCTCAGGGAAAGAAGGAACTGTGTGTCTTCTCTCAGGATTCTATTTCCAGAAACATATTACATGCCTACTAGCTCATAGTAGGTGCTCAATATTTATTCAGTGTGTGAAAGACAGAAAAGTTCTGTGAAGCCTCAACTTTTCACTTGGCTCAGCACTTTTGATCTCTTTGTATCTTTGTCCATCCAGTTCTTTTCTTTCTTCTGTTGATGTGCACACTATATTCAAGGCATGATCTAAGGCATGAAGACATATCAATAAATATAGGTTCTTGCTTTCCAGGAACTCGTACATCAGATTTCTATAATTCAGGGTTTTTTTCTTTAATGCTCTAGAACAATGTGAACTTTTAGTATTATCCATTTTCATTTCAAAGAAAGATCATTTTACTTACATAGCAAAGGTGGAGACCTTCCAACTTTCAGTCCAATACTTATACCTTTACCATTTCAGGCAAGTCTTGTGGTTCCTTCTGGAGGTGTGCGGCTCTTCCAGAAATGTGAAGATCTTCCATAGTCCTCAGACTTTGGTGTGATTTGAAATCATCAAGAAAGTTTCCAGGTATAGGTTCCAGACCACCACCTCAAAGAGTCAGTAGCGAATGGAGTGGATTCCAGGAACATGCATTGTTAACCAGCATCACTGGTGATTCTGTTGCTACAGACTCAATGCAGTGGGCAGGGCCTGGACTGCCCACTGGGTCTGATGTGGAATGGAAAGAAGGGCTTCCCCCCTCCACTGTTTCTAGCCTTGTGACTAGAAACGGTCCCCAAACAAAAATCAGACAAACAAGATAATCCCAGATGGTAGTCCATGAGATGAAGGAACTAAGCAGCTGGTTGAGATGGAGCCAAGGGGAAAGGTTGCTCTTTTTTTCTCCACCTCTACTCCTTTCTTCCTTGATGCCTTAGTGATTCATCATGGAGATTTGAAATAAAGTTCACAAGAGTCATATTTGTTGAATAAAGATTTTGCATTGAACCAACTCTAAAAAATGAAGAAAGTTTCACCTGCCACATGTTTCTTTTAAAAAGTCAATTGCTTTTCAACTCTGGGGTTTCTCCATTGCCTTGTTCAAGTAGCCTTAATCGGAAAAATAAAATATAACTAAATAAAGATTTAAATATACCAACAAAGGAAAGCTTCCGTTTCTTAAATCATCTTTCCACTTAGTAGAACACTAGCTCTTTTCTTTGTGTTTTGACTAGGCAATTAGTTGTATCGTGGCTCAGATGGGAAGGCATCCGCCTGCAGGAGACTCAGGTTTGATCCCTGGGTCGGGAAGATCCCCTGGAGAAAGAAATGGCAACCCACTCCAGTATTCTTGACTGGGAAATGCCACGGACAGAGGAGCCTGACGGGCCACAGTCCATGGGTAGCATAAAAGTTGGGCACAACTGAGCAACTAAGAGCAGAAGTATTTCCAAGGGCCACATTCAAGAGATTTGGAACTCTTGCTTGACTCCCTCATGTTGACCATGTTGACTAGGCAGCAGATAGCAGCTGATTCATCTGTACAATTAAAAAAGAATGTGTCATTCTGTTCTATACTTTTCTGTACTGTAGGCAGAGACTGTACAGAGCAGATGTCTGGACTTGTACAGGACTTTCGGTCCTTTAGAGGATTACAGTGGCACCATCAATGCTTGCCAGAGGTGGCAGGAAGGCGGCCCTGGAAGTTTGAGTCCAGACATGTCCAGTGTTTTAGACTCATATATCAGATGAGTCAGAGTGCATTTACCCTTCACTATGTCTCCATAGAAAGTTGCTTTGGGTTTGGAGGTACACACACACACACACACACACCCTGCCGCCGAGACAGGTCAAGAGCTAGAAACCACAGGTAAGGGAGACGGAGAAAGAGGGAGAGAGAGACAGCAAGAGGACACGCAAGCTTCCCAACCCCCGGCCTCCACACCCTCCCCCTCCACTCTGGGTATCCACCCGGCCCCAAGTCGACCCGACCCCACCCTCACCCACCGACACACTCACACACACTCTCACACACTCACCCTCTGGCCTGGGGGTGGGGGCTGGGTCTCGCCTTAGGTAGCCAGGCCGAAGGGGACCTTTGAGACCTCGGCTTCGAGGAAGTCTTGGGGTCCCCACGGGTGACCGCCAGCCCCAGGGCACCGTGTCCAGCCGGGGCCCGGCCCAAGGCTGACGCCCCCTCCCTTGGGGAAGCTGCTTCTTCCACGTGGCCTTCCTCTGAGGTGCGTCACGGGCTGTGCCAGTGTGTCTGTCTCAGATCTGATGCCATCCTCTCTCCCCTGTCTGTCTCCTGTTTGCTGTCTCTCTGTCACTCGCTCTGTGTCTCCATCTGTCTCTGCTTCCCTGTGTGTGTGTGTGTGTGTGTGTGTGTGTGCACGCGCGCACATGCGTCTGTCTGTCTGTCTGTATCTCCCTCTCGCAGTCTTGGAGTCTGTCTCTGAACTTTCATCTCTTTCTGCCTCTGTCTCTCCTGACACCCGGCGGCCCGTCCGTTTCTCTGGCCCCAGCCTCTCACAGGTGCTATGGCTCTGGCTGACGAGCTTGCGACGGCGGGCTGTCGACTGTCTGTGTGTCTGTCCGTGTGACTGCCTGTCGCTCGTTTGCTCTCTCAGGAAGGTTGTGTGCTTGTCCGGAGGCGTGGGGGAAAGTGGGGGGGGGGCCTCGGTAGGGCGAAGGGGCGGGACTGAGGCGCTCGGGAGGACTGCGCCTCCGTGGCTCCCGGTGGGTTTGGGCACCGGGCAGGTGTCCGGCAGGATGGGCGCTCAGGGCCCTGGCTGGGCTGCGCCTAGGCCCACAGGAGGCTCAGAGGCCCGCGGGCCGCGGGGGAGCGGGTGGCGGCGGGTCCGAAAGCCAGACACCTCTGGGCCGCACGGCCCTGAGCAGCGAACGGGATCCGGGGAGGCCCGGTTCGCCGAGCGCAGCCGGGCCTGGAGAGGCCCGGGGTGGGAGGGCACCGAGACCTCCGCGCCCCTCAGCCCACCCCCCAGGCCCCGCACGCACGCACGCACGCACGCCCGGCATGCCGCTGGGGGTCCTGGAAGCCCTCCGGGCTGCTGGCCAGGCGTTTGCTGGCCACGGGGCGGCGGTGTTCGGGGGCGTGGCGGCATTGGCCGGCCGGAGTCTGGTCGCGGGTCCTTCGGCTCAAGTACAGCGCGCGCCCCCGGGGAGAGGTGCGGCCGGCTGGCCCGACCTGCAGGTCAGAGCGAAAGGGAGGCGCAGCGCAGGGCTCTTAGGGCGCCCGGCGGCAGCCGCCTCCGTCTACGGCCATACCACCCTGAACGCGCCTGATCTCGTCTGATCTCGAGGGCTCACATTTGATGATGGGCTTGTCATCTCGTACCTCTTTCTCGTAAAGCTGGCAGCTGAGGGAATGAGGGAAGTGTAAAATTGAATAACAATAGACTATGTGGAATCTGTGAATCTGGACCTCTGTGAATCCCTAGGTCTAAGGAGAGACTGGCAGCTGCCGATGTGGAGTATCTGTCCCCATGACCACGTTTACGTTATCAAATGTGCCATTGACCGCCCTCCCCCCACCCCGAGGGGCAGGGACCCCCACGTGGCAGCCTCCAGGCTCGCTCTCTCCAGCTCATCCACCCTCTAGAAGTTTCCCCAGACCCTCAGTAGGAGTGGGCACTGCTGCGGGTGTGCATTGTGTGTCCTCGTGCCCCATGTGACGTTGCACGACTAACTGCACTCTGTGTTTGCACCCTTCCTCCCGCGCTCATGGGACCAGGCAGCGTGGCGGGAATGCAGGGGCTGGATTCTGCTACAGTCAGGACTTGCTCCTGATGTGCTTCGGGGTGAGTACAGGCCGGCCTGGTCCTGCGGGGGCACGGAGCCCACGCCCCAGGGAGTGGAGGGTCAGCGGGTCTCCGGAGGTTAGCCTGGGAGAACCCTCACAGCAGAGAACGTGACCTTGGTGCCCCACTGCCGCCGGAGTGGTCAGAGCATGGCCAAGGCCCCTCGCATAGGGACGCGTGGGTATCCCTCCCACAGTGGCAGTGCTGCCGGCCACGCCCTGCGTGCACGTTCTTGGAGGGAACAGGGCCCAGACCGTCAGGGTTCACGAGGCTGCCCTGCCCTGGACCTCTCCGTGCAGAGGCCAGCATTTCACACGGAGGTTCACCGGCATCTGGGGCTCGGTGGCCACTAAGGGGCCACCCTCCCTTGCAGGTGCTGCTCTGGGTGGTCCTCTGGTGGGTCCGGCCCTGGGGCCCAGCCCTGCTCGAGCAACTCTGAGGGCAGGAGGCTGTCTGCTCTGTCCTGTTCACATCTCAGCTAGAAAGCTGGATTGGGCTTTTGAGGGTTTTTTTTTACCAGCAGCTTTTAGCTGTATGTCAGAATCAAGTCAGCCACAGAGTTCTCTCCTTGATCTGCTTGGTCCTCCATGTTTCTCTGAATTCTCAAAGCAGCTGAAGCCCCAAATGGGGTAGGGGGTGGGGGTGTCAGGAGGGGCAGGGGCTGGGGCACCAGCTGCCAACCCAGGACTGACTTTTCTGTGTGTTTGTTTCCAGTTTACCTGCACGAATTCTCCAGATGTTTATACAGCATCCAGTATACAGCAAAGACTACATTTTGAACTCGATGTCATCTTTACTCTGTTAATACTTGTTACATGGATCCGAAGATATTACAGGGTTTTTAATTAGTGAAAAATTCATGAAGACCATAGAGAAAAAATATTTTAGAATTTAATGTTTCTGATATTTATGTAAACTTATGACTTCATTTATAGAATTACTTCCTTTTTCTTGTATATTCAGGCTATGAATATCCTTTCAGATCCATTCATGTTCTGATACCTGGTTTCAGTCTTTCAAATGAATGTACTGTAGTGCTTGTCTGTATAAATCCTATGAACAAACACAGGGCTTTTGTAAATGATGCATTTATTGTCATTATTCTTGTTTTTCAATGTTAAACCATGAGAGAAGGGGTTTTCCTGAGATTGTAAAATCATCATGACACGGTGTGCATTATTATCCTTCCAGAATGTAACCAAGCTCTCCAACAATCACTCTGAAATAAGCAAACTTAATTTCAACCAATTGTTGGTGGATGTTAACGACTGGCCTAAACTGTACTTTTTCTAGCAAGAAATGGTTTTTGTCCACAGCGTGAAGTGATTTAAAGGTACTGGGTGTTAAATGTGAGCTTCTAATGAAATTTGGGCTGAAAGGATGCCTAGAAGACGACTATGAAGATCTCTCCTGTAACCTAGTCTCTGTGGACCCGGATCCCTCCTCTCCCGTGAGACTCTTTGGGGACCAATTGCGATGCCCTGCACCTGCTGCAGAGCCATCGAGCTGGACAGTGAAGGTGCCACTTCCCAGACAGACAGGGTAGTGCAGCTCTGACAAAGGCCTTATTTTTATGTAAATCATCTTTTTACATGTTTGTAAACATGTGTAAAGAATGGACCTAGGCGTACATTTTTAGATTGTGATGACATAGCCATTCTGGATTGTATAAATAGCAAATGTAATCTTTACTTTTTCAGCAGCACATTAAAAAAGCCAGCAAGAGATGCGTTCAGGTCACAGTGTGATATTTATTATGCAGCTGGTATCTTGGTAGACAGAGACAGCATGTCTCTTTACATGTGGGTTCCGCCTTTAATTTACTTGTACAATTCATTGTTATCATTCTATTTTCCTATTAATCTTTTGTGAACTTCCCGAATATGTGACAAAGTATGTACAGTCTACTTTTGAACTATTTTTATCACAGTATTATTTATTGCTTTCTTTCAATCAAGTACTGAAGCAAAATTTCCCAGGGCCAATAAAGAGTGCCGAGGGTAAGCTGTACTCTCACTGAGAACAGACCAGAGCTGGTAATGGGAGCCCGTGTCATCCCACGGACATTCTCTTAAGAGAAACGGACGGATGCAATGGAAAGGCCAGAAGGCGGAAGCATAGGTGTCCCTAGAGGGCGCCCGACGGTGTGTTCATTCCCTTGGCTCCGGAGACAAGAGGCTCCATCACTTCAGCATCTGCGGGGACAGGGCCCCTCTGCTGCTGAGGCGTGGGCAGCGGGCCGAGGGTGGGAACAAAGTGCAGGTGTCGAGGCTCGCCATCGGTCACAGGGCGGGGTGTCCGAGGGCAACCTTGACGGGGACCCGAATGATGCACCCTAGTCCAGCATCAGGTCCTCCCTCAGCATCAGACCCTAGGTCCAGCATCAGACCCCAGTCCAGCATCAGATCCCAGTCCAGCGTCACGGCCCTAGTCCAGCATCAGGCCCTCCCCCACCCTCAGACCCTCCCCCCACCTCCGACCCTTCCCCAGTATCAGGCCCCCCACCTCCAGTATGAGGTGTGGCAGCCCTAACTTGTCTGGTACTCCTGAGCACACTCAGGCAGCCCCAGAGCAGCAGGACAATAGCTCTGGCAGGAGGTGCATCTTTAGGAATCACCTGCGGAGCAGCAGCAGCTGGCGTTTGTTTCAGGTCAAGGAGAGACAAAGAAAAGGCACTTGTGCAGGAGGCAGTGGACGTTGTGTGCACGTTCCCCAGCTCTGCTTCCTCCCCGTAGGGGCTTTGCTCTCCTGCTCTCTCACAGGCCCCAGGGTGGTGTCCTTCCAGATTCACGGTCTCCTTGATATCTCAAGCCCAAGTCCTGAGTTGCGTCCCAGTCCGGTGTGGCAGAGGGCTGGGAACACCCAAGCTCAAGGGCTGAAAGGATCCCAGGGGGACAGCCGGGCCCCAGCAAGTAGCAGGGCAGGGCATGAGGGTGGCCACCCACAGAGGGCCCCGGAGCAGCACTGGAAGGAGAGCGGTGATGCCTGAGCTCACTCGGGGACGCTGCCCGGCCTGGCACTCAGAGAGGTTACTGCCAGCAGCTCTGGGGATGCAGGAAGCCCGGTGAGTGACACCACGCCACCCAGGCCGTGTGGTGGGCACTGCTGACCATGGCCTCGGTTTTCATTCCGGTTCCAGCTGTCCCTCCAAGGGCTGACGGGCTCCTCTTCCGAATGGCACAGATATTTCCTCTATGTGGGTGAACGCATCCCTTGTTTCTGTTGGCGCTGTTGTCGCTCATCGTGTGTTTTCCTCTTTACAACCTGTGCTTGCTGCTCTTCCAGTTTAACTTAGGAGCGGCCCTTATGTTCTGCGTTTCTAGTTGTCAGCATTCACTGGGGCTTTCCAGGTGGCGCTAGGGGTAAAGATCCTGCCTGCCAATGCAATAGATAACGAGAGATGTGGGTTCGATCCCTGGGTTGAGAAGATGCCCTGGAAGAGAGCATGGCAACCCACTCCAGTCTTCTTGCCTGGAGAATCCCATGGACAGAGGAGCTGGCGGGCTACAGTCCCTGGGGTCGCAGAGTCAGACACGACTGAAGCAGGTTAGCACACACTCAGGTTTTAGTTCAGTCACTCAGTTGTGTCCGACTCTTGCCACTCCTTGGATTGCAGCACTCCAGGCTTTCCTGTCCTTCACTATCTCCTGGAGTTTGCTCCAACTCATGTCCATTGAACCATCATGCCATAGACCCATCTCATTCCTGTTTCATCCACGAGAGAGGTGGCTGGGGCTCGGCAAAGTGCCTGGTCCCACTGGGTGGGTGTGAACCTGCCCTCACCGCTCCCTAACCACGTGACTGTCACTGTGTCCTCCTCTGTGAATCGGGAGGGGGCAGCACCTGCTTGCTAAGGCGCACACAGCATCTGGTACATAATCAATGCACCATCCATCTATGCATTGTATTTACTAATAATAGGGATAGCATTTAATAATCTGCTCCTTTTTCTCTCTTGTCACTTAGCTGTGCTCCAGACCACATCTGCTTTACTTACCCCTGTACATCCCACACCCAGCACAAACAAGACTCAACAAATTTGTGGCTGAAGAGGCAGGAACATATGCTGTCTGTCCTCAAGGAGAGGAAGCTGAGTGATATGGGGGCCTGATGATAACCCTGTGTGATGAGGGGACCCCAGGAGGACCTGTGTGGCTGTGGGGTGGGGTGGGGGCATGGGCAGAACCCCTGATGAGCTCCTGGGGATGGGGAAGGTGGCAGGAAGGAGGGCGGGCTGTTCCTTGTGGGGTGTCCACAGATTGTACCTCACCCCTCACTGAGGACCACTTAGGCCGTTTCCAAACACATGTCACTGCTAGGATGAAACAATCATTGCCCAGCTCCTACTCAATCAATTGCGTAGAATATGTTTCTAGCACTGGAGTACAATCATCTGCTTTATTCATTCCATGCTCCATTCATCCACCCATCCAGCCAGCCATCTGTTCATCCATCCACCACTCACTAATCCATCCATCCATCCACCCAACCATCCACTCATTAACTCAGCCGATCATCTCAGACCCATTGAGAAGACAGACGCCTCCTCCACTCCTGCTCCCAGGAGGACCCCCAGCGTGATTGACAGGAGCCTCGTGGGGACGACGGGGGAGACACAGAAGGGAGATGCCTGCAGGCCCTCCTCCCTCTGAACGGTGAAGCACCCACCTGGTCCTAACGCCTCCTTGCTGGGGTGTTCAGGCCGGCCCTTTTCCTTCTTGCGCAACAAGCGGCTGATGGAGGACTTGATGCCCTTCTTCTTTGGGGCTTTGTGCAGCGAGCCCTGGCTGCTGGTGCTGCTGCTGGGGTTGTTCCCGGGGCTGTCCTGAGAGCCTGTGGAGCTTCGGGGAGAGAAAACGACCTTTAACTGGCACCCTTGTGCAAACACACACCCCTCCACAAGAGCTACTGATAGAAACGGGCACCCAGCAACACCCGCGCCTCAACCTCGCAGCTGACAGTTGGAGTCTCCTTCACCAACCACACTCCACACAAGCAATGCAGGCTCCCGGCGTCAGACAACCGCACTGGGAAGCTGAGATTCTCTGCCTCGAGCTCTCCCGCGAGGAGGGCTTGACTCCAGGCCAGCTGGTGCAGAGGGCGCTCTGACCCTCCCTTAGGGTCGCTGCTCGGCAGGTGACGACGCTCCAGGAGAAGACGAGCTCCCCTGCTCTGGGTAGATCCCCCCGCCTCCCACAGGGTAACCATCCCCGGCCGTGGCAGGAGATCGACGGTCACCGTGCAGGGCCGCTGGTCAGGTGACCACATGTGCCCTCCATCGAGTGCTGCCTGGCTCAGGACGGGAGCTCAGCAAGTGGTGGTCTGAATGAGGACAGTGTCAGTCACAGGAGGGGACAGGGTCTCCTGAGAGGAGACCCCTGCAGGAAAGGGAGGGACCCTCAAGAGCGAACCCGAGAGGCACGGGGCCGTCACCGTCAGGAACGTGCCCCAGGCCGGGCAGACCTCTACCAAGAGCAGGAAGAAAGCTCCCACAGGAGTCAATCTGTAGAGATGGACGTTTTCTAAAATCACTGAGGTCACTGAGCTCTTCTTCCCCAGCACCTGAAGTTCACCACTAAACACAGGCACCGAACTCAGTGGTATTCCTTTAAAATCATCCTTGCAACTCTTTCAAGACAAGAGGCGCAGGGCTCCTGAAACTGACGACGCACACACAGGCCGCTTACTTGTGGGCGTCCCTGAGGTCCTCGTGGGTGGCTGTGCGCAGCGCCCCCGTGTGCAGGCGGCCCAGCCGAAGGGACCGCGGCCAGGCGAGGGTCGAGGGTTCACATCTGATGGCGGTCTTGTCATCTTCTACCTCTTCCCGTAAAGCTGGCAGCTGAGGGAGTGAGCTAAGTGTCAAATTGGCTAACAATAGACTGTTCTGAAAAAGGCAATCACACAGGCTTTACATTATAACCAGAAACTTATTTGAAAATCTATTAGCTATGCTTTCCCCCAAGTACAAAAAAACCCTTGTTATAGCTTAATGCCATCTTAAAGGACTGTCTTGTTCAAAAAAAGTGGGGCTATGGGGCAGCGAGAGCATCTGACTGAGTGCAGAGACCCCGGACGGGAGCCTCCCTGCAGTCGGCCTCGGCCCTCCCTGGAATCCAGCGACCAGATGGCCCTGCGGGGCAGGACAGCAGAGCGATGCTGGCACCGTGGATCCTGTACGGCATGAACTGCCCTGATGACAGGACTGTGCTCATCGCCAGATGCTGCTCAGAAGCACCACAGCTAGAGTACGAAACCTCTCAGCAAAGCCGTCCAGACCTTTCTGTTTGAAGGAGAAAAAGACACAGCTTGTGCCACCATCCAAGATCATTTGTAGTGATGATGCAGGTTACTGGAACCCATGACAACAAGGGAAACACAGAAAAGGTACCTAACCCCTCCACGCGAACACCATGTGCCTGGATCGTATTTCTCGGTAACATACAGACTGGGGACTACCCACTGAAGTACTTACACGCCGTTCGAGTGTCATTTGCTCACAGTGGTTTCCATAAGGCACCCCCAGGTCTTCACTAACAGATGATCTTGTATCACCCTAGAGCGGTGGGAGGTTCAAAAGGGAGGAGATATATGGATACCTATGGCTGATTCATGTTGAGGTTTGACAGAAAAGAAAATTCTGTAAAGCAATTATCTTTCAATTAAAAAATAAACTAATTAAAAAAAAAAAAAAAGAAGAAGATGATCTCTCTTGGACTCCCAGCGTTTCCGCTGGTCCTGGGTGTGAGGAAAGGAAAGACAGTGTGGGAACAGATTAACCCTGCAGGGTCCAAACAGGTCTCACTGATACATTTTGGTGTGTGGCTAAACCTGGGGAGGTTTTAGGAAACATGCATGGCATGTATTGTTATAAACAATGAGTGCGTTGTCTTAACCAACTAACCTGTGCCTTTTTGGTGGGATTCTGTAAAGAATACTGATGCCATGCAGCCCCAGAGGAGCTTGGTGACAACAAAGTAACAGTGCAAAATACAGCTGAACTCATTTAACAGCAGCTGGATAAACTGGGCTCCCTCCCCTGAGCTCTGACAAGAACCCTCAGACAACAGAAGGCTACAAAGGCTAGAAATTTTCCACATGGAACTGAACAGGGATCAATCTCAAATTCAAGTTAAAATAAGCATTTATAAAAATCAGAAAACAACAACCAACAGAGCAGGGAAGTGACACACCTGGGTTGACTATGGACTCAGTGGAGACAAACACCTGCCTCGGAGTCAGGGCCCAGGCCAGCCCCTTCCCCCGGGCCTCCTCCTGAGGAAGGCCTCTGGGTCTGCAGCCTGGCTGCCCTCCCCCAGGATGGGAGCTGCCCCACTGGTGCCACATGTGGCTAGGAAGGGCAGTGCTGTGTCCTCCCTGAACAGGAGGGCAAAGCAGGCCACAGAGTGGGCGAGCGGCACGCCCAGGTCACCAACCCCAGGGGGACGGCGCTGCTCTGCTGTGCCCAGCAGAAGGGCTCCTGGGCACTGAGCCGCCTGAACTGGAGCACGGCCACCCCAGTCCTGCGGGAAGGCCCAGGAGTGCTCGGCCAGCGGGCTGGGAGCAGGAGAGGGACAAGGAAGGCCAGCCCTTGGGGCACTGGACTCCAACAACAGGGGCTCATCCAAGTGACCCGAGGGGAGAGGCAGAGAGCTCCCTCCTGATGCTCCCTCCATCAGGGATGCCGTGATGGACACGAGAGCCTCTGGAGGAAAGCGGGCTGGACAGCACCACGGTTAAGTGTCCAGGCTCTGATCAGACCAGTCCACACCACGCTGCTGGGTGTGAGAACCTGGGCAGGGTGCCCGGCCTCCCTAAGCCTCAGTGTCTATGTCTGCTGAATGGGGATAGCAGTAGACTGGACCTCACCTGGGGATGAGATGACAGACTCGGAAAGCACGTGCCTGGCACACAGAGTCTCCTGCACACTGCTACCCACCATCATTAAATTGGCTTCCCGCAAATCTAACATCTATGGCTCTGATTCAGTCATTTCTTATATGAAAACACTAAGCGGAAATTCCATGGTGGTCCAAAGGTTAAGACTTGGCACTTTCACTGCCGGGACACTGGTCTGATCCCTGGTTGGGGAACTAAGATCCCATAAGCTGTGCAGCACGGCCAAAAACATAAGTACAGAAATTTTTAAAAATAATAAATAATACTATGTCTATTATAAACAAGCATGAGATGATCAGAAGGCCAACAAGTGGGAGAAAGGCACACTGTTACAATTGTCCCAACGAATGACCAATTTCCAACAGAACCATCAGCACATTTTAAGTGGTGGGTGAGTTTCATCACTTCCATTAAACCGTCAATTATTCACCAGGACATAACCACACAGTGTTCATTCACGTTAAACGATAAGGACTCTTCAATACTTCACAGAGAAACAAAGGCCTGCTAAATTACTCAATAGTTTACCTTTCGACGCTGCTTCCTTAAATCACTAGGCTGATAGGTGCATGCAAAGAAATGAAGAGAAACCAGATTTATTGCGACTTGGAAGCTAAAATTTCAAGAATCCGTAGAGGCAAATACAGTAAAGCAAAAATGATGGCAAACATGTAAGTGACATGAAGATTTAGAGAAATGTGACTGGAAGCAGAACATTTTTTTGACCACAGAAGTTAAATAAGCTATTCAAGATTTACTAGAGAAACACTATAAATTATTACTCAGGAAGATACCATTCTATTACAACATCATGATTTATTAAAGCACAGCATTCTGTACAACAAAGGGCCTTAACAGGTGTCTGTCTATTCTCAGCCAAATCTCTCTATAAGTTAGCTTCTCTTAATCAAAAACATGTTACACTTTAAATTAGTAATTTAACTGATGAGGAAGTTACCATAATACCTAGTTTAACATTGAACAAATCTAACCACCTCTTGGACATTCATGTAAAATCCTGACATAGAATTTGATTTAAAACTTCTCAAAATAAATTCATTAAAGCAAGTTCCCTGTGAAAATATGTAAGAATGAAAGCTAGCACAATAGCAGGTGCAGTCTTTACATTTTATTAACCATAGAAGATACTTTTTTAACGAGTCTAATAGAGACATTAACTGTGCAAAAGCTGATGAGATTTACAGTCTTAAATACAAGCACCAACACAGAAAGGATATTGTGTCAGTTCAGTTCAGTTCAGTCGCTCAGTCGTGTCCGACTCTGTGCGACCCCATGGACTGCAGCCTACCAGGTTCCTCCGTCCATGGGATTTTCCAGGCAAGAGTACTGGAGTGGGTTGCCATTGCCTTCTCCTGTAACTGCATAGTGATACACCAATTCAACTTACTGCTATGGGGGAAAAACACCATTTAATGAGACATGAAGACAAAGCACAAACCTGACTAAGGGGACACACGCTGTGGACCACAGCACGGCTATGACCAGAGCAAGTGAGGGGACGGGGGAGGGGAGATGGATGGGTAAACTACAGCCTCGGGGCCTGGGGGGGGATCTGGATTCATGACGACTAAGCAGACAACAGGATGAGAGAGGGAATCAAAACCAATGATGAAAGCAGACACACTGTCAGAGAACTCCAACAGCAAGGAAAACATGCAGAACTGTTCTTTTCCAAATATTCGGAAAGAAATCAAGCATGAAACCACAGAGAAATCATCAAAGAATTTTAAATATCAACTAATTAGCCAATGATGCAAATTATAAAAACAGTGTGTCAAAAGACCACAAAATGGACTAGTTACCACTTCACAGGCCGCTAAAATGATTCACGGTTAATTTAATTATAAGCTGACTAACAATGCAGCTAACATGCAATGGGTGGTAACAGAAAAAAGAGACAATACAAGTCCAGTTACAAAGCAGGATGTTGTACACGTGATTTCATGGGGTGAACAGCAATGCACTCACAACACCTAAGCTAAACACACAAGAAAGCTGGAACATGTGCTTTAGAGCCACACACTCTGTCACCAAAAGCCCTAGGTCGTCATCCCAGTTTTAGACTCGGAAAAGTGAGGCAGCCCGACGTCTTCCCTGGGGCCCTGGGGCCCTGGGCTTTTAACCTGGTTTCACACGCAGAGCTGGTCTGAGCGCGTGGCCAGGTCCATCAGTAAGCAGACCAATGTAGATTCTTGGTTTTGTTCCCACCGCATGCCCTGCACCCTGTAGCCAGGCATCCCCAGTGGAAAATGTGCTGTACGGCTTTCCCATGTCATGAGAGCTGCCTATGGTTACTTTCACGAAGCTGTCTGCTCCCTGAGAACAGAAACTTCCCTGCAGCTGCTGTGCCCTGCACAAGGCCAGGCCCAACGTTACAGAGGCAGGCTCTGGCTGAGTTCATGATGACGTGCTAAGTGGTGGTCCAAATATCAAGACTAATTTGTCGCTGTGCCATTGTGGAATGATTAAAGACGAGGCAGTTTAAAAACTTTTAGACCTCTGAGCGTAGCAAATGTACCTGATTTTCTTCTGGGTATAAAGAGAAAAAACAAAAAACAAACAAAAAACAGCATGCTGGGGGAGGGATGCGGCAGGGAGGAGGCAGTCACATACCAGAGTCATGATGCCCAGCTGGTCTCCCTCCTGCGCCAGGCTCTGCTGCCTCCTTCTGGGCTTGGGCAGGGGCGGGCAGGAGCCAGCATGCGAGGAGGTGGGAAGCAGGTTGAGGGAGCTCACTGATTTAAAACGACGGAGGCTGCCTAAGCTCCCCCTGCCCTCCCTGCTCTCAGTCTCCTCGGCCCGCTGCTCCGTGTTCTCCTTCTCTTCTTCGATCAACCTAAAATAGAATAAAAGGCGTCACCTGCCTTTGTCAGCAGAGGAACCTGTCTGGACAATAAATCTGGGCTGGCATTCTGTGTCATGATTAGCAAATTCCAGAAACAGTTGCTCAATTAACATCTCAGACAAAAGGTTCTACCTTTCCTCTTTGGAATATTCTCAAACTTAGAATAACTTAGCCTTGAGTCTTACAAACTGGCCCTGACCATCCACGCTTGATTTCACTTATTTACTCTAACATTCTGAAGGGGCCCCGGTGGCAACTCTCTTTCCTGTGAAGAGATACCTCATTGACAACCCTTACCTCCCCTGCTCTCAGGGCAGAGATGCACGTCAGTGCCTCAAGTCTTTTCCACTGGGAATCAGGAACTCTGTATAATCAAAACAGCAATTCACAAACAAGCTGCAGTTTCTAAACACAAGTCTCCAGACCAGATGAAGTGCTGAGTTGATCATTTTTTTTTTTTTTTTAAGGTTGAATACATACAAACGCATCACTTGATGAAGTTCTCCATCAGCTTTGTGTGAGTTTCTGGATTCATGTCAATGTGCTGCATTAACCTAGAATTCACAGTTTCTGCTCTTCTCCCCTAATGTGTGGTGGATGTTTTTATATAGCAGTTTAAATATACGATTATGCAAATACAATGATTTTCAAATTAAAATACAAGATTCTTACAGGAAGTAAACTCTCCAGCTTCACTTCAACTCATACATCTGGAAAGTTTTTCACTGTTGATAACAAGTTGATGGACAGAATTGACCGTTTACATCAAGTCAACTTGTCGCATAAGGAAAAATCACTTTTACCTGAAAACTTGCTGTAAAAATAAAAATATTAATCTATAACCGTTCCATATTTCCTGAAGGGACGCAGAAAGACCATCTTTCTGAGCTCGTCTGTGCTCAAACACGGCCCACAAAGCTGTCTGTCTTGGCGTGAAATGGGCAGGTGACACCACCTGCGTTTGCTGGTTGTCCCGTTCACCCCCTGCCTCTCCCCCGGAGCCCCGCGCTCGGCCGACAGGAACGGGCACCTCGGCCTGGGCTGACGTGATGAGACCAGTCTGAGCAGCAGCTCTGCCTGGTCCTGTGCAGGGTCACCGGCCTGCGGCCACTCTGAACGTGGACTCGGGACACGGGCATAGCTGGGCAGGTGTGGCACCAGGCAGGCCTCGGGGCCCCCAGCCACCTGGCTGCACCCAGACCCAAGGCCCCCTGCTCACCACGAGGCAGGCCTTTGGATTCTATCCTGTTTTGAAAATTGTTATACCTGCCAAGATGGTGTCTAAAGAAAACATCTTAAATATACTGATGAGATGAGAAAAACTCAAACACACGTCCTTGGACCACTGTCTTACAACAAGCCAATCTTCATACTACATTAAGTTAAAAAGGAAAAGGCAGATCTGAGTGGGAATTTGCCAACCCCAAAACCCCAGCTTTCACCAGGTGGCTTTTCACCAAAACGTGGGGGGCTCTGAGGGACACAGGAGGGTCCACGGGCCGCAGGGGACACCGCCTCGGCACCTCACCCACCTTGGGGCTCAGAGCTGAGGGGGGACACCCCACAACGCCGCCCCCCCCCCGCCCCCACAGAGCGCTGACACCACACCGTGGACAGAACGCCCCGGCTGCCCGAGCTCTGTAATCAAGGGCCATCTCAAAACTGAAAATTCTTGAAGCAGACCTGAGGTCAGGTTTCTTACTATGGAACACTCAGACGTCCCTAGGAGAAGACAGCTCCTCAGAGAAACCGAGTTTCTGGGGACCTGAGTTCAGGATCACCCACCGGATCTCTTCGTTGATGGCGTCCAGCTGCTCCTGCATCATCACGGTCAGAGTCTTGGCATTGGCCTGCCTGCTGGGCGACAGCTGAGTGGCCGAGCTGAAGAGGGTGACCCTGTCGCCCTCGTCGTCAGACACGCCCTCGTCACTCTCAAACGCCTGGGCCACATCGGCCAGCATGCTGGCTTGCTGCGTGCGCTCCCAGTCCTGCTCCTTCGGGGTCTGCACCTGGGCATGAGAGGACCACGTCTCGTCAGCGACATTCAGGGCAGCTCAAGTCTATCAGGAACTGAACCCAATTTTACATGGAAGCCCTGACTGTGGATGAATGGGCCATGCTCATGAGACACTGCCATCTCTTAAGCGAACAGGACTCAAGAAACAGGCAGGGGGAGAATCCAGTTCCTAGATGGCCTGGTGACACCCAGGTCACAGCATGGACGGCAGGCAATCCTATGAGGTTATTCACAAGGGTGGGCTGATGGAGTCAGAGACAGAAACCGAAAATTACAAAAATACATCCATGCCTCCATCAGCCAGGCTGGAAGAAAATAAGAAAAAAGAACCCTTCAGCTCGGCAGCCGCTGGGTCCCTATCAGCGGCCATCACTGGTACCAGTTCACCAGAGTGTGCCGTCCTCGCAGGCTCCCAGTCCTCCGTTTCCCAGGCTGGTCTGAACACCCACAGAGAGGCGCGAGCAGGGGCAGCCAGGAGACGGGAGGGCCAGCCCCTCCGCGGCTCTCCTCTCGGGACACAGGCCCTCGGGCTGTTCTGGAGGATGGCTCCTCGCACCGCAAGGCTGGCTCTGTCATCAGAGACACATGGGATTGTGCCTGCGGTGCCCCGTGCCACCCTCCTGCTCTCACACCTCACACCCTTGTCTCTGCAAACGTCCCCCCTGCCACACTGTCACCCAGGTCCTGCCTTCTTTCCCAGACATGACCTCAAAGGAACTGAGGGGCAGCCTCGAGGTGCTGGCTTGCTGGCTCCCTGTCCCCTGTGGCCAGTGCCCTCGCCTCCTGTCTTCGTCACGACCCCGCCCCAGGGCTGGGCTACCCCATTCGCTGGCTCCAGGACCACCTGCCATCATTCCTGCTCTGCTCCAGCGAACCAGCTGCCTATGGGTTCACCCCCATCAGCCCGGTCGGCATGTCCTCTCCCTTCTCTCGCCTTCCAATCGCACAAGGGGAACCAGCAGATTCCTCCTCCAGGGCTCCCTGCAGCGCCCACTGCGGGTCTCTGAAAGCTCCTTGGGAGTGGCCTCTACGGTCCCCCTCCCCACCCGGTCTCCACTTCTCTGCCAGCAGGCGGTGAGCCCCGCCCTGCAGGGCAACTCCCCGGGGGCTCGAGGAACCCATGTTACCAAGCCCCCTCCCTTCCTTGCCCTCCCCCACGACACCCCCTCCCCCAGCATGTCTCTCCCTGGGCTCCAGGCCCTGCCCTCCCTGCGGTTATTCCTCAGTCCCTTGCGCCCCTTCTCAACCTTGGAATGCAGGATGCCCCACAGCTCTACCCTTGCACCCCATCTCTCTCCACCGGCACCTGCCTGGTGACTTTACCATGCTCGTGCCTTTAAATGCCATCTGTATGCCCACGACCCCAAGTCCACCCTGAGCTGAATGAGTCCTCTCCCGGATGCAGGCCGGAACACTCAGCTGTTCTCCTGACACGTCCCTGGGACACCCCATGGGCTTGTCCACCTCAACAGGGCTGAGGCCCGGCTCTTAGCTCCCAGCCCCGGCAGCCCTCCTCACCTCAGGAAACAGGCTCTGGCCTCGAGCTGCTCAGGCCTGAGCCCAGGCTCCTCCCTGATGCGGCCCGCTCTCTCCCTTGTCCCCGCTGGTTGACATGACCCTTTTTCTATCTCCGAGTGGCTACTTCTCTTCCTGCCTCCAGGTCTCTGGTTCAAGGTCACCCTCCTGGTGTCACCTCACTGGCCACCCTGTTTACACACGATCGTCCCCTCCTCCTTGGACAACTCAGCCACTCTGGTCTCCTTTCCCTGCTCATTACTGTTCAACAGGCTGCACGGGTTTAAAAAGGGGTCCACAAATTCTTCCATCCTCCTCCCTTCAAGAGGCAGAAGGGGCAACTCCTGCTCAGCCCCTGAGCGAGGCAGGACTTAGCAGCTCACTCTCGCAAACATAAGCGAAGGTGTGCGGCCTCGAGACCAGGGCATGAAGGGCCCCGGGCTAAACCCCGCACTCTTGCTCTCAGAGGGTGTTCCGCGGAAAGCCAGGCCATGGGAAAGCCACACGGCAGGGACCTCGGCCTGTCCCCAGCAGCCAGGTGAGTCTGAAAGCCTGCCATCCAGCCCTGGGGTGCCTTCCCGCGTCTGTGCCCTCAGGAGGCCCTGAACCAGGCCCGCTTGCTACAATGCACAGGCACTGAGGACTGTGAGCTGCTCCCTGGGAAGTCACTAAGCTCTGCAATGATTCGTTACGTAGCAGTGGATAAAGAACACACACGGTTTTTAATTCACTGCTGGAATCCTACTTCTGACCATGTCTGGCCCAAACTAACTGCTCACTGAATGTGGAAGCTCAAAACACAGACATGTATGAACAAATACATGGCATGAATGAGGTGAAAACATAAAGGCACTTAAACTTCCAATGAGAATTCCTCTCACTATAAGCTGATGGGATATGTGTATCCATTTACTCGTAGGACGATTTCAAAACTGTGCTAATTAGTACCATGCTGGGCCTCACAATAGGCCACAAATTATTAAAATTGGTTAAGGAAAAAAAGCATGCCTTAAAAGTAAACTCTTAGCCAGAAAAAGGAAAATGGGAAGACGTAAAGCGACCTATCAGCGCTTTGTTCCAAACCCACCTCAGGACCACAGTGTGAGGGGGCAGGTGCCTCACAAGGTGCCCACCAGGGATGGGAAGGGGGCGGCGGGGTCCTTGCCTCGGATGGCTCATCGTGCAACGCTGCCAGCCGGCCTTTCTGGGGGCACCACAGCACCGCCCCGTTGCCCAAGGAGTCTGCCGGCCGGTCCGCCACAGGGAACCTGAGGTCCGGGGCGCTGCCCAAGTGGGGTCGGCTGAAACACACGGCAAAGAGCAGCACTGTTAGAAGAAAAGAGAGCTCACTCTGTCAGACGGGCCAAAGCCTGTCCATTTGGAAGATCGGCAATTTCACAGCAAAAGGGCCCCCGGGAGGGCACTGCCCTCCTGGCTCCAATAGCAACAGGCCGCCCGCTGCTCCGCAGACACTCAGGGCTCATCCCCAGCAGCTGGAAAACTCCTGTATGTGGGGAAGGCAGTGCTGACGCGAGGGTGTGGAGCTGACTAGGACAGGATCGGCTGTCTGGGGTTGGGGCGTCCAGGGTCCCCCTGGAGCCCGCTCTCAGGTCCCAGGGCAGGGCCTGCACCTGCTCTGCTTTCCCCCTGGCACCCCACCTCCCCTTCGGCCCACGCCTGCTCTGACCTCCCTCTCCCACGGGAAGTCCGTGGATCACAATCACCGGTCTGCCTGGAACACTGTCTGCACGGCTCTCAGTGTTTTTAAAGGTGCCTCAGACAACCCGCAGCAGAAAAGCCTCAGACCCACAGCTCGGAGCTGAGCACCATTGGTGTCTCCCATTAAAGCAGAGGTGAGCGTGTCACCGGACTCTGGGCTGAACAAGGCCCAGTACAGATGCTCAGGCCCTGAGCACTAAGGCCTGGGCCTGCAGGTGCCAGGAGCTCACTCAGCAGGGGCCTGCTGGGAGGCAGGGCGGCCCCGCCTTGACTGTGAGCCGCCTGCACTGCAGGACCGCCCGGGCTCTGCTCAGTCTTCTCTCTGGGAAGAGGGGGGTGCCTTCACGTGCAGGAGTCCCTAAACCCAGGAGACAGGGCCTTCCTCCGAGGACAGGACACCCCATATGCTGCAGAGTGGCCAGGGCCGACCACCAGCTCAGCCTGCTCGGGGTCACACACTGCTCTGCTCGACGGTTTTGCAAGGAACACTGTGCTGCACAGGAGATGGAAGTCTGGAATCTCCCGGAGCTACCCTGTCTTCCCTCCCGTCTCCCCTCCCTCCTGACAGAACTGTTCCCTTCTCTGCTCCACTTCCACCCAAGGGCCTGGGGCTAGAGCACACTTGGGAACTGGGTGGGGGGTACGACACAGTCCCGCTGTGGACTGCGGGCCCTCGAGGGTCCTCTGAGGGCCACAGAGGCCTCCGGGTTGGGTCACCCCCCATCCATCGCCTCCCAGTCCCCTCGCGGGGTGCAGCCTTCATCTCTCTCCCCCTCCTCACCCGAAGCTCTTTCCTCCGGGAGAAGGTCTCAGAGACAAGGTGACCAATTCCTCTGGGAGGTCCCACCAAATACGCCGTGCCTGCCCTGCCTGGGAGCCAGTTTTCAGTCCCCACTCCCTCCCTCCTGAGGCAGCACAGTGCCCCCCACCCAGCCCACACTGCCCACAAGCCCCACTCCGAGGCCCCACCTGTGCTGCTAAGTCACTGCTGTGACCCCTCCAGAGCTGCCTCCTGGAGACACCCCTCCCTCGCACCAGCCGCTGTGGCCCACTGTCTTCAGAGCACAGCGGCTCCTCCTGCCCCGCGGCTGCTTCCTCTTCTCGTCTCTCACTCTCACTGACACACACGGGACTGGTGACCAGGACCCAGGCTTCTCCATCTGAAGCCCCCAATTGTGTCAGGCCTCGGGTCCTGGCACCAGGTCCCTCCTCCTTACCCAAAAACCCCCAAGAGGAGGAGGCCGTGTCCACCTCCTCTTCCTCCACTGTCTACGCAGTCCTCCTCACACTCACCTCGTCCACCCCGGGAGCAGGGGTTCCCCACCTCTGACAGCCCCAGCCCCTCACCCTGGAGGAGCTCTGCCACCAAGTCCGGCCACGTCCCCTCCTGTTCTACAGGGCACGTGCTCTCCTTGAACTCCACCCGCCGTGGTTTCAGACACAGGACCAGTTTCTGGCTCTGCCTTTGTCTCAAATGACATCTCCTTTTCTCTAGAAGAAGGCTGGGTGGGGGCTCTGGACTGCGAGGATCCCCTAAGCACACAAACACAGAAATATGCGTATGGGCTCCAAATTGTCTCCTAAGTCAGGCTGCAAGCAGTAGTCGATTTCCTACAGATGAATGAATGTCACCAGTAAGCACTTAATCACCTTTGCTAGAGTTTCTCTCTCACTTGTGACCGTTTTCCGTGAAGAAGCCAAAGAAACATTTAAATACTCAATAAGAATTATCGCCCCTCTAACAATGAGGAAGAAAAAAGCAGGATGCTCAGTAATCTGCTCTCCTCATTCACAAGCCAGGTGATTCCTCCCACCGCAGTCAAAAGACTACAGGTCATTAACCTTCTGCGACTCTTCAGAAACATCGGTGTCACAGTCTGTCAGGCCCCTCAAATGAACACGCCCAAATATCAACTGGTCGGCCCCCTACTTCCAAACCTCTGCCTGTGGTTTTGAGTGTTGTCAATCCTGTGACTACCACTCCGTGGTACCAAGTTTGACCCTAAGGAACGATGCTTGTCTCTTCCCTCTCGCTGGCCACGAAGCTACAGGCTCCTTGAGGTGCGACCATGAGCAACACCCAGTCATACTGTCCACACACCAGACAGGCCCTTGTCACACTCGACAGCGCTGAGGGGAGCTGCCCGGGGGAGCAGCCTACCTGTGGTGGAAGGGAGCCCCTCGCAGTCTCGTCTGGTCCACTTCGGCTCTCAGGGGTTCCAGGTTTAGAATCAGCTGGTCCTACGAAACAGCAAATGACACAGCCTGCACCGCTTGCTTTCTGGATGTCAAGTGACTTGCACCAAAATGTGCAGAACAGGTTACGTGAGTAGGTATCAACTCCCAACATTTTAATTCTGAGAAAATGTTCTCTAAGAGTCCCTAGCAAATAGAAACACTCAGAACAATATTAACCCTTATAAACCATAATGAGGAGGAAGTTCCATCTCAGGTGTAGAAAAGGTTTCTCTGGAGGAAACATGGCAAGCCATTAACAACGATGAAGTCTGTAGAGAGAAGCTGGACTTCAGGCGGGGGGTTCGGGTCAGGGGGACACGACTCACTCTATTGCCCTCCCTCCTCTCACTGCTTTCAATTGTCTCCATGGAGCTCACCTGCATCCCTCACATTCATTCCTCTACAGCCCACTTCACTTGCTCATGGGGTAAAACAAGTCAAACGGGCCAAGTCTGTGAGTCACTCAACTCAACCTGGAAGCTCTGTGCTGTCGGCCATGGCAGTCACTCGCCTCGTGCAGCCCCTGAGCACGTGAGACAGGCTGCTGCAAAGCCCGATGTGGAAATCACACAGAGGATTTCAAGACACGTGGTGAAAGAAGGACGTCGAGTAGCCCGTTGGTTTTTAGGAAATTTTAGATTGTGTAGGTGGCTCGTATTATCTTTCTGACGCACAGCACAGCCCACGTGAATGGCTCACGCTTTGTCTCAGCTCTTGGGTGAATCCAGAAAGGACTACTCAGAATTCTGAACCACACACAACAGCCACACACTCTAAATCCATCTATAATGCAAACACATTCAGTGTTCAAAACCAGAAGTGCTATACGTGTTACAACAGTGGATTCGCCATAAGGAGAACGTAACTCGACTTCTGCTAAGCATCTGCTCAAACTCATGTCCACTGAGTTGGTGATGCCGTCCAACCGTCTCATCCTCTGTCATCCACTCTCTTCCTGACTTCAATCTTTCCCAGCATCAGGGTCTTTTCCAGTATGAAAATTCATATTAAAAAACTGGAAATAATTACCTCAAACAATTTTTAAATGCAATAACAAAGTTGCCAAGTCTGTGTTTTATAAAATGAGCATCAATTTCAAGGTTTAAAAAGCTGTTTCAGAACCTACTGTATTAAAAAAAAAATGGAGAGAAGACAAAAGAATCATCTATTTGAGATTGGCTCTGTATGAGAAACTGCTGAGACGAACTGACGGGACGGGTCATGGGTATTTATTATACTACTCCATCCACTTTTGTGCATGTTTGCAATTTTCCATCGTAATACATTTTCAAAGTTTATTTTCTGTTAAAGCAGAGTCTTCTCCAGCAACACAATTTGAAAGCATCAATTCTTCAGTGCTCAGCCTTCTTTATGGTCCAACTCACACCCATACGTTACTACCGGAAAAACCATAGTTTTGAGTATATGGTTTGTCGGCAAAGTGATGTCCCTACTTTTCAATATGCTGTCTATGTTGGTCATAGCTTTCCAAGGAGCAAGCATTTTTTAATCTCATGGCTGCAGTCACCGTCTGCAGTGATTTTTGAGCCCAAGGAAACAAAACCTGTCACAGCTTCCACAATAAGGCATTGGCATTCAAAGATTTTTAAAGCAAAACAAAAGTTGACTTTGAATTGGCTTAGTCTAGTCATAAACAGCATCCCGATCTCAACAGCCTCTGAGCAGCAGTTATGAAAGTAAGAAGTGCACCCCTGATCGGGAGATATTGAGCTCTCCACCTAAGCGGGGAGGGCGCCTCACCGCGGGTCGCATGATGGGAGTCAGAACCACTGCCCCCTGGAAGCCCGCCTGTGAGGCTCTGCAGTCCAAGCCCAAGAACACAGGTATGGTGGGGACAGTACTGACACGTGAGGCTGGACCCGGGATCCCCACTCCATTTCCTGGATGGTCTGTATTGCCGTGTGGCCAACCTTTCCGGGAAACCTCTCTCAGGACTCGGTGACGCGAGCCTCCACCATCACCCTTTCCTGTCGTGATGCGCCTTCTGTCGCAGCACAACTGCGGTTCTCCTGTCTAGAGGCAGCCATCCTACACACACACCGTGTCTGGACCAGCAGTTTGGCATGTGGGACTCCAGCGCCACGTCCGAGGCAAGCAGGCTCCACACCTGGGCGCCATGCCTTCAGTTTCATGGGCCCCGGGCTGGCACCCCAGGTTTGTCTGAGGGGCAGTCGTGAGGTCCACCTGTATCCCAAGCAGCTCCCCGGACTGGCTGGTCAGAGCAACAAGCAGCCTCTTTGAATGTGGGGAGGCCCTGGCTCCTGCCCACTGCCTATGGGCGACCACCTCTGGCCCTGCTCCCGAGGAGGTGGGTGCCCGGATCAGCAGATGGGGCCACACAGGCACACACTCGATGCCAGAGACGGGAGTGGTGGAGAAAGGCAGTGCTGGCCCCCGCCCAAGCCACGTCTCCTGCCCAGACGCCGCCTCCCCGTCAGCACAGGCACCCGCTGCAGCTCCTTGTTCTTTTCCTCCAGTTGGGACTCCATCTGGCGCAGCCTATCCTCCATGCTGCTGTGTCTCTCTCTCCTGCCTGTCGGCCAAGAACAGCGTCAGCTCCGCTCACAACAACCCTGTCCTGACGGCACGCGGGCTGTGATCGCAGGGGCGGCAAGCGGGCCATGCTCTGTGCGAACCACGGGCCCTGGGTTCGCGGGGGGCACGCCCGCATGCCTGCTCACACAGCCTGCGCGGCTTCGTGTGTGACACATGGCTCACGGAGGGTGCTGGTGACCAGCTCGTGAGAGGAGACGTGCTCCCCGTGCCCCGGGCCCCACACCCACGGCTGCTGCGCTCCCTCCTTGGACTGCCTGTGGCGAGCCCGCGCGGGCAGCAGACAGCGGCAAACGCGAGGCACACGTTCTACCTTCCTAAGCTGGGAAGGAAGTTCCAACCGTTTAGCCTCCTGAGTGGTAGAGCTTCCGGAAGACAAAAGGTCGGACTACAAGGCCGACTGGGGATGGACAGCAGAGATGCCAGGGGAGAGGAGAAACCAAGCCTGGAGAGGAAGATCACAGCAGAAGGGTGCCCCCTGGCGGCTGTTAGTGACCCTGCTCTGGGAGGGTCGGCGAGCACGGGACACCGGCAGCCTCCCGCGACGTGATGGCCCCTCGGGTGCTCACTGAGCTCCTGGCAAGGCTTCCGACAGCTGCGTCAGCACAGACCCAGCCCGACTCTCTATGTTCAGCCAGTGCCCACCGGCAGCACAGGGCAACACCTTTCCCGCCACAAGGACAGGGTGGCTGGCTGGCTGGCAATGGGGTCGATGCCCCCAGCAGTGCCACATCCCACAGACATGGCCTCTCACCCGCGGGCTCCTGGGGACGGCGAGTGGGGAGTGGGGCCTCGGGTCTGCACGTGCCCTGCTGGGACTTCTTTAACAAGTGTATGGATAATGACTTAAAACTGTGTTCATTACAGAGCTATTTTGGCCATCTCTTAAACGAGAATGGGATTTTTCTAGGTCTCTATCCTGCTAGGCTTTGAGTGGCTGACTGAACTCTGAGCAGCAGTGACTCGGAGCTGAAGCGTCCTAGGGACACACACAACTCGGGACAAAACTGGAGGGAAATTAACGTAGGGATGACGCAGAAGTGGGGCCTGCCTGACACTCAGGGAGCGCTCCCATCTCAGACGGGCAGCACGACCCCCGCGTCTGCGCTCCTGTGTGGACTGAGCAGCACGGGCAGGGGCGCGGTGGGAGAGCAGGGGAACAGGCCCTCCCTGCGCCCGCCCCCCAGGGACCCAGAGCAGCACCTTGGAGAGCGAGGCCACCCTCTGCGCCTGCTCCGCCTCCACCTCGGGCAGCGTCTCTGCCCTCCGCAGTCTCGGCTGCAGCTTCTCTACCAGCTCCAGGCGCTCCTGCAACTGGCGGTTCTTATCCTCTGTCTACAAAGGGAGAGCAGAGGATCAAAACAGGCCGAGAGGTGTAGCCACTGTCGCTTTAAGCAAGCTGAGACAAAACCTAAATGCACGTGTCTAGTGGATTCATTCTGTTTCGGAAGCTCCGTCAGGGTAAATTTTCTCTCAGTGTTCCTGGGCTTGGGCTCAATGAGCAGAACACCTCCTGCCAGAGTATTTGCTTTTCCTAAGCGTTCCCCAAGGACGTCTTAAAAAAAAAAAACAAATTCTTATATATTAAAGAAGATCTGTAGAAGCTTATTCATTCTTATTGACAAGTTAAGGGAAGAAGGGTTCACTACGGACCCTTCTTAAAACATCACCAGAATCATCACTTAGAGGGAACCCTACCGACCGCAGATGGCTACGGGCGTGTAAGCCAAAATATGGCTTTCATCTCCTCTGAAATACAGACCTGATAAGAGCGTGCCTGGTGAAATGCCAGTCAACTAGTATTTGTAAATGCACGATTATTCTTTTAACAGATCTTCTTACTCTGAAAAACTTTCAATGTAGAACAGACAGATTCTTTTTTAAAAAAGAAAAAAATTAAAGTATCTATAAGCTCAGGTTCCTGAGAGGTTAGCATTTGTTTCTAAGCAGCTTTCTTACTTTTTCTGTGTGCGTATTCCTCTATGTACGTACACAAACAATATGCTGTGCTTTAAAACCCTCAGAAAACAATAGCATATGGTACATAGTATTTTCTGATCTGCCTTTTACAGCCATTATTTTGTATATCGTAATGCTTTTAGTTAGCATTCCCCATCATACATTTCAATGGCTTTCTAGTATTTAATTTTTGTGGTGGGGACAATGATACACTTTGGCACACACCAGACTGACTCACTTTGTTTTGGAGAAGCCAGATTTGGTTTTCCTGGTTAAATCCTGATTATCTGAGACCACTCGGGAACAGGAGCGAGTAAGGCTCACCAAACCACAGGAAGTAGAATCCCTAATCAGACCGGAGCTCTAACCCTGCCTTTTGTCACAGTGACCCCAGTTCCCAACAGGCAGCCAGCTGCCGTGAAGTTCCCTGCTGCTCTCTACTCTTTCGGTAAAAACTCTAACAAGCCAACAGATTCACGTTCAAGTAAAACAAAAGAGTCAGGAATGGAATTCCACAAAATGGTTAAACCAAGTCCCAAATAATGCAAACCTGTAAGTTGCAGTCACCCGCAATTTTTTAAAAATGTATTTCCTTCCAGTACAGCTGATTTACCATGATGTACATCCACTTTTGAACACAGTATTTTAGGGTCATAAGAACTTTACACTGGGACTTGATTTCCAATGTGGGAGTCACATGAAAAGATCTTTACCTTCCTTCCTCAGGAATTCACTACTATAAAAGTCAGACACAGTTCAGAAAGGCCATTACCTGTCGATGCCTAGAATCCTTATTTGCAATTTCATTTTCAAGTTTATCATTGATGTCGTCCTAAGTTTCAAATCAAACATAAAGTTAACGTCCTCAAAATAAAAGTCCTAGACACGGCAGTTTTCTCGGACGTGAGCAAAAATGCGCCTATCCCAAAGGTCACATTTGCCATGATTGGCACCCATCTGTCTTAACGTTCTGTCCAGCCACTTGGTTGACCAAGCTTCTTTTCTACGTAACAAACCCAAACAGCAAACGAAAAGTATACTAAACTACCCTGTTATTGCAAGAATTCCAGGAGGGAAGGTATCTGGCATGAAGTCAGGACCTCTGTCTGCTACACCATACAGGCGGGCTTGACCCAGAACAGGGAGGGACCTTCAACAGATCCAACGGGGAGCTCTGAGGCTCGTTTCCTCGAGTAAAAGTTGGAAAAGTCTCATGCAATTTCCTCAGAATTAAAGTAGCATATTAACGAGTGGAAACAGAAGTCAAATTGTACACAACTGGGAGCAGCCTTCTCAAGCCTAGTTCTTCAAAAGCAGACTTACACCACATGGATGAAACGCTCAAACCAGGACCAGAACTTGCTGCTGGTGCAACTCCTGTCCGCCACCTCAAAATCCACTTCAGGTCCCTCCCTGGTCACTAAGTAGCCAATGTGGGCAAAGTCCTAACTTTAAAAGTGTAAGGTCTTGAAAACGCTTTTTCTAGAGATCTATACGTATTAAACTCTGACACCTAATCTCCTGTTGTCAAAGAGTAGTGTGAATAGCTTATACAAACCTGTGCAAATATTTCTGTTTTGAGTTCTCACACAGAATTACTCACACCAAGCTACTGAACAAGTACACCTGCTGTACCACATGTTGGAGGGGTTCTCTCTGAGACGGTCTCACGGGGGAGGGGTGGGCAGGGTGGGTGCTGTCTGTCTGTGCACAGAGGAGAGGCGAGGCTCACAGGAAGAGGCCTGAGTCCCCAGCACTCTTCTGTTTTCACAGTGACCGCTAGGGAGTTTCTCATAAATCATGACACCCGCAGACACGACCGCCAGAGACATCACGATTCCACATGGTTACACAGCTCGGGCCTGAGGATCTGAGCGTGAGCAAACACCACTCGACTTGTCTGACCGCCGGTATCACTGTCACACATCCCTTCAAGGAGCGGAACCTCAGAAAACTCGAGAAGATGGCCAGGCAAGCTGCCTCAGCAGAGCCCACACAGCATGCTCCCATCTCTCCGAGAGAACAGGCTCCACAGGTGTCACCAGACTCGCCTGAGTGAATCAGAAGCAAATTTCAGCATCATCAGGAACACATTCGACAGGCAGTTGCGGGGGGGCGGGGATGAACCGGGAGACTCGGGTTGACATATATACAGCACTGATACTACACATAAAGTCAACGAGTGAGGACCTAGTGTACAGCACAGGGAAGTCTACTCAGTGCTCTGTGGTGAAGTAAATGGGCAGGAAATCTAAAAGAGAGACAGATACATAAATAGATAGACAGACAGATGACTGATTCACTTTGCTGTACAGCAGAAATTGACACAGCAGTGTAAAGCAACTATACGCCAATAAATGAATGAATGGATGAATGAATTTTTAGAAAAGGAACACAGTGGGCCCCCTAGAACTTGTGCAAAGGAGGAGTCCACACCCAGGGTGCAGCACAGCGTCAGGGCTGCCCTCGTGTTGCTCCACTGCCAACGGACTGCCTGGACCAGGCCTCTTCTCCCCCAGAGACCTCGACGCAGAGGCAGGGAGGCAGCCAGTTGCGGTCTCTCCAGTGCTCTGCTCTTACTCACGCAGCCATCCCAAGGCTGAGATCCCCGGGAGAACAAGAAACCCACATTCCACCTCAGGACAACAGACACAGCTGCAGTCACTCACTTCGCGGACGTCCCGCTCAAGTTTTCTGTTCCTGTCCTTGGACTGGAGGAGGTCCTTCCTGGCCGTGTCCAGGTCCTCCTCCAGATGTTTCACGTGGGCAGAGAGGGCTGCCAGGCGCTCCTCCATCTGCCTCTGCTCCCGCAACTGCCTCTGTATGATTTCCTGGAGCTCTGTCTCCTTCGCCAAGCCGTCCGAGGGTCTCTAAGGGGGAAAGGAAGCCTTACACAGCCTGGTTTTGGGAGGGAGGGAACACAGTACTTCCGGGCAATCTGTGAGGTCAAAACTGCCTTCTGCGCTCTGGGAGCTCACAGGACCCTCACGGCCACTCAGACCTACATGGTGCATCGGTGAGAGGTCCCAACAGCCCCGCACAGACTGGATGGTAAGACGAGAACCAGACAGAGAGCGAGACCAAGGACTTGCCTTTCCATTGGCGCTTGGCATGTTTTCTTGCTCATGATGTACATCAAGCACCCTGTCCGTTAGTATCTTTTCCTGGTTATTCTCCTCTGAAAGAATCATCTGCTAAAACCAAAACATTGAATCAGAGTAAAGAAATTAAGTAAAGACAGCAAAACTCCACCTGGAAAACTCAACTCTAAACTGAAAACACAACATAAAAAGAAAATACATGGTGATGCTATCCATCCCGAATACCACCAGGTGATTCGAGTCAGAATTTGTCTTCTACTGGACAAAGGGGTACTTAAGAGATCCTGCAGCTCTGAGCCACAAGTCTAGTTTACTAGTCATTAAAGTAACCCTGGTGGGCGGGTCCTCAATCAGAAAGATAAATAACATCTGATGCCCACCACTACAGCCTTCATTCTTTTTTAAAATGAAAGGATTCAAATGACAAACCCTTCACGGAAATTACACAAAGACTGATCAAACTTACCTCTTTATGTGTGGCACCTAATTCTTCTTCGAACAAACTACAGCTCTCGAGTGCTACTCGTAATCACCTCTCAACTCAAATAAAAGGGGCCGAGTCACTGTGTGTTGATGTGTGTATATATGTTAGTACACTTCTTAGTGTATACTCACCCTAATACATGGGTACTGTCACAGAATACCTTTAATGTCTCTCATTGATCTTAACGTCAAGAGAATCTGCTTGTTAACAGCTTTAAATTCTAAGTTTGAGAGAACAAAATGTTATCCTAAATTAATTATTACCCAGTTTTTAACTGCAAATTGATATACAGAATATAATAAATCTTGAGACATTCATGCCAACGAATACTTTTTAACTGGGGGCTTCCCAGGTGGCTCAGTGGTAAAGAATCCGCCTGCCAATGCAAGAGGGCAGGTTCGATCCCTGGGTCAGGAAGATTCCCCGGAGTAGAAGATGGCCACGCACTCCAGTATGCATGACTGGGAAGCCCCATGAAGAGAGGAGCGTGGTGGGCTACAGTCCACAGGGTTGCAAAGATTCGGACATGACTGAGCATGTACGCAGGCAACGCTTTTTAACCATATAAAACTCTGACTTCTTACAGAAAAAAATGTATATACAAGAATTCAAGACGCTCAAAACTCAACTAGTTACATAAATATGTGCATCATCCACCTAACAAGGCAGCAAGTGTACAAATCCAGGACGGCCGGATGGCTGGTACCTTCTCGTCCAGGGCCTTGTGGTGTTCAAAGAGCAATTTCAGCGCCCTGAGCACCTCCACCTCACTCGTCATGCCCGCTGGGGACTGCGCCTGCCGCTTGCGCGCTGTCATCCTGACGGGTGGCCTATATCGGGAAACCAGGCGCTCCAGGAGCTCCAGCAGCAGCTGCAGGGCAGGGCCAAAGGAACACCTTCAACCTCATGCTCAAATTCCGGGCGGATAACTCCTCTCAGCCTCACGCTATAGCCGGAAACACGCTAAGGCACGTCGGAATCCCGCCAGTGCAGTCGAAAGTTAGAGTGGACTTCCCCAGGGGTCCAGTAGTTAAGACTCCACGCTTTTTCAAGGATCATGGGTTTTAACCCCTGGTCAGGGAACTAAGATCTCACACAAAGTGTAGCGTGGACAAAAATGTAAGTTAAGAGAACTCCCCCCTCATATGTACTAAAATTACATTAGCTCTCATCAGAAATTTGAAGCAAGGCTATGAGAACCCCGAACTGATCCACCCTGGTCTGCTCAGTGGGAAGATGTGAAAAATGACTTGAAAATCAGACAAAGTTTAAAGACAGCACACGGAGGCCAGCGGTGACCCCCACGGGGCAAATGTCAACACGTGAGAATCCCCCTACTGACCCTGGTGTAGTTTCTTTCAGCTTTTAGCTGAGCGATCTCCTCTTGTCTTTCACGCAGCTGCTGCCTCCATGTGTGTAGTTCTTCAGGAGCTGGAAACGCCTAGAAAACAGTTCAATGAGAAACTAAATGCAAACAAATTAAAAAGACAGCGAGACAGTGAAGACTGACCCTGTCAAGTCTCTCCAGGCTCCACACAAAGGATCTCCATGTCCCTCCAGAGAAGAGGGGTCCACTGACCCCCAAGACAACACAGGCCACCACAACTCAGACCGGCCTTCGGCCTCCACCTCGACCTGGCAGGCACGTGGCAGGAGAGAACCTGGAATCCAAGCCTGCCTTCTCAAGACCCAGGGACATTTGAGAAACTTTCCAAAACGTAAACCTAACAACAAAGTGGATAAAGAGATTCTTAAACGACACACAGACCAGTGACCTAGAGCCACTGGGGAGAGTGAAGAAAAAAAGGAAGGTCTACAAGGCCACGAGGCTTTGGAGTGTTCCTCTGGGAAAAAGGCGGATGGCACCTCAAAGCCATCTGTTAGCCTGACTCCACGGAAGCCACCCAGTCATTCAATCAACCGGTTAAAATGTTAAATTTATGTTATATGTACTTTACCACAATTTGCGTGCATGCGGGGCCGTCCACGTGGTGAACTTGCTCAAACTGAACCACACGGAGTCTTTCATTCTTCTCTTTTTCTTTGCAGAGATTAGAAAATCCTGGGGTACGTATCCCCTACTACATACTGAGTGTTCAGCACCCAGAACAGTGCCCAGCACTTGTAAGAGGCATGTAGTAGACATGTGTAGCTATGAGGGTGTATGTCATACACGTAAACAGTAGGTACCTGTCATTAAAATACTGGACACACTGGTCTGTGCTTTGTAAGATGGGAGACATTAACGGGCTTAGCCTTTCTGCTTCAAGGACTGACTCTCTAGCTCGATCCTCATGCCCCCGAGATTCCTCCTAGCCCGTATATCCTTTCTTTGCAAGAAGGGAGACATTAAGGGGCTTAGCCTTTCTGCTTCAAGGACTGACCCTATAGCTCAGTCCACGTGCCCCAGTGACTTCTCCAGCCAGTGTTTCCCTTCTTGTGGGGCCCCCGCCCATCCTCCACGCAGCAACTGCACAATCTCTTACAAGGTAAACCTGCTGGGGTCGATCCTGCCCGCTACGGCCACAACGCCCTGGCCGGCAGGGCCCACAACCATGCTAACAAAATGAAACACAACCCCAATGCTTCGCCGGGTGAGGGCCAATCTGACGGGCCCAGCCCCTGGCTGCTCTCACCTCAGGCCGCTCTGCTTCCAGGACGTGGGCTGAGGCCAAGTCCTTCCTAGTCTTCGCCTTTGCCTTGGGGTTGCAGCGCTGGAATAACGCCCACAGGCGGGCCCTTCTGCGACCCATCCTCGCGGATGGGGACAGCCCCCCACTCGGGGGCAACTGCTGTTTCACGGTAGGATACCTCGGCTACCGAGCTATCACCACCAATCTCGCACTACGACCACCGCTCTCACACACACACTGCTCTCACACACCACTCTCACACACACTGTTCTCACACTATGACCACTGCTCTCACACTATGACCACCAAATGGCATGAAGGCTCTGCCTCCAGCACATCTCCCAGGAGCCCAGAACTGGAACCCACTCAGTCACAAGGGGCTCCGTGGCAACAGGGGGGCTGGGCTCAGGCCCACTGTCAAGGGTGCAGAGAGGGGGGAGGGGCAGCCAAAAAGACAACAATTGAGTGTGGAGTGCAGGAGAAGGCAGGCTGTGCCCACGGCTCAGGCCCCCTGTCAAACATGACCCTGCAAGGTACTGGGTCACAGTCGAACCAACCAGTATAAACTCCTTCAGAAACCACCACCCCTGGGAATGAGCACGTCTTCTAAGTGGGCTTCTGCCCCCTCTACCCCCTAAACAAGCCTCCAGTGAGGCTACTGAAAGGGCAGCCCTGAACTCAAGGGCGTCCCCAGAACCCACCCGGCTGAGGAGGACTCACCACGCTAGCTGCCCCTCACCCCCACCCTGAGCTCGGTCCTCCCTGTCGGACTCCCTCACTCGAGCTCAGCAAGGGCTTGACCCACCTCGCTCCAGGCACTTAAAATGAACCCACAGTGCGTGCAGGGGTTCATTCAACCTGCTGCGAACTTGCCCTCTTAACTTCGACCCTTGGCTTCCAGACGACTCTGCCCCGTGGGGGCTGCATGGTGGAGGTTCAGGGGTGTCCCTGCCTCGAGCTGCGACAGCCAGCGCCTCCCACACCCCGCCTGAGTCTCCCACCCCTCTCCTGGCTCCACTCCCACCCTCGCGGCTCTCCACTCGCCAGGGCACAGGCCACTTGCTCCTGGCTCAGCCCGGACCCCTGCTGTCATTTGAGGACCTCGGTCCCCAGGGTGCTTGGGGTCCTATATCCACCCATCTCAGCAATTACACACTCTGGGAGAGACAAGAGTACGGTTTGGGGTCCCGCCCTCAGTTCACCCTGAACACATTCTCTTTTTTTAGCTTTATCTACTGGAGTTCTCTGAGATGTGTTCTTAAAACATCAACTGTTGCTTTCAAAAAGACTGTAAAGTCACTGTGCTCAACTTTACGAATAAAATCTTCATTTTCCACCTTAAAGTGAAACTGGAGGGAAGACTAAAAGCAGTCATTTTTTCAAACTGAAAAAGAAAACCCACATGTGACCATGTCACAGAATACAGGTCACGTAACCCCTCCCTCCTCAGCCTTGGCCTCCACCACCAGCAGCCTGTCATCGCAAGGCCTGCCCTGGGCCGCCAGGGGCAAGGCAGAGGGGAGACCGGCTCCTCTGTCTCCAGGCCGCGTGGGCCGCCTGCTCCACCTCCTTCCCAAGTTCACGTGGCACTGAAACAGCCCGGGCAAGCTGGGGATTCTGACCAGAAACACAACCGTGGGTACCAAGCAAGGACCCCTGGTTCTTGTTTTCCCTGGTATCAAATAAACTTGATCAAGACAATTACTGTGGCTGTTACATGTGGCTTCAGATGACAGAAGACCCCCCCAGGGTGTCTCCACTTCCAGTGACAGATGCAAGCATCTTGTAGGTCAGCCTACCAAGAACAAGAAAAGCTTTAGCTTTTAGCTTTTAAGGTTTAAAAGAGGTCCTTAGGCAGCCACAATCCAAGATTTCAAACAAAAGCGAAGCCCAGTGAGGGAGCTGGAGACTGAGAGGGCCGCTCCTTCCCTCGGGGCATCTGAGCAAAGCCGACTCTGCGAAGAAAAGGAAGGGAAAAAGTCAAGCAGAGGGGGCTGGCTAACACAGCTCTGGAGGGTTCCTTGGGCTGTGGAGACAAAAAGTCGAGCGCAGGCCTGATGAGTCAGTCCGGATGTCAGAAAACGTACCCAACACTCTGCCCAAACCGGCTGAGGGCTGACTATCAGTCACCTCGTGGTGCTCAGGAGAGACGGTGGGCTTCAGGACCTGCCGAGAAGGGGGGGCCCTGGGAGCCACCCCAGGCTTCCAGACACTGGAGACGCTGGAAAGCTCCTCCCTGGGGTCGGAGGGGGAAGGTGGGTGAAGGCGGCTGAGACTGAGCTTACAAGGACCCCCAAGCCTCAAGTCCCTCAGGCCCTGAGTGAACAGACAGCTCTGTCCCCACTGGAGGTCTGCGTCAGAGGAAACTCTGGAGAAGGCAGCATCACTCAGAACCTCTAGGGTTTTCCAAACATAATGTCCAACATGCAACCAAAAAAGCAAAAGAGGGTGTAACAACAAACAGGACCAAGAGGAAAAGAACTGAACCAGATCCAGAGGTATGAGATATGTATCAGCATATCAGAGGCATGCTAGAGGTATCAGATGCAAATGTCACCTGTTCAAAAATATACTTGACAAAAGGGGAAATTTCTGAGAATCAAAACCAATCTAGAACTTTACAATAACAGTGACTGAATTTAAGAACTCAGTCTCTGGGCTTAACATCAGATTGGACGTAGCTGAAGAGAGGATCAGTGAACTGAAGGACGGATCGGTTACAATATATATATACGAGGGAAAAAGGATAGAATGTATTGAAGGAGTCTGTTGTTAAACTATGTTGTTAAAAACTATAAATGGGGGCCCTCATGGTGGAGAAAAGACAGAAAGGGGAATAAGAAATGCCTCCAGGGGTTGAAACTAAAGAGCCTCTTAATGAAAGTGAAAGGCGAGAGTGAAAAAGCTGGCATAAAACTCAACATTCAAAAAATGAAGATCATAGCATCCGGCCCCATCACTTCATGGCAAATAAATGGGGAAACAGTGCAAACAGTGGCACACTTTATTTTCTTGGGCTCCGAAATTACTGCAGATGGTGAAATTAAAAGATGCTTGCTCCTCGCAAGGAAACCTATGACAAACCTAGACAGCATATTAAAAAGCAGAGACATTACTCTGCCAACAAAGGTTCATTTAGTCAAAGCTATGGTTTTTCCAGTAGTCATGTATGGATGTGAGAGTTGGCCCATGAAGAAGGCTGAACGCCAAAGAATCAATGCTTCTGAACTGGGGAGTTGGAGAAGACTCTTGACAGCCCCGTGGACTACTAGGAGATCCAATCAGTCAGTCAATCCTAATGCAAATCAATCCTGAATAGTCATTGGAAAGACTGATGCTGAAGCTCCAATACTTTGGCCACCTGATGCAAAGAACTGACTCATTGGAAAAGAACCTGATGATGGGGAAGACTGAAGGCAGGAGGAGAAGGGGACGACAGAGGGTGAGCTGGTTGGATGGCATCACCGACTCGATGGACATGAGCTTGAGCAAGCTCCAGGAGTTGGTGATGGACAGGGAAGCCTGGCGTGCTGCAGTCCGTGGGGTTGCAACGGGTCAGACGTGGAGCGACTGAACTGACTGACAGGGACAGTGGCAAGAGCTGGTTCAAGAATCAGACCATTGAGTCAAAAATGAAAACCACACATTGGTTTCAGCAGCTCTGTGGGTGCCTAAGGCTAGAAGAAAATGTTCAAGCGCTCAGAGGAAAAAGGGTGTGGCTTTTAACGGCACAACAACACTGAGAGCTGACTTTCCAAGAATAAGGAAGTTAGAAGATAATGGACTGGCATCTGTAAAATGCTGAAAAACAAATAACCACCGACCTGGAATTCTATTTCCAACAAAAACTCTCTTCGAAAGTGAAAGCAAAATAGAGACTTTTAGGGCAAATGGAAATGAGACAACTCATCACCCACACACAGGAACTAAAAAAAAAATATTCAGGCAGTGCTTTGGGAAAAAGAAAAGTAGTCTCTGACGGAAATATAAAAAACAAGTAAAGACCAACAATGAGGTAACTGTGAGGGTAAATACTAACTCTACAAAACAATGATGTTAACGCCAAAAATATATCTAACAGTTTAAAGTGTGACAGTGACAAGGAGGAAACAGTCGTGTCAGGGAGGCAGTAAGAGTACTAAGCTAGACTTGAATGTAAAACACATGCTGTGTCTGCGAATGTGCACCCAACAACCTGGCAGAGGAGCACAGAACTAGAGAAACACTTCATACTTCTAACAGAAGGCAAGAGCAAAGAACACACACTAGGTGGGACAAACAGAAAACACGCAGCAACATGGTGTCTACACACTGAAATATCAACATTATAAACAGAGCCAATACTCAAACTGATTCCAGTGAAAACTATATACTATTCAGAGGTATGTGTTAAGATGGAAGGTCTTTTAGACAGGTGAAAGTAAAAGATACCCAGGCTAACACGGACAGAACACTGACGTGGCAATATCACTGTCAAATAGTGTCTAAAGAAAGAAGCATTACTAGCAATAAAAAAGAACATCTCATACTGATACAAGTTCAGTCTAGCAAGAAGATGAGGATTCTAAACTTGAATGTACCTAATAACATAACCTCAAAATATCAATACATAAAAACTGACAGAAATAGAAAAGGAGAAACAGCCGAGTTCATAATCCCAGTGAGAGACGTTAAAGACACATCTCTCGTGGAACTGGGCCCCCTGGTATGTAGTCACCTGCAGCCATGAAGTACCTGAAATGCGGCTGGCTCTACAATGAGATGCGCTGCAAGCCTGAAACACACACTGGATTTTAAAGACTCAGCCATTAAAAAGAATACATTTGAATCAGTTCTAATGAGGTGGATGAAACTGGAGCCTATTATACAGAGTGAAGTAAGCCAGAAAGAAAAACACCAATACAGTATACTAATGCATATACATGGAATTTAGAAAGATGGTAACAATAACCCTGTGTACGAGACAGCAAAAGAGACACTGATGTATAGAACAGTCTTAAGGACTCTGTGAGAGAGGGAGAGGGTGGGAAGATTTGGGAGAATGGCATTGAAACATGTAAAATATCACGTATGAAACGAGTTGCCAGTCCAGGTTCGATGCACGATACTGGATGCTTGGGGCTGGGGCACTGGGACGACCCAGAGGGATGGAATGGGGAGGGAGGAGGGAGGAGGGTTCAGGATGGGGAACACATGTATACCTGTGGCGGATTCATTTTGATATTTGGCAAAACTAATACAATTATGTAAAGTTTAAAAATTAAAAAAAAATTAAAAAAAAAAAGACTTAGCATGAAAAAAAGAACGTGAACTATTTCATTAGGTTTTATCATGTTGATTACACACTGAAATGATAATATTTGGGGTGTGTTAAAATAAAATATATTACAGGTAATTTCACCTACTTTTGCTTTTATTCAAGGTGGCTACTGGAATCTGAATTACATGAGTGACAAACCTGATGTAACTGATACACACGGAACACTGCATTCCCACTGATACATATTATTTTCAAGAGCCCAATGAACATAAAACAAAAAGAACATGTATTGGGCTATTAGGAAAGCTCGAATTATTTCAAAAGACTGAAGTAATGCAGAGTATACTTAGGGACTGCAATGGGCTGACAGTTTATGGGCCCTCAAACTTCACCCCGCACGTGGTGATGATCCTAGGAGGCAGGCACTCTGGGAGGGGTCAGGCCAGGAAGGAATGGGCTCCCGTGCTGCGAGGACAGGGAGAAGCAGCAGGCAGTCTAGGAACCAGGAAACATGACTCACCAGACGTGGCACCTGCTGATGATCTTGGGACTCCCCAGCCTCCAGGACTACAAGAAACAACTTTCTGTTGTTTATCAGCTAGTCTACGGGATTTACAACAGTAGCCCAAAAAGACGAAGACAGGGCTCTTTGATGGTGAAGGACAGGGAAGCCTGGCGTGCTGCAGTTCATGGGTCACAAAGAGTCGGACACGACTTAACGAATGACCACCACCACCACCACCACCGGTTGATCTGAGTTAAGACTAAAACGGAACTCATGGCTTAGGCTATTTAGTCTGTTTCACACAGGCCAAAATGACTCGTATATTTTAAAGTATTTATCCAAAAGTGCCCCTTGATAGCATTTTACAGCCTGTACATAAGAGGATGAATACTTTTAAAATACATTTAATAGTCTATACTTCTAAAATATAATATTTCAAAATATTTTCCTATAAGAGACTTTGAATATTTTTTCAGTAACTCTCCCTCTTTCCCTCTATTACAGGCACTGAACAATTTCGAGGAAAAATCAGTTTGGTGCTAGGAAGTCACAGGCAGGATACTTCCCAACTTTAAAGATTAGTAGCAGAAAAAAAAAAGATTAGTAGTATATACTATCTATTTATAGAGAATTACTTGCTGTCATTAATGTTGCAAGAGCAAAACATACCCATTTCCTTATGGTCCTTTCATAAACAATGCTCCTCTAGTTTGTCTTTTAAACACATAAACAGTGTTTCTCTAGTTCTGTGCTCCTCTGTCAGGTCCTTCTGTTATTGTCTGGTGAAGGGGAAACACTGTTATCAGAAAATGAAACTAAAATTATGAGTTAGATATGATGTTATTGTTCTATTTTTGTATGTTTCTGAATCAAGATTAGATAAACAACAGATGGGCTGCCTTCTGTGGCTGAAAATAGAAATAATGGGTTGTTTGTTTTCTACACAAATAATTTTTTTTTTTAATTCTACAAATGGCTCTAAGGTGAACTGACAGTCTTGGCTAAGCTGCTTCTATTACGGTAACACATTTCTATTATTGAAACACAGGTTCTAGTATCAAAATTCCTTGGGACATAGATAACTGGATTAGATGGATGAAAGAGAAAAAAATGAAGGGGGAAACTTTAGGAAAGGAAACATGTTCTTTTGAAAATCAAAGTTTAAAAGACAAAATGATGATTCTAATACAGAATATAAGAACAATTCTTTTTTAAACCTCAGGAATTATGTACTTGCCACAACAGAATAATGAAATTTTTCTTTGTGTATGGCATTCAAGTAAGAGGCTTAACTTGATTTTCTCATTTAATCTTCACAGCCACCTATGAGGTAGATATTACTGTATTTAACATACTATTCCCTATATTTACATGAGGAAACTGAGACTCAAAGTGTTACAGATGGGACTGTAAACCCCATGTTTTTAATGAATATGTTACATGTGAATGGCTTTCTAGAAATATCAACAAACTTTGAAATGTGTAACTCTTTCATGAAATGCTTTGAGCCTCTTAGAAGCCCCTAAATAAATAGGAAGATGTGGGAAAACAGAAATGAATATTCTCTGTAAAAACAAAAAAGAATGCCTTAAGAGACATATAAAATACAAAATAATTATGTGTAATAATAAAATGATAAAGACAGGGGTCAGAGGAACACTAATGGAGGAGTGATCATAGTTATTATTTGTATTAGAATACTGTAAGTCAAGAGTACATATCATAATTTCTGGGGTAAGCAATAAAAGA
Source organism: Bubalus kerabau (assembly GCF_029407905.1). Taxonomy (NCBI): domain Eukaryota; kingdom Metazoa; phylum Chordata; class Mammalia; order Artiodactyla; family Bovidae; genus Bubalus; species Bubalus kerabau. The sequence continues at coordinate 733,947 of NC_073637.1, read as the reverse complement.
ATGCACAACTAACTAGGTAATCAGAGAGAGAAATACAATAATACAAAAGAAGTCAAGACAGGAGAGAGAAAAAGAAAAACAGTTTGGAAAAACTGAAATCGAAGAATAAGATGGCAGATATTAACCCAAGTACATCACCAATCGCATTATATATAAATGAACTATCGACGACATAAGAGAGTAAGATTGCTGGACTAGGTACAAAAAAAAATTTGCTGATAGGAATGTAAAATGAGGCAACCACTATGGAGAACAGTCTGGTGACTATTCAAGCAGTTAAACATAAAACTGCCACATGATCCAGAATTCCACTCCTAGGAATATACCCTAAATAATTTTAAATCATGTCTAAGCAAAAATAATCCTGCTTATATAACTTCTATGCAGAGTACATCATGTGAAATGCCAGACTGGACAAAACACAAGCCGGAATCAAGATTGCTGGGAGAAATATCAATAACCTCAGACGTGCAGATGACACGACCCTTATGGCAGAAAGCAAAGCAGGACCGAAGAGCCTCTGGATGAAAAGTGAAAGAGGAGAGTGAAAAAGTTGGCTTACAACTCAACATTCAGAAAACTAAGATCACCGCATCCAGTCCCACCACTTCATGGCAAATAGACAGGAAAACAATGGAAACAGTGACAGACTATTTTGGGGGCCTCCAAAATCACTGCAGATGCTGACTGCAACCATGAGATTAAAAGACACTTGCTCCTTGGAAGAAAAGTTATGATCATCTTAGACGGCTTATTAAAAAGCAGAGACATTACTTACCAACAAAGGTCCGTCTCATCAAAGCTGTAGTTTTTCCAGTAGTCATGTATGGATGTGAGAATTGAACTATAAAGAAAGCTGAGTGCCAAAGAATTGAGGCTTTTGAACTGTGGTGTTGAAGAAGACTCTGGAGAGTCCCTTGAACAGCAAGGAGATCAAACCACTCTATCATAAAGGAAATCAGTCCTGAATATTCACTGGAAGGACTGATGCTGAAGCTGAAACTCCAATACTGTGGCCACCTGATGGGAAGAACTGACTCACTGGGAAAGACCTTGATGCTGGGAAAGAATGAAGACGGGAGGAGAAGGGGACGCCAGAGGATGAGATGGTTGGATGGCATCACCGACTAAATGGACAGAAGTTTCAGCAAGCTCTGGCAGTTGGTGATGGACAGGGAGGCCTGGCATGCTACAGTCCATGGGGTCGCAGAGAGTTGGACACGGCTGAGCGACTGACCTGAACTGAAGCAAAAATGTGCATATGACTGTTCATAACAGAGCAGTGTTATTCATAATAACCATAAAGAGCAAAATAAAGCAAAAGCAAGCAAAGGAAAGGAAATAATAAAGAAGAGAACTCAATGACACTGAAATCAGAAAATCAATTTTTTAAAAAAAATCACACAACCCCAGAGCGGGTTCTTTGAAAACTTTAGTACAATTGATAAGGTTCTAGTACAAATCATTTAAAACGACAGAGAAACACAACTTAACCAATATCAAGAATGAAAAAGAGGGTATCACTAGAGACTGTACCGACATTAAAAATATAATAAGGAAGGACTTCCCTAGTGGCCCTGTGGTTAAGAATCTGCCTGCCAATGCAGGGGACATGGGTTCGATCCCTGGTCCAGGAAATTCCCTCATGCTTCAGAGTGACATGCCCATGTGCCACAACTACTGAAGCCCACACACTCTGCAGCCCAGGCTCTGCAACAAGAGAAGCCACCACAATGAAAAGCCTAAAACCAAGAGTAGCCCCCACACTCTGCAACTAGGGAAAGACTGCACGCAGCAATGGAAACCCAGCACAACCAAAACTAACTTTCACTTTCCAATAAAAATGTTAAAAATACCTAAGTACTATTACAAACAACTCTATGCATATAAACCAGACAATTTAGATGAAGTAGACCAATTCCTCAGAAGTCAGACTGCCCAAACTCACCCAAGATGAAACTGATAATATGAACAGTCCTGTAACTATTCAACAAATTGAATTTGTAGTTTAAAATCTCCTGAACAAAGATGTTCAGGCCCGATGCTTTCATTGGTAAAATCTAACAATTTTAAAGGAATACCAATTCTACACAATCTCTTCCAGAAAACAGCAGAGAACTAATCCGAACAAATTCTATGAAGTCCAGATTACTTAATATTCAGTTCAGTTTAGTTGCTCAGTCGTGTCCAACTCTTTGAGACCCCGTGGATTGCAGCAAGCCACGTATCCCTGTCCATCAGCAACTCCCAGAGTTTACTCAAACTCATGTCCATTGAGTTGCTGATGCCATCCAACCGTCTCATCCTCTGTGGTCCCCATCTCCTCCTGCCCCCCAATCCCTCCCAGCCTCAGAGTCTTTTCCAATGAGTCAACTCTTCGCATGAGGTGGCCAAAGTATTGGAGTTACAGCTTTAGCATCATTCCTTCCAAAGAACACCCAGGACTGATCTCCTTTAGAATGGACTGGTTGCATCTCCTTGCAGTCCAAGGGACTCTCAAGAGTCTTCTCCAACAGCACAGTTCAAAAGCATCAATTCTTTGGCGCTCCAAAAATCAAGACACTGTGGTAGTGGTGGTGAAAGAGGCACAAAGATCAACAAGACAGAATAGAGAACCCAAATATAAATCTATACAAGGACAGATAACTGATTTCTGAGGAAGAAGCAAAAGCAGTTCAATGGTGGAAGGATAGATAGCCTTTCCAACAAATGGTGCTTAAGCTAGTGGATATTCACAGGCAAAAAAACGAAACTCACTTGATACAAATCAACTCAAAATTGATCATAGATTTAAATGTGAGACATAAAGCTATAAAACTTCAGAGAATTTGCAGACCCACTGAAGAATTCTTAGAAACGACACCAAAAATGCAGTCCCTAAAAGGAAAAAAACTTGGTAAACTGGACAGTGTTAAAATTTAAGACTTCTAGTCTCCTAGACTTTCTTAAAAGGCTGAAAAAGCAAGCTATAGACTAGAATAAACTATTTATAAACTGTATTTCCAACAAAGGATTTGTATCTAGAATCTATAAAGAACTCTCAAAGCTCAAAAGTAAAAAGCAATTCAACTGAAAGTGAACAATAGACATGAACAGACATTTTATCAAAGAAGATACATGAATGGCACATGAAGATGTTCAATACTATTAGTCGTAAGGGAAATGCAAATTGAAATCATGTAAGGTATCAATCACATCATCTGAGAAAAGCTGAATAAAACATAGTGAAAATACCAAACGGCGGTAAGAATGCTGAGAACATACGTCTCTCGTACACTGCTGTTGGAATGTAAAATGGTAGAACTTCTATGGAAAATAGCTGAGTAGTTTCTTAAAAATTCAAATACATGCTTATCCTGCAACCCAGCAATCACACTCCTGGGCATTTATTTACATGAAAGGAAAATTTATGTCTGCACAGAAACCTGTACATGAATGTTCAGAGCAGCTTTATTTGCAATAGCAAAAAGCTGGAAACAACTCAGTATCCTTCAGTGGATGATTAAACAAACTGCAAACCATCTCTGTAACGGAATACTACTCAGCAATTAAAAACAGTCACTACTGGTACATGAAGCAACTTGGATGGGTCTCAAGGTATTATGCTAAACGAAAAAAGTCAATCTCAAAAGATTATACACTGTATGAATCTATTTATACAACATTCTTGACAAAATTAGAGGGACAGAGAACAAATTAGTGGTTGCCTGGGAACAGGAAAGAGTGGTAGGGAGAAAGGAAGCACAAGAAAGATGTGGTGATAAAAACAGTTCTGTATCGTTTTGGTGTTTTGTTTTCTTTTTGCCACGCTGGGCGTCTTGTGGGATCTCAGTTCCCCAACCAGGGATCTGAACTCGTGCCCCCTGCAGTGGAAGCACAGAATCCTAACCACTGGACTGCCAGGGAACTTCCACAGTATCTTAACCAAAGTGATGGCTACATGAACTTATACATGTGATACAAATGCAAAGACAATAAAAATACATGGACATGTGCATATACAGACACAAAAATGAGTACATGTAAAAACGGGTGAAATATGATAAAGGGCTAAAGCGTATACCTATGATAACTTTCCTTTTTTTTTTTTTTTTTAAGATCACCTGTGCCTTTAAAACTTTTTATTTATTTATTTGGCTGTGCTGGGTCTTCACTGCTGAGTGCAGGCTTTCTCTAGCTGCAGTGAGTGGGGGCTACTCTCTAGTTGCGGTGTGCGGGCTTCTCATCGCAGCGGCTTCTCTTGTGGCAGAACACAGACTCTAGGGAATAGAGGCTTCAGTAGTTATGGTACCTGGGCTTAGCTGTCCCGAAGCATGTGGGATCTTCCTGGATCAGGGATCAAACTGGTGCCCCCAGTATCAAACTGGCAGGAGGATTCTTAACCACTTGACCACTAGGGAAGTCCAAGGTCCCAGTTTTGATACTAATGGCTACATAAGAGAGCAAGACACAGTTCCCCAGCCCCCCGCCCCCAGTGAAACTAGCTACAGTATATAGAATTTCTACCCGCCTTTCATTTCCTGAGCTGCTGCTGTTGCTAAGTTGCTTCAGTCGTGTCCGACCCTGTGCGACCCCCATAGATGGCAGCTCACCAGACTCCCCTGTCCCTGGGATTCTCCAGGCAAGAACACTGGAGTGGGTTGCCATTTCCTTCTCCAATGCATGAAAGTGAAAAGTGAAAGTGAAGTCGCTCAGTCGTGTCTGACTCTTAGCCAGCCCATGGCCTGCAGCCTACCAGGCTCCTCCATCCATGGGATTTTCCAGGCAAGAGTACTGGAGTGGGTTGCCATTGCCTTCTCCCTGTGAGTCTATAACTATTTTAAAGTTTAGGGAGTCCCTGGTGGTCCAGTGGTTAAGAATCCACCTTGTAATGCAAGGGACACCAGTTCAATCCCTGGTCTGGGAAGATCCCACATGCCACAGGGCAACTGAGCCAGTGGGCCACAACTAGTGAGCCCGAGCTCTGGAGCCTGCAAGTTGCAACTATTAAGCCCACGCTCCATGACTACTGAAGCCATGGCACTTTCGAGCCTGTGCCCTGAAACAAGAGCAGCCCCTGCAACGGAGAAGCTCTTAAACCACAACTAGAGAAAGACTGTGCACAGCAACAAAGACCCAGTGCCACCAAAAAAAAAAAAAAAAAAAAATCAAAGCTTAAAAATGCATTATATTCACATGCTGATGTATGTATAGACTTCACACATACAAGCATATGTATGCCCTAAGTAAGTCTCAAACTTGCTTAGTCCTCAACTACACAATACCAACTATTCTGATATTGATATATTACCATGTTAGTAAAACCTGCATTTGTGAGCCCCATCATGAATTATAAAACTGACTTGAATCACCATTTTGTGCTGTTTGCACTGAGTATAAGGCTTTAAGTGTACGCTTCTGTCACTCACTAGCTGTAAGTCTCTTGTGCTGTGGCTCAGCTAGCATTGATGGACACTCACTACAGGCTGGGCAGCGCTGTAAGTGCTTCACACACCTAACTTAATCTTCTCAACAATCCCATAAGGCAGGTACTATCATTAGTCATACCATTTGAAAATAAATGTGAAGAAAAGAAGACACAGAAAGCTAAGTAGCTCGCCAAAGATCACATAGCTACAAAGACAGTCCCAAGAGTTAAACCTTGGCATTCTTGTCCAGAGCCCTTGAGCTTATTAACCAGTTTGTTCTCTGTAACCTCTCTAAATTTCAGCTTTTCCTCTATAAAATGGTGTTAATATATATAGAAGTATTAAGGAGATCAAACCAGTCCAGTCAATCCTAAAGGGAATCAACCCTGAATATTCACTGCAAGGACTGATGCTGAAGCTCCAATACTTTGGCCACCTGATGTGAAGAGCCGACTCACTAGAAAAGACCCTGATGCTGGGAAAGACTGAGGGCAGGAGGAGAAGGAGATGACAGAGGATGAGATGACTGGATGGCATCACAGACTCAATGGAGATGAGTTTGAGCCAATTCCGGGAGATGGTGAAGGACAGGGAAGCCTGGCATGCTGCAGTCCATGGGGTTGCAAAGAGTCGGACACAACTTAGCGACCAAACAACAACAACATATACAAAGAAGAATATATAAAATAGGATACAGCTCCTAGTAAATGACAGCTTAAAAACAGATTAGGAACGAGTTACAAATTAATAAAGCTGCAGAAGGCCTATTTGATGGGCACCAGGAACCCTGCTCAATTCCCTGTGCTCAACTACCGAGTGAAAAAGTCAGTTGTCAACTGGAATGGTGTTTTTAAAAAGCAAAATAAAACATGCATTAAAATCTAAATCACAATTCTGGGTGAAAGACACCAGACATAAAAAAGTAGATGCTATATGTACATTCATATAAAACTCTAGAAAATGAACACACTCATCCACAGTGACAGAAAGCAGATCAGTGGTTGCTTCCGCGGGGAGTCAACTCAGAGGGGTGGACTACAACGGGCACAGGGAAGCTTTTGCAGCGTAGTAGTGTTAGTTGCCTGGAGAATCCCAGGGACGGGGAAGCCTGGTGGGCTGCCGCCCATGGGGTCGCAGAGTCGGACATGACTGAAGCGACCTAGCAGCAGCAGTGTTAGTCGCTCAGTTGTGTTGGACTCTGTGTGACCCCACGGACTGTGGCCCACCAGGCTCCTCTGTCCGTGGGATTCTCCACGCAACAATACTGGAGTGGATTGCCATTCCCTTCTCCAGAGGATCTTCCCAATCCAGGAATCGAACCTGGGTCTCCTGCATTGCAGGCAGATTCTTTAGTGTCTGAGCCACAGGGAAGATCCCTAGGAAGCTTTCGAGGTGATGGAAATGTATGATATCTTGATAGTGATGATGGTGTCACAGATACATACTTCTGTCAAAACTCAAGCTGAACGCTGTTCAATGGGTACAGTTAACTGTATACAAATCATACCTCAACAGAATTATGTCAAAACAAAAAACATTAATATTTTTCAAATAAGCAAACTGCCCTGATTATAACTCTTAACAAATTTTAACTTCATCAAAGTAAAAATTAAATGTTAGCCAGCATACTGCCAAGTTGAGAATATATATAAGGAACACAGACTATCAAAGCTCTATAAAGGAGGAAAAAAGAATCTTCAGCTGATAAAGTTTTTAGAAGAGTCTTACTGAGTACTCCCCTAAGCAGCAGCACTTTTCTTCACTAAATTAAGACCAGGGTATATGAAGTTTACAAACTGAAAAATAACTTTCTAATATTAAATTTCTGGTTTCTTCAACAAAGGTGCAAGACAGGGAACCTTCTATTTTTTGTTCAAGTTCAAATCAACCAAGCCTTTGTGCTCCTATTCTCTTTCTTCTTTGAAATTTCCATTCCAAGCTTAGCAAGGAGTGTGAAAGGGGAACAGAGTCAAAGGCCAAAATTTGACTCGTGAGATTCAGAATTCCAATCTCTGTCACTCTACAAAGGGTCTGAGAACCACAGAAACTGTATCCTACTGGGTTTGGGAATATTATGACTAAATTTACTAAATGCGAAACCAAATGTGGAATGGCCTTGAAAATTCAAAAATGGTATTCATTCTATTTTAGATCCAAATTAGAGTAAGAAATTATTTTAAACAATTTTTTAGAATAATTTTAAGTGACGTAAAATAAGACCTTTGAAAACGTTTTTGTAAGAAAAAAATTCTAAAGAGATGAGGTCTAAAACTTTAAGAATTACTTTATATAGACTATATAAAAAATTCTACGTTTGTAAAATACCTCTAGTCCCATAGATTTGCTTTTCTTTTACAAATTTATTTTGTTAATGTCTTATGACAGCATATTAAATACTTTCCAATATTAGTTCAGTGAGCTAGTTTGCAGAAACATGACTTTATCACAGGAGTATATTTATCTTAAGTCAAAGGGGAGCTCCTGCAGCAGCCCATAAAATCTGACTTTGCTTCAGGAAGTACTTTTAACATTTCAAGTATCATGAATGGTTGTGAATTATAGTCTGACTCAAAAGATAAAACTTTACAAACCAAATTCATCACAATTAATACTTTAAAATAAGCATTTTAAGGCATTCTTTTAAAGTGATCTAAAATGCAAGATAATCAATTAAAATTTTAAAAGCTTATTTCTTCTTAAAGTCAGAAATCACTAAATGCAATTAATTCTCCACTACTTGTGTATTTTCCACACTTTTCGATTTAGAAGTTTCCTAATTCCTGGCTGGTTTCCCTATCACACAATAGGCTCTTCAATCCATTTCACCAGGCTGTTGTTTGCTTAGGGAAAACCACCGTAATAATACTAACCCAAATAGAAGATAATAAGTCAGTCTGCTGGGTCATGCACGTATCCTAAAAATATAAGCCATGAGCTTAAAGAATAAATACAATCAAACAAATTTCATTTCCTCAAATGCCTATCCACAAAATGTTAATCATGGGTACAAAGGGGTATTAAATTACAGTATCCTCTTAAAAACAAAACAACAGAAAACTCTGTCTTTCAAGGTCAAGTCAAACATCATCTGCAACTGATCCTTTCCACACATGATCCTTTTCTCTTTGAATCCTCGCAGCACTATATGCCTATTTATGGCATTTACCAAGTTCTTCCTTAAGTTTCAGTCATTCAGATAAAAACATATTTAATAAAAGTTACTAAGTCTTAGACACTGCAACTGGGAGCTAGACAAAAAAGGACAGCTGGGATTTTTAAAAATAAAGTTTCTGTACTAATTTTACTATTTTAAAAATACAATGTGTTTCTTACAAAAAAACCAGAAAACACAAACAGTAAATGAAAACCACAGAAAACACAATAAACTGTGCTAATGCAAGAACAATCACTGTTGGTCTTGACAAAAATCTTTCCAGATCACTTACACTACATGAACATGAATACACTTCTTTTCTTCAACAAAAACAGGATGATACCATATATAGTATTTTATGATCTCTTCCTATTTATTTCCTATTAATTAATGTATCAGATTTGGCTTCCCTGGTGGCTCAGTAGTAAAGAATCCACCAGGAGACTCTGGTTCAATCCCTGGGTCACAGAGAGTCCCTGGAGGAGGAAATGGCAAAGCCACTCCCGTGTTCTTGCCTGGGAAATCCCACTGACAGAGAAGCCTGGAGGGATCCATCAAGTATAACCATTAGAATTTGACAGGCAAAGATGGAGATGAGATGATTATTTAGGCAGAAAGAGAATGAGAGGTCTAGAGATAACAAAGCAGGTTTGTTTTAGTCCTTTACTTTACTATACTACTTACAAGTGTAAACACATACTGTCGAAAGCTTCAAGTCACTTTGACCTCTCCCCGCTCCAAAAAAAAAAAGGGGGGGGGGCCCAAGTAAAACACTGGTGTTCACAGAAAAGTGGAATCTCTGGTACTCCTGTCAGGGCTACCATTACTAACCCCAACAAACCCACAGCTACTTACAATTCCAGGAGATCATGTGCTTGGGTACAGCTCTACAACCTCTACACAACTACCACCACCTCTTCTGGAATTCACAGTTTATGAAGTTCATTAATTCACTCAAACATTTACTTAGCAGTTACCTATGACTGGTTCCAAATACGAAAAGGAGTATGTCAAGGCTGTATATTGTCACCCTGTTTAGTTAACTTATATGCAGAGTACATCATGAGAAACACTGGACTGGAAACACAAGCTGGAATCAAGATTGCCGGGAGAAATATCAATAACCTCAGATATGCAGATGACACCACCCTTATGGCAGAAAGTGAAGAGGAACTCAAAAGCCTCTTGATGAGAGTGAAAGAGGAGAGTGAAAAAGTTGGCTTAAAGCTCAACATTCAGAAAACGAAGGTCATGGCATCCGGTCCCAACACTTCATGGGAAATAGATGGGGAAACAGTGTCAGACTTCATTTTTCTGGGCTCCAAAATCACTGCAGATGATGACTGCAGCCATGAAATTAAAAGACACTTACTCCTTGGAAGGAAAGTTATGACCAACCTAGATAGCATATTTAAAAGCAGAGACATTACTTTACCAACAAAGGTTCATCCAGTCAAGGCTATGGTTTTTCCTGTGGTCATGTATGGATGTGAGAGTCGGACTGCGAAGAAAGCTGAGCGCTGAAGAATTGATGCTTTTGAACTGTGGTGTTGGAGAAGATTCTTCAGAGTCCCTTGGACTACAAGGAGATCCAACCAGTCCATTCTAAAGGAGATCAGCCCTGGGATTTCATTTTTTTTTTTTTTTTTAAGCACAGGAAGAGTTTTTTTTTTTTAATTCCAAAAATCATTTACTTTGTTGCAAGTATAGGAGTCAATGCACATTTTGCCATTTAAGAGGAAAGAATGTGTGGATATCTGAGGGAACATATTTGTGGCTTGTTTCCATGATAGTTCAGAGTTCCCTATCCTGCCTGCCTAAAAGAGATCAGCCCTGGGATTTCTTTGGAAGGAATGATGCTAAAGCTGAAACTCCAGTACTTTGGCCACCTCATGCGAAGAGTTGACTCATTGGAAAAGACTCTGATGCTGGGAGGGATTGGGGGCAGGAGGAGAAGGGGATGACAGAGGATGAGATGGCTGGATGGCATCACTGATTCGATGGACATGAGTCTGAGTGAACTCCGGGAGTTGGTGATGGACAGGGAGGCCTGGTGTGCTGCGATTCATGGGGTCGCAAAAAGTCGCACACGACTGAGCGACTGATCTGATCTGATCTGATCTGATTGATGTGTTAGGTACTATGTTACCTGCTGGCCCTACAAAGATGAATAAGGACCTCAATAGCAAGTTCTGCTTTCAAAAGCAAATGTCATGCAGTAGGACCTGAACTAAAAAATGAGGACGAGTTCGTACCCAATACAATGGCTATTATTCCAAAACAAAAACCCAGAAAATAACTAGTGTTGGTGAGGATACAGAGATACTGGAACCCTTGTGCATCGCTAGCAAAAATGTAGAATGGAGCAGCTGCTATACAAAACAGTTCGGAGGGTCCTCACAAAATTAAACAGAATTATCATGCTATCCTAAAATTTCACTTCTGAGAATAACCAAAAAAAATTTAAAGCAATGTCTGGAACAAATATTTATACATCTGTGTTCACAGCAGCTATATTCGTAATAGCCAAAAAGTGGAAGGAACTCAAGTGTCTGATGCATGAATGATTAAACTAAACGTTGGGCATAAATATGCAATGAAATATTATTCAGTCTTAAAAAGGAAGGAAATTCTGACACTTGTTACGACGTGCATGAATCTTGAGGACACTGGACAAAGTGAAATAAGCCAATCACAAAAGGACAAATATTTTATGATTTCACTTAGATGAGGTACTGGAGTAGTCAAATTCAGAGAGAAAGAAAAAAAGTAGAATGGTGGTTGCCAAAGGTTGAGGGGAGGGGAGAACAGGGAATTAGTGTTTAATAGGTACAGTGTTTCAGTTTCAGAAGCTGAAAAAGTAAAGGATAGTGGTAATGACATACCAAGGTGACTGTACTTAATGCCACTGAACTGCACACTTAAAGATGACTGGAATGGGGGAATTCCTTGGTGGTTTCACGGTTAGGACTCTGAACTTTCACTGCCGGGGACTGGGTTGAATCCCTGGCTGAGGAATTAAGATCCCACAAACTGTATGGCATGCCAAAAAACAAACAAGAAAAGATTCAAATGGTAAATTTTATGTTATATATATTTTGTGTACATGCATGCTAAGTCACTTCAGTCATGTCCAACTCTTTGCAACACTATGGATTGTGGCCTGTCACACTCCACTGTCCATTGGATTCTCCAGGCAAGAATACTGGATTGGGAAGCCATGCCCTCCCTCGAGGGGATCTCCCCGACCCTAGGCTCGAACCCACATCTCCTGCATTGGCAGGCAGTTGCTTTACCACTAGTGCAACATGTATATTTTGCCACAATTAAAAAAAAATTCTGAGGAATATTATCTATAAGTGCTACTATGAAATAGCCAGGATATATTGTTAAGTAAAAAAAAAACAAGGTAGAGAAAACAAACAGTATGACACTATACCAAAAGAGCGTGGAAGAATATATAGCTATACACAGATATTATATAGACATTTTCTACAATTACTATAACTTTTAATGGAAGGATAAACAAAAAGCTTTAAAAAAAACCAACTACCCCCAAGGGAAGGAAAGAATAAGGTTAGCATTCAGCTGGTAAAGAATCCAGCTGCAGACTCGGGTTCAATTCCTGGGTCGGGAAGATCCCTTGGAGAAAGGATAGGCTATCCACTCCAGTATTCATGGCCTTCCCTGGTGGCTCAGATGGTAAATAATTTGCCTGAAATTCGGGAGACCTGAGTTCAATCCCTGGGTTGGGAAGATCCCCTGAAGGAGGGCATGACTACCCACTCCAGTATTCTTGCCTGCAGAATCCCCACGGACACAGGAGCCTAACAGGCTCCAGTCCAGTGGGTCTCAAAGAGTCAGACACAAATGAGTGACTAGGCACAAACACAGTCCAGAAACTAGACTCCTCTCAATGTACCTTGTCATAGATCTCAAGTTTTTAAACATGATTATAAAATAAATTTAAACAAAAAAAATTTTTAAGTCGTTCCTCAAAATCAAAATGAAAAACAAACCTACACTGTATATTGAGTTAAACCAAACAGAGGAGTGCTTAACTCTGAAACACAGCAATCTGACTGCACATCCTTGGTGAAATGCATCCTAAGGACATAAGAAATACAAAGAAACCTTACAGTGCTTTCAGTAATGATACTGATATTATGCTGAAATTATGTCATGTCTGTATATCATAAGGTTTCGGTATGAGAAGAAACAAAAATTCTAAAATTTTAAATAAAAACTCTCCAATAATATTTCATTACAAGTTATCAGTATAAACTCATGCTGAACTTTCTTTTTTTAAAAAAGTATTTCCTAGCTCCATCTTTGAAGAGACCTATAAATTCCTAACCTAGGATCAATAAGCATAGCACCCAGAGAGCAGTCTGTAAACGTCCGTGACAATTCCTTCCAACTCAAAGGAACCAGCGCTCACAAAAGAAACTGATAATTCAAGTTCTGAGGCAGAATTTTATGAAATGAGGTTGGATCATACCAGAAAGCAAGGAAGCAATCAGAAACCACTAGGGTAGTATCAAAAACACTTAGGAGCTATCTTGAAGAGGTGCTCACTGCCAAAAGCAGAACAGACTGAGCCACAACAAAATAATAACGGCAATGGACTGAAACCCATAAAATATGATAAAAATCCATGACTTCATAATGATACTTGAAAGGAGAATGATGATATTTGAAAGGAGAAAGATCTCATTAGTCACTTTTGAAAGATTCTTATGAATCAATTTATTATCCTAAAAACTAACAAAGGAGAACAGCTGCATATTTACTGTCTTTTTTATATAAACTGAACACAAGAGTAACTCAACAGTCCAATAATCAAAATGAGGAAGTTTCTGTTTATAAAGTATTCTAGCTGAGAAACGAAGAATGACAGAGTATCACCATTTTACAAACCCCTAATAAAATTCTAGACCTAGGGAAAGATCGACGGCTGCTAAAATTATACAGAGTAACAAGCAGCTATTACAGGGCCTTGGAACTATTCTTTCAAAACAAAAACAGACAGAGGAACATGGTCAAAAGCATCACAGGGATGCAAACAGCAAAATGAAGTCTGAGACAATCTGCAGGGCAAGTGTGTTACGAGAAAAAAGGAAGATGGGAAACGGAAGGAGAAACTATAAATTAAGAGGCATATCAGTTCAGTTCAGTAGCTCAGTCATGTCCAACTCTTCGTGATCCCATGCACCGCAGCACGCCAGGCCTCGCTGCCCATCACCAACTCCCAGAGTCTACCCAAATCCATGTCGATCGAGTCAATGATGTCATCCAACCATCTCATCCTTTGCCGTCCCCTTCTCCTCCTGCCCTCAATCTGTCCCAGCACCAGGGTCTTTTCCAATGAGTCAGCTCTTCGCATCAGGTGGCCAAAGTATTGGAGTTTCAACTTCGACATCAGTCCGTCCAATCAACACCTAGGACTGATCTCCGTTAGAATGGACTGGTTGCATCTCCTTGCAGTCCAAGCGACTCTCAAGAGTCTTCTCCAACACCACAGTTCAAAAGCATCAATTCTTCAGCGCTCAGCTTTCTTTATAGGCCAACTCTCACATCTATACATGACCACTGGAAAAACCATAGCCTTCACTAGATGGACCTTTGTTAGCAAAGTAATGTCTCTGCTTTTTAATATGCTGTCTAGGTTGGTCATAACTTTCCTTCCAAGGAGTAAGCATCTTTTAATTTCATGGCAGCAATCACTATCTGTAGTGATTCTGGAGCCCCCAAAAATAAAGTCAGCCACTGTTTCCACTCTGTCCCCATCTCTCTGCCATGAAGTGATGGGACCGGATGCCATGATCTTCGTTTTCTACATGTTGACCTTTAAGCCAACTTTTGCACTCTCCTCTTTCACGTTCATCAAGAGGCTCTTTAATTCTTCTTCACGTTCTGCCATAAGGGTGGTGTCATCTGCATATCTGAGGTTATTGCTATTTCTCCCGGCAATCTTGATTGCAGCTTGTGCTTCTTCCAGCCCAGCGTTTCCAATGATGTACTCTGCATAGAAGTTAAATAAGCAGGGTAACAATATACAGCCTTGACATACTCCTTTTCCTATTTGGAACCAGTCTGTTGTTCCATGTCTAGTTCTTCCTGACCTGCATACAGGTTTCTCAAGCGGCAGGTGAGGTGGTCTGGTATTCCCATCCCTTTCAGAATTTTCCACAGTTTATTGTGATCCACACAGCCAAAGGCTTTAGCATAGTCAATAAAGCAGAAATAGATGTTTTGCTGGAACTCTCTTGCATTTTCCATGATCCAGCGGATGTTGGCCATTTGATCTCTGGTTCTTCTGCCTTGTCTAAAACCAGCTTGAACATCTGGAAGTTCTCTTTCCACGTATTGCTGAAGCCTGGCTTGGAGAATTTTAAGCATTACTTAATTGCCAACATCCGCTGGATCATGGAAAAAGCAAGACAGTTCCAGAAAAACATCTATTTCTGCTTTATTGACGATGCCAACGCCTTTGACTGTGTCGACCACAATAAACTGTGGAAAATTCTCAAAGAGATGGGAATACCAGACCACCTGACCTGCCTCTTGAGAAATCTGTATGCAGGTCAGGAAGCAACAGTTAGAACTGGACATGGAACAACAGACTGGTTCCAAATAGGAAAAGGAGTACGTCAAGGCTGTATATTGTCACCCTGCTTATTTAACTTCTATGCAGAGTACATCATGAGAATCGTTGGGCTGGAAGAAGTACAAGCTGCAATCAAGATTGCCGGGAGAAATAGCAATAACCTCAGATATGCAGATGACACCACCCTTATGGCAGAAAAGTGAAGAAGAACTAAAAAGCCTCTTGATGAAAGTAAAAGAGGAGAGTGAAAAAGTTGGCTTAAAGCTCAACATTCGGAAAACGAAGATCATGGCATCCGGTCCCATCACTTCATGGCAGAGAGATGGGGACATGGTGGAAACAGTGTCAGACTTTATTTTTCTGGGCTCCAAAATCACTGCAGATGGTGACTGCAGCCATGAAATTAAAAAACGCTTACTCCGTGGAAGGAAAGTTATGACTAACCTAGATAGCATATTCAAAAGCAGAAATATTACTTTGCCAACAAAGGTCCGTCTATTCAAGGCTATGGTTTTCCCAGTGGTCATGTATGGATGTGAGAGTTGGACTGTGAAGAAAGCTGAGCGCTGAAGAATTGAAGCTTTTGAACTGTGGTGTTGGAGAAGACTCTTGAGAGTCCCTTGGACTGCAAGGAGATGCAACCAGCCCATCCTAAAGGAGATCAGTCCCGGGTGTTCAATGGAGGGACTGATGCTGAAGCTGAAACTCCAATATTTTGGCCACCTCATGCGAAGAGTTGACTCATTGGAAAAGACTCTGATGCTGGGAGGGATTGGGGGCTGGAGGGGAAGGGGACGACAGAGGATGAGATGGCTGGATGGCATCACCGACTCGATGAACATGAGTTTGAGTGAACTCTGGGAGTTGGTGATGGACAGAGAGGCCTGGCGTGCTGCGATTCATGGGGTTGCAGAGTCGGATGCGACTGAGTGACTGAACTGAACTGAACTGAACTGGAGTGTGAGATGAGTGCAATTGTGCGGTAGTTTGAGCATTCTTTGCCTTTGTCTTTCTTTGGGATTGGAATGAAAACTGACCTTTTCTGGTCCTGTGGCCACTGCTGAGAGTTCCATATTTGCTGGCATATCGAGTGCTGCACTTTCACAGCGTCAACTTTTAGGATTTGAAATAGCTCAACTGGAATTCCATCACCTCCACTAGCTTTGTTCGTAGTGATGCTTCCGAAGGCCCACTTGACTTGACATTCCAGGATGCCTGGCTCTAGGTGAGTGATCACACCATCGTGATTACCTGGGTCGTGAAGATCTTTTTTGGACAGTTCTGTGTATTCTTGCCACCTCTTAGTATCCTCTGCTTCTGTTAGGTCCCTACTATTTCTGTCCTTTATTGAGCCCATCTTTGCATGAAATGTTCCCTTGGTATCTCTAATTTTCTTGAAGAGATCGCTCGTCTTTCCCATTCTATTGTTTTCCTCTATCTCTTTGCACTGATCGCTGAGGAAGGCTTTCTGATCTCTCTTTGCTATTGTTTGGAACTCTGCATTCAAATGAGGATATCTGTCCTTTACTCCTTTGCTTTTCCTTCCCATCTTTTCACAGCTATTTGTAAGGCCTCCTCAGACAGCCATTTTGCTTTTTTGCATTTCTTTTTCTTGGGGATGGTCTTGATTCCTGTCTCCTGTACAACGTCAATTGTACATTGGAGACAACTGTACTGTACCATGTACTTGGCAATTGAGACAGTTCAAAATGGTGTGCCAAACTCAGGAATGAGCAATCTTGTTTCTATCAAAAGCCACAATACTCGGGGAAAAGACAGACATCAAGTTAAGAACTTCAGAAAAATTTAATGTGTGTGTTTGTGTATAAATGCACGTTTTGTAAAGAGAAATAAACATACTAACATACTAACAAGGATCTTTTCTCCAATTTAATAAATGGACATTCACCCCATTTATTTGAACATGTTCCAATTTCAATCGAAGTACTGAGGAGGAATTCTCTATACCCAATGAAAGAACACCCAACTTGTTGATTGTGAACAATAATAAGCAAATGTGAAATAACCCAAATTCTGCAATTTCTCTCCTGGCATCCTTAGCTCAATACCATGTATTATTTCATTCGAAGCACTCATTTTGATTTCACCAAACATCAGTACAGGAATGAACCCAAGGCAGGCTTGAAGCCTGGGTCTGCTGAAAGATGCTTTACCTAGGAAATGTCTTTCGACTCATCCAGTCCCACAAAGAACACTCAAGAATGTGCTGGGGTTACCTGCTCCAATTATTTGCTCCCACTAAAAGCTGGCAAGCTGATCCAAAGTTCCTGGATCAGAGACAGGACGGTGTCATCAGCAGACAAGTCCTTGTAAGGACCTAAGAATCCTTACTTCTATTTGCAAGTGTGCTGTGTTGATTGCTGAATTTCCATATCCTTTGCTATTACAGAAACTTTACACTCTCAGACTGTCAGGAGACTCTGTCAGTGGCATCACTGGCCTGATATGACAACCAAGCCAACTATCCCCGACATCACTTCATATCACCAGAGCTTTCTCTTACACATCTAGGTGCTCTCCCTAGAATGAGTGAAATTCAAAAAGATGCAGTCTCACTGCCAGCAAAATGTCTAGCCTATATGGGCATGTTTGAAGAGAGGACAGAGACAGCTCACCATGCCACCACCATTATGAAAGCCCCAGGAGCCCACAATGAGAGATGCAAATTCATATGAAACAAATACATCGTCTTTCTAGTACTTTCTCTCTAGGGTCACTTAGAAATGAAATCTGGAATAGAATGAACACTTCTGGACCATCTATTCTGCATCATGCATTGTGCTAGCTGCTTAAATCTCTCACTTAATCCTAATAGCCATTCAAAGTATTTTTGTTATTAGTGCCTTTTCACAAATGATTTTCACAAAGATGTTGAAGTGAAGTGAAGTGACTCAGTCGTGTCTGACTCTTTGCGACCCCATGGACTGTAGCCTACCAGGCTCCTCCGTCCATGGGCTTTTCCAGGCAAGAGGACTGGAGTGGGTTTCCTTCTCCAGATCACAGAGATGTTAGGTGACTTAATTTCAAAGCCAGAGGGATGGTATGGGGAGGGAGGAGGGTTCAGGATGGGGAACACATGTATACCTGTGGCGGATTCATTTTGATATTTGGCAAAACTAATACAATTATGTACAGTTTAAAAATAAAATAAAATTTAAAAAAAAATAAAAAATAAACTAAAAAAAAAAGTTCAAAGTCTGAAAGCTACTACGTGAAAGAGGCAAAAGTTAAACCCAAATCAGTATATAAATCTTTATGACTTCTTTCTTACAACTCTATTTGCTTTCCAAAGGGATTATACTGACTTAAAATGATACCAGAACCAAAGATAGTCCTCCTTCATTTTTTTGGTGAGAGAACTGGGTAGTTTTAACACCCAACAGGGACTACCATGCAAGGAACCAAATTCCTATATTAAACCAATACCCACAGTCTATACCAAATCTCTCCTTACCAGTTAGACTGTGTGTAGTCAGTGGAAGAGCAGAAATATTTTATTCAACCTCTACAATATTTTCAAGTATTTGGACTATACAAGTTGCCCTCTACGTTTCAAAATCTATCAATAATCATCTTTCTACAAAATTTCCCAGATTTATGCTAGTTTACTTGGAAGTATTAAATCTTTGAATTTTACAATAAAATGAAGATTCCAAAACAAGTAGTATTCGATTTGCTGAAAGCACTGTAACAAAGGATTAAAGACTAAAATTAAGACAACAACAACAACAACTTTAAATTCTAGGTACTATGTAGCTACATTAATATTAGAATATGAGAAAACGGTAAAAGCTATCACTTTCACAGAACTTACTCCAGAAGTACTGTGCCAAATACTTTATAAATGCTTCATTTTGTATAAACGCTTCATTTTGTAGCTTCCAAAGTGTTAACTCTATTGTACAAGCAAAGTGACAATGGTAAGAAAGCCCAAGTAACTTGACCAAAGTAATACAGATAGAAAGTGGTAGCTGCTGCTGCAGTTTATACACTTCCAAAGCTTTTACCTCTTGTCGTCACAGTTTACTGCCCCCTAATTCCTATCTGGTAAACATACCTTTGTCCACAATTCTAAAACCACTGTTGAAACACATACAAAATTATTTAAACCTATTATTAACTGTATCCACTAATTTGTCATAGCTTCTAAAGTAAGATAATTAAAAAGTGCCTAAAGATGGTAACAACAACCCTGTATGCGAGACAGCAAAAGAGACACAGATGTATAGAACAGTTTTTTGGACTCTGTGGGAGAGGAAGGCGGGGATGATTTGGGAAAATGGCATGAAAACATGCATAATATCATATAAGAAACGAATCGCCAGTCCGGGTTCGATGCGGGATACAGGAAGCTTGGGGCTGGTGCACTGGGATGACCCAGAGGGATGGTATGGGAAGGCAGGTGGGAGGGGGCTTCAGGATGGGGAACACGTGTATACCCGTGATGGATGCATGTTGATGTATGGCAAAACCAATACAATATTGTAAAGTAACAAAAAATAATAATAATAAAAATAAATAAATAAATAAAAGTGCCTAAAGAATTATCATTAGAAAAATTCAAGTAAGGCAACCGATTTTCAGGACGTATTGAGAGGTCAACAACAGATAATTCACACAACAAAACCTCTATCACTGCTTGGGAGTTACTGTTCTTAAATTGATGTAAAGATAGTAAGACCAGGATACCATCTTAAGTATTTAAGACAATGTAAATACTGTAAACCCACCAGCCTAAAGGCTGAACCAAAGCACCCATTGTCAAAATCATGTTACCTTCAATATTTACTAAGTGAATTATGAATAGTATTATTATAGTCTGCTCCTTAAAGTCTTATTATCAAATAACAGAAAAGATGTAACCATAACTTGGACAATTTAAACTTCTGAAAAGCTATTACTTCCCCAGTTCCAATGTTTCAAAGTTCTTCATAAAAGAATAATATCTGAAAACTAAGATAAGTAACATCCCCCAAACATGAAATCTTCAATCTATCAGAGTCTGAGCGTAAATACATAACTTTTTAATGTACAAGATGCAGTTAAAAATAACATGTTAGTTGTTCCTGTTCTTTATCAAACACATTCATTAGACTGATTAAAAGGGCAATACAAGAATAATTTTCTACAATATGCCAAATAATAGATGAAGTCTTACCTCCATTGCTGAAACTACCATCTGTTGGTCATAGTGATTCAGAAGATTGGGCATGAAGGCAGTGTTATAAGGCAAATCCTGGCACACCCTCAAGGTAATAGGCTCAAAGAAAATAAACTGTGCCTACCTGTATGGCCCACAAACATAGTCAAGGGCCACAGTTAAAAGATGATCCAACTCATAGCCACGCTTTCTCGATTGAATGGGATTCGGATGATCAGGCCTACTCAAGATGTATTTTAGATCTTTGTACACCTACAGGTCTCAGCTTGAAAGTACTTCTTCTATCTTACTGTTAAGTTCTTCAAACAGAATTACTCTGCACCGTCAGAGGTTTGTTAGCTTGGTCTCACAAAAGGCATTTGGTTTTGGTTTCACAATATGGGAAAATGACATCATCTTGCCTCTTCTTTTCATTTTCTTACATCGGGTACCATGTGGCCAACGTGTCAAGTTGATCAACCACATTCCCAAACAACAGATTCCATCTTAGGAGAAGAGCTATTTCTTCCTTTGACTGAAATATCTGAAAAATAATTGAAAAAAAAATGGGTGAAATTAGCAATTTCCTCTTAAAATATTACAAGCTTGATATTAAAACTTTGATTAGCTCAGTAAAGTTGCGGGATACAAAATCACTATACAAAAATCAGTTGCGTTTCTACACACTAACAATCAGCTACTAGAAAGAGAAATTTTAAAATACTGCCTTTGGGACTTTCTGGTGGTCCAGTGATTAAAACTGCACACATCCACTGATGAGCTCCAGTGCACTCCCTGGTGGAGAACTAAAATTCCAAGCGCCAGGCCTGTGGCTAACAACAACAACAACGATCACAAACTTTGACTGCCTTACAGATAAAATACATGGATATTTCAGAAAAGATACGACAGTTTCTCTACCTTCTCATTCTTGCTATAGATATACAAGAGAATCCATAAACAGCATTTAAAGGAAAGCACTATTTCCTCCCTCAGTTGTTTATATAACATATAGTTTAATTTCCCATCTACAGTGGTAGTTTTTCATTTGTCACAAGACATAATTGATCCATTTTGAAAACCTTGCATGCTGCTGTCCTAAATTTTATTTAAATATCTGCCACACTTAATAACAAGTTATTTAAATGTTATTATATACATTTTAATCATTACATGATTCAGCAGATGGTATCTGTGAAAGGTGTAAACTCTAAAGATATGGATTGAAGCCTCTTTCCAACTATGTGAATCACTTAACTTCTCTGAGCTCAGAATTTTCCTTTCTAAAAACTGCACCTCCCTGTCAAAGATGTATGAGTGAATTATAAAATAATGCCCTCTATAAAAGGTAAAGCAACATCAAACTTTAGGTAGTTTTATTACTGAATGACAGCAGATACAAAGACTTACTTCTATCAACCAATACTGAACTGGCAAACAGAAGATTCTAAAAGTAGCATCAGGACATTTTCCCAACAATGCTTCATCCTTTTAGATAGTACAAAAATTCAGTACAGAGATGGAGAAAACGTTTGACCAACAAATGCCTCATTATACACAGTCAGGCTGCAGAGAAGAGTCAACTCTAGAAAGTTACAGCATGGAATAGGAATGATTTCCAGTTAAGAGTTTCTACCAAGTTTCAGAGTTGGATTTGACACTGCCTTTCCTGGGGGCTTCCCTGGTGGCTCAGACAGTAAAGAATCCGCCTGCAATGCTAGAGACACGGGTTCGATCCCTGGGTTGGGAAGATTCCCTGGAGGAGGAAATGGCAACCCACTCCAGTATTCTTGCCTGGAGAATGCCATGGACAGAGGAGCCTGGCAGGCTACAGTCCGTGGGGTCGCGGAGAGTTGGATGCAACTTTCACATTCACTTTTTTTCTAGGGACAAAAATATGCATCTCTTTTGGGGCTGGAAGGGTAAGTAGAGTGGAAGGCAGGATTGGTAGGAAAAAAGCATATTCTAAAACTATCATACTTCCATTTGGTTTTGTAATGATGTTAAGTCTGCTTTTACTTTATTTTTGCTTCACAGATGTCAAATATTTCTGTTTGAAGTACACAACCTCAGCTGGGAAAACATGAGAAAGTCAGGTTCAGAAATTCTCAGAGACCCAGGTTAACAGGACAACTCAAATAGATATTAGGGCCTGTGACAGAGAACTTGAACCGTCTTGGCTAAAGCAGAGAAAGAAACTGTCCTTTGCGCACTACCAATGACAGGGACCTCTGCCTCCCAGGCTTTCATTACTGGGCAGAAAAAACTATTTGGAGAAAGAAAAGCCATGGCTGAATCTTGCCAATTTCTCCCCCAAGCATATGGTCTTGAGTAGAAGAAGAGAAAAGTAAAGTCTACAACCTTAGGAATTAGAGACACCGAAGTCACAAGCAACCTCTGCCCCAAACGTTTCATCTCTCTAATACGGAAATCTCTAAATCAGAAATATTTGTTAAAGCTTCTTGGCCTGCCATTTTCTTTCCTCCTTCAAGCTGGGCCCAGAAATGTGATGTCTGGCTATGGAAAAGAGATATTAAACACAGTCATGTATATTTAAGCTTAATTATCATGCAGCACGGTACCAATTATGCATATCATTTCATGTGTCAAATAAGCCCTGAAAGCTTTATTTGGCTACAGTACCAAACATCCATAGAAGTTCCATTTTTGTAGTTTGCTCCTTATGCAGCATGTTCATCTGCTTGCAACTTAAAAAAAATTAAAGGGGACATTGCTCCCTACTGAATGTGTGTATAACAATGAGAATTTCAAATTTTTCATTTAGACTATTATTCAAGCTGTATGGGTTCTAAATTTACGGTTCAAAGAAGATGACCACACAAAACTTGAGGCAGAAACAAGGTAATGTTGAGTTTTTTAAACTAGATGAGAAACCCCCTTATACTTCTGTCTACTCTATTTTACTTGTTTTTCCCTCAGTTATTCCTTTTGCCTCATTTACAAACAATGCTTCTCACAGACTTACAAAAGTGCTTTCCTTTATGCACTTTAACATTCAAATTTCCATATATCCAAACATTTTTGTAAAATTATTGTTAGCCTGGGATAGGATAAAACCTTAATACATTAAGACTGTAGTTTACGATTATTAAGATAAATAAGAAAAAACAGTAGAATGCCATGAGACAAGAAGAAAAACAGGAACAGTAAAAATATTAAGGAATTCATATTTCTTCCAAATTAGAGGTTCCCTCATTTTAATGTGCAGTAGATTCATAGCAACCCCACGGGTCTAAGAAATCCAAACCTCTGGAAAATGAATGATATACATGCATTCTAATGATTATCTCTGTACTGTTACAAGTGATCTATAAGTCATATTTTGAGAAATGCTATCCTAAAATAGAATAACTTAAAACAGTACAGAATATTTGCACATAATTATGTGCTTAGCAAAAGTAATATATAAAATGAATTTTTTTTAAAGCAGATAAAGAATACTACCTTAATAGAAAAATCGAAAAAGGACATAAATTTACAAATGGCCAACAAACATATGAAAAGATACTCAACTTTACTAATAAAAACA
The DNA here is from genome assembly GCF_029407905.1 of Bubalus kerabau. NCBI lineage: Eukaryota > Metazoa > Chordata > Mammalia > Artiodactyla > Bovidae > Bubalus > Bubalus kerabau. The sequence goes on along the minus strand of NC_073637.1, from coordinate 710,064 downwards.
TACAAACATGATATTTAACATTTTTGCCAATCAGATGAGCAAAGTAAGAATAACAGAACACAGTATAGGAGAGGGTGCAGAAAAAGGAATATATTCAACATTCCAACACATGGAAGTACTTTTTTTTTTTTTTTTGGCTGTCCCACACGGCTTGCAGAATCTTAGTTCCCCAAACAAGGACTGAACCCGGGCTAGAGTAGTGGAGTGTCTAACCACTAGACCGCCAGGAAATTCTCCATTTTCAAATACTACTGGAGGAAAAGCAAAGTAGTTGGTATTTCAAAAAAATAGCTATGGACATCAAAAGCCCTTAAAATGTATATAATTTGATTCAGCAGACCCATTCTACAATTTATGCTAAGAAAGTAAACACAAGTACACATGATGTATAACTGAAATGTTAGTACAAAAACCCAGAGACAATCTGAAAGTCTGCCAATATGGAATTGGTTAAACTAAGGTACAACCAACCCATAACACACTCACTAAAAATGATGAGCAGGATCTGTATATACTGACTTCAAACGACAGTAACACTACAAAAACTGAAAAATAAAATTTTAAATGGTTTACAAAACAGCATATAGTCTCCCACTTCTGTCAAAAATATACATACACGGGACAGAATAAAACTACCTGAACTGTTTAAAAATACAATATTATAGGGACTTCCCTGGCAATCCAGTGATTAGGACTCCACACTTCTATGTCAGGGAGCTCGAATTTCATCACTGGTCAGGGAATTAAGGTCCCACAAGCTGCACAGCATGGTCAAAAAACAAAAACAAAACAAAAAAGTAGTAAAGTATTATAAATGCTGCAATGTTATTTTAAAGTCTGTTGCATGTTATTTATGTATGGGAACATTAAGTGCTAAATCTATGAATGTGTGCTGACAATACTACTACTTGAATCAATGATTTACTGGCTGTTGATTAAATAACAAGCCAAGGGACACAAAAATACCCTCCTACAGGCAGCAAGAAAAGCGCCTTCTCAAGAGGGTCTTAGAAGCCCGGGCAGAAAAGTGAATTCAGAGGGCCTCTGTGCTCCAAAGAAATAGCCTGATAGAGAGAGAAAAAGAAAGACATGGGGATCAGAGCTCTGATGGAGCAAAGGTGTTTTAATTAACATGGTGTGGGCATATAGACTGTCTTACAAGGTAGTTTTTCTCAGCAAAGATAAAGATTAAAATTCCAGACTTACAAAACATAGGTGATCCATATTAAAGAGAGAGAGAGTTGTAAACAATCACTTTTACCGTATGGTTCACAAGAAGGAAGAGGGTACTTACCTCCGTATAGAAAATCTAGTGAAGGAAATGCCTGGATTTCTCAGCCCCCGGGAGACACTTGAGGATTTAGGAATTAGTAAGGAACAGAGAATTTCTGACAGATCCAAAACAGCACACAGGAAGCCTCCTGTTAAATGCTTCCTGAAAACTAATTACCTTATTTTCCTGACATTTCAAAGCATTTGGGGGGAGGGGGGTAGAGGAGGAACCTCTTATTTCACTAAATAAAAGGCAACACTGTAAGAAGAACTGCATCTTAATTATCTTTTATTTTCAGCGACATCCTTGCAAGCCTGCCCACTTAAACTTTTACATCACTTTCCTATCTTATTACCTCTATGTTGTGGTTTGGTACTTCAAACAAACACTTTTTTTTCCCCTTCTTCTTATGGAGTAAAAAGATGGTATTGATTTGCTTAAAAGTACCGATGAGGGGGAAAAAAAGGATGGAGGGAAATCATTATCTTGAGGAGTAAATGGTTCTTAATAACAGAACTACGGATTTATCCATCCCTTTGACTGTTAGCATGCCACTAAAGGCTAAAAGAAGGCTCAAGAGGGAGGTTAACATCCCCCTCGTCAAGTGTTTGTTTCCTTGCTCCTGCGGTATTGGCTTTGCCAAGTAACCCAATTCCCGTACATAAACGTTACAGGTCTCTCCAAACTACTTCTATAAAATAAGATATTGTTTGACCAATCTTATCGAGCAGTCATTTATTTCTATAGCTGCTGGTCTGCTCTGCTGCTCTGTCTGCCTACATTCAGAAGGGAACAAAAATTCAAAATTTCATTTATTCTGGGCCCAGAACCAGACCTTTTGTCCTTCCTAGATATTTTGCAACTTCGAGTTGACTCCTCTGCCTAAATTAGTGGCATATGCTTTTGTTCTTTTAAGAAAGAAAGAAAGAAAAAACCACCCCTTATTCTCTTATTGAGGAAGGCAACTAATTCTGAAAAAGGCCTCTAGGAAGATGTTAAAATGTCTTGAAATGTTTAACAGAACCTTATTTCAGAGGCTATCGATGAACCTCCCCGAGGTACCCCAGGGCAAACACACGGAGCGTCCAAGGGGGCAGAGGGGAAAGCCTCGAGGAGGAATATGCAGACTTTGCAAAACTGATGGGAGGGAGGAGAGGGGACAACTTTCAGGACTAGAAACAGGAAGCAGTCCAGATGCTGCGATGCCGCCCGCACCCCCGCACCCAGCCCTCCGTGCATCGTCCCCCCGGCAAGCAGCTGCGTGCTCCACCCACAGCCCCCAGTGGCCTGGGAGCGCCACACGGCCCTGCGGCGCAGACCGAGCCCCAGGGCTGGGCCGAGGGCAGCGCGCAGGGAGCGCGGGCCACACTCGAACAGGTTGCTCGGCGCAGATTCGGGACCGAGAGGGTTAATCCAGTCCGCGCGCACAGTCCGCCCAGCCCCAAACTCGGGCTCCCCCGCCGGCCCCGCCACCCACCCCGAGAAAGCCCGGAGACACCCCTCCACAGCACAGCGCCCAAGGCTTTTGTTTTGTCGGAGACGAGAATAACGATCCTTGAGGAGGAGGTGCCACAGCTGCTCGTGGCTCTTCGGCACAGGCTTAGACCGAGGAGCGGGCAGCCGCCGCGGCACCTCCTCATTCCCCACTCCCAAGTCCTTTTCCCGCTGAGCAGGACGGGAAGGGGCCTGCACGACCCGGGGCTCACCTCACACATCGGGGCCGGGCTCCCGTGGGGCTGCGGCGCCGGCCGGGGGCGGCCGCAGGTCCCTCAGGTAAACAGAGCCAGCGAAGACCACCAGCGTGCGCCTCCGAGCGACCGAGAGCTTTCGCGATGGCCGCGGCACATGCGCACGCACGTACGGCGCAGGCGCGCTGCGCACGCTCGGCCGAGCGCTCCTATTTTGAGCCCAGCTTCTGGATACCCGGCTGCAGGTTTCGTTGCTCTTGACCTCGCGCCGAGGCTGATGCCCGGCCCTGTCCTGCTCCGGCGGAGTCGTTCTGCGCTCTGGAAGCTTTTCTTAAATGCCCTCAGTCCCCTTTGCAAAGCTCTCCCTCCCTTCCCTGCTGAGACAGTGCAGCGACTCGCATCACTCAAGCCTGGAACGCTATTATTGAGAGACCACCAAAACCTGTTTGAGAACCAGCGTGCCCCCTGGGAATCCGGGGATTGGAATTGATTAAGAGGTGGGTGCTGAGAGTGGTACTGGGTGCAGATAGAGGTAGTCAGCTTTCATATTGCAGAGCTCCAGGCTGAAGCAGCAGAGCAGATACCCTCTTTACCAACACCCACTTTAGTGAGCAGGTGGGGCTTGAGGTTATTGGTGACATGCCCCATCTTCTGTTCTTTGAGAAATGTTTCTTCTCTCTTTTTCTTCGTAAGTGATTTTATTTTTTTCTACCTAAGCTATTTCAGAACTTAAAGATTCCTTAGAAATCATCTAAACCTAACCTCTCATTATTCAGACGTGGAAAAGAATGGTCCAGAAAGGTTAAAAAGACTTAGCCAAAGCCAGGCAGCGTTTTAAGGGCTGAGTCTGGATTCACTCATTCCAAGCCAAAGCTGTTACCTTTGCCTCTATCATTTTACCTACCTTCCTTTCTCTTCCTTTCCCTCCCTTTTCAACCTAGACTTCACAGGCATCATTTTGTTCTATGGTAGCACACAGGACTTAAAGAAATACTTTGATCTTGTAGCATAGTATGACTGTACTTAAGGTTCTTCAACTGTACACTTGGTTAAAATGGTGTATTTTAGTATGATCTTCTGTCTGAATCTTTGCCACCCCATGTTAGGAGACTGACCAAAAACAGCTATATAATCTGTGGTTTGTCCAAACCCTTGGGACACATCTCTGTGGCCTCTTTAATTATAGGCAACTATTTTATACAAAGAAAAGTGGAAGTGTTAGTCCCTCAGTCGTGTCCGACTCTTTGTGAGTGATCCAATGGACTGTAGCCCACCAGGTTCCTCTATCCATGGACTTCTCCAGGCAAGAATACTGAAGTGGGTTGCCATTCCCTTCTCCAGGGGATCTTCCCGACCCAGGGATGGAACCCAGGTCTCCTGCATTGCAGCCAGATTCTTTACTGTTTGAGCCACCAGTGAAACAATCTGTTTTGAAGATGCTCCCTAAATGACAATAAATACTGAGCTTAGACAGTCATAAATATCGTTTAATGTCAGAAGATGAGCTATGCGAATTGCACCATAAAGGGGATCTGAAATGACATTTTCAATTTCGTTAATAAATACTAATGCAGTAATACTTTCTAAAAAAAAAATAACATTGATCCATAGGCTGATTCTTATCAAGTCATTGTGTGTTGTGGAGCCAACACTGCCTCTACTGAAGGTGAGTGAAGCAGCTAAGAGCATTTATGAAAAGCAGTATAGACCTGCTTCGGGTACTTCTAGATCCCTTGTACCTTCAGATCCTCTAGAGATGTGCTGCTCTCGCATTTTTATGCAATTTACACATGGTCTTGTGAAAACTGTCAGGCATAGAACATATCTTGGCTCCTAGTGGGAGGTGGGAATGATGTAGAAATTATCGTTGAATGTATCAACATGATCACATCTCAGAAATAGACCACTGAGTGAAAGAAGCGAACTACAAAGTATGTAAATTATGATAGCTCTTTAAAACAGTCACACTGTTTACAAGGCCAAACATGTATATATAATAAGCAAAAAAAGTGGACAAGTAGGCAGCACACTAAATTTTATGACAGTGGATGCTTCTAGGCAGGCAGGGTGGGAAATGAGATCTGGGCAGCATGTAAAACAGGCTTCAACTCTTAATCACACACATGAAGCAAAATGTTAACATTTTAAAAAAATCTCTGCAGGGAGAAAAGGGTGTTTCTTAGGCAAGTCTGTAAACTTTTCTTTATGGTTGAAATGTTTCCTTTAAAAATAATGTTGAGGGGCTTCCCTGGTGGTCCAGTAACTAAGATTCCACCCTCCCAATGCAGAGGACCTAGGTTTAATCCCTGGTCTGGGAACTAGTGAAAGACAGGGAAGCCTGGAGTGCTGCAATTGATGGGGTTTCAGAGTCACACACGACTTAGCGACTGAAGAACAACTGGGAACTAGATTCCACAAACTGCAACTAAAGATCCAAGATCTTGTGTGCTGCAACTAAGATCCAGTGCAGCCAAATAAATATTTTTAAAAGGAATTAAAAAAAAATTAAATGAAAGTAATGTTAAATTTTCAAGGACATTGAGCCAATGTGCTCACCGTGAACACAATGTGAATGGTGGTGTTCACTGGGGGATCAGCAGTCACACTGATGAAGGGCTGAACAAGGAGAGGTCCAGAGGATGCTAGTTAAGAGGATCAATGAAAGGGACCTTATTTTCAGGGATAAAAATATTCAGATCTAACAGGGATAAAGTGTCGGGCTCTCTTTAATCCCATCTTTCTTTCATTCAATGTTATAACCACCAATAGAAAGTCTTTAGGGCTTCCCTGGTCGCTCAGGAACTTCACCGAGACCCAACACTCTCCCAGGGAGTTGTTAAAACTGGTCTCTTTCTGGATGAACCCATTTTGAAACCATCCATGTTAACCGGTAATACATGGTAATTCAGTATTGCATCTACTTACCTCCCCCAGGCCTCCACCCCTGCAAAAGTCTTTGTTTATTCATTTTACGTACAACCTGATCATAAAACATACAACCATACTTAAAACCACTGGGATGGAATTCAGACACCATAAGTTTCAGTTTGGCCACTTACTGAGCCTTTGTCAACTCTAAAGAAAGCAGCAACCTCTATGAGCTTTACTTTTCATTTTCATTTTAAACGGGAGATATACGAATGCTGCCTATTTCAAAACAATGAAACAATATAAACATAGGGTTTACATTTATTTACCTTGGAAGAGAGTACATTTTTATGTATTTTAGAGAACGTGAGATAATGAGAAAAGTCTTCTTTTTTGAATTTGGTTAGCTGCTGCCCATAAGAACTGTTTTACACTTCCCAGATGTCCCTTCTGAAATGTTGTTTTTCTCCAGCATTAGTTTATAGTTCTATACCAGTAGTTATTTCTACATTGTACTTTCAAATCCTCCTCATTAGATTTCTTTTTTTTTATTCTTGCATTCTCACTCTGCCTCTCATTACATGGTAGATGCTTCATAAATTTCATTAATGAAATTAGACCAGATTGAAAAATTCCCCAAATTTGGAGTTATCCTTATTCAGGCATGCCATCTGCTGGTTCCCTGGTGTATCTGTTAGTCGGCCTGAATTCCTTAATCCAATCAAGTACAATTCATGTGGAAGCATTGCTGAGTTTGTGTGTTGGGCAATTTTCCCACGTTCTTTCACTTCCTGTGTGCAGGTGCTATTCTTTCATTGAACCTCTCCAGAATTGTTTTTCCTGCAACCTTCTTTTACCTGTTGGCCACTCTAAAAACCCGGAGAAACGGAGTTTACGTTTCAGAACCCCGGTGTGACCAGAACGATATAACTGGGCATGCTCAGTAGGTTGGCCTGATTTGGAACATACTTACAGCTTGAAAGGGGGCATTTAATGCTGTTTGTTTCAGGATTGGCTGCATATTCGTCCTGGCACTCTATTGAGAGATGGCAGCCTTTCCCACCCTCTGGGCCCTCCCACTTTTCCATTTTGTCCCCGTGCCCAAATTTGGAGCCAGCCCTCCAGGATCTCCCAGCCAATCAAGAGACCACACATTGTTGCCTAAGAGACCCCGGATGCCAGCGAAAAGATTTATAGGTAGTGATTGGCCTACTGGAAGGGGTGGGGGCTAGACGGAGTCACAGAAACAGGAGCTATGGCAACACCAGCGCTAGAGGCTTGAGGAGAAAGACTTGAAGAGAAAGCCTTAAAGAGGTGAGAGCAGTGATCGGTGCATGAAAAAGATGGAGACTCTTTTGAGAGCTCTTCTCTCAGGTCCTCCTGGGCTTCTCACGAGGCTTGGCAGTGACCCCGGGAATTACATTTTGCTGTGTATTAGCAGTTAAATGACCAGGTGCATCGTATATATGAAATTAACAACCAACAAATAATTACTTCTGTGCTTATCAAAGCACTAGGTCTTTGCATTGTCTTATAGTTTCTCTTTGTTTCCATCTAGTTGAATATAAGATGAATTCATATTTAAATCTAGATCAGATCAGATCAGATCAGTCGCTCAGTCGTGTGCGACTCTTTGCGACCCCATGAATCGCAGCACGCCAGGCCTCCCTGTCCATCACCAACTCCCGGAGTTCACTGAGACTCACGTCCATCGAGTCAGTGATGCCATCCAGCCATCTCATCCCCTGTCGTCCCCTTCTCCTCTTGCCCCCAATCCCTCCCAGCATCCGAGTCTTTTCCAATGAGTCAACTCTTCGCATGAGGTGGCCAAAGTACTGGAGTTTCAACTTTAGCATCATTCCTTCCAAAGAAATCCCAGGGCTGATCTCCTTCAGAATGGACTGGTTGGATCTCCTTGCAGTCCAAGGGACTCTCAAGAGTCTTCTCCAACACCACAGTTCAAAAGCATCCATTCTTTGGTGCTCAGCCTTCTTCACAGTCCAACTCTCACATCCGTACCCTATTTCCTGATCATTTCCTGGCAATCTCTATTTCCTTCTCTGATGATACTGCAGCGTACAATGGGTGAGCTGTGTGTTAGTGGAGAAACTCAACCGTGTTCTGCTCTGTAAACGCCAAATAAAAACCCGATTATCCTGAGTCTAACCCCAATGTTCGGTTCCTAATGTTGAGTTGTACCTTCTTTGCCACTAGCTTTCATCCTTAAACCACCTCACCTCCACTATTGTGTTCATTCATTCCGCTGATTGAGACAAGGTTTTATTGAGCACCTACTGTGTACTACTGAGTTTAGGATTCAGGTGAGCACATTCAGAAAACCACATTAGCAGAGAAGCACCAGTTTTGTACCACATTCTCTGATCTGAAGTTCAGTGTGTCTGTACAGATAGTGCATGAAGGGAGAGGAAGGAGGATGAACCAAAAAGGTAAATTCATGGTGCACCTAGATCAGCATGCTAAGGATTCTGTAGCCATTACTGAGTCTCTGAAGGTTTTTGAGCTGACAAATGACAAACAGACCTTTAAAAAAATACTTCCCTGAATAGAGTAGTGGTTAGCCAAAGTTGGGGAGGAGGGAAGTGTGGAGATATTGATCAAAGGGTACAAACCTTCAGTTATAAAAGGAATAAGTTCTAGAGACCTTATGTACAGCATGGTGACTATGTGGTGATGGTGGTGGTAGTTTAGTCGCTAAGTTGTGTCCCACTCTTGCAACCCCATGGACTGTAGCCCACCAGGTTCCTCTGTCCATGGGATTCTCCAGGCAAGAACACTGGAGTGGGTTGCCATTAACTTCTTCAGGGGATCTTCCTGCCCAGGGATCATGGTGACTATAGTTAATAATAATATATTATATACTTGAAATTTACTAGAAGAGTAGATCTCAAGGGTAATCACACACACAGAAGCACACACATGCACACACACGCACACATGCACACACACACAGTAACTATGGGAGGTGATGGATATGTTACATAGTTTGATTGTGGTAAGCATCCCACAATGTGTACATATACTAAAACATCACCTTAAATATATACATTTTTTTTGTTAAAAAAACCCTCTTGTAGTAGACTGTAATCTCCATTACAGGCAAGACTTGTCTTTATACCTGTAATACAGACCTAATAAGTCTTTAGTGAAGTTGTGCAATGGTGACAGTGTGAAGAATGGCTTTGAAGATGGGATTGGAGGTGTGTTACCACTGGAACTTGACCAGAGGACCTAGCCTTGCCTTTAAGCATGACACTAGAAGCACACACTGGGGGTAAGGGCCAGAAGCCCTTTTTCTTCCCCTTCATCCAAAGAAAAATTAAAGGGGAACATGCAAGGACAGCCATTAAGGGGGAAAGAGGTCATGAAAAAACAACAGCCAGGTTTGTATGTAGACGGAGGGAAGGCAACTTGCTTTGTCTTGTAATTTTTTGGTATGTTGTATGAAAGCGTCTGAGTGGTCTATACTGTGAACCAGTGTGGACATGCAGATATGCACACTGCCCATCTTCTAGAGTGGACAGAGGAAAAAAACTGTAAAAGGATAATGACAAAAACCAGGGCAGGATACCTCCATATGCCTGCTTCAGGAAGACTATTACCAAGAGGGTTCTTTTGCTCAGCCAGGCCCATCTCCTGAAAACCAAACTTTACTCAAATTGATTTGAAAAAAAAGCCTAATTCAAATGATTTCTAGCTCTGAAGAACCAGGAAGGGAAAAAAAAAAAACAACAGCAAAACCTTAGGGAGGACCTGGAAAAACTACTTTGTCTTAATCAGAAATCGTGCTTAGAATCAGTCAGGTTGTTTTCTACTCAAACTGGGAAAAGAGAGTTTCTGAGCTTACAACAGAAGGTTTTAACCTGGTATAAGCAAAATGTAATGTTAATATGCGGAGAAGGCAATGGCACCCCACTCCAGTACTTTGCCTGGAAAATCCCATGGATGGAGGAGCTTGGTAGGCTTCAGTCCATGGGGTCACTAAGAGTCGGACATGACTGAGTGACTTCCCTTTCACTTTTCACTTTCATGCATTGGAGAAGGAAATGGCAGCCCACTCCAGTGTTCTTGCCTGGAGAATCCCAGGGACGGGGGAGCCTGGTGGCTGCCGTCTGTAGGATCACACAGAGTTGGACACGACTGAAGTGACTTAGCAGCAGCAGCAGCAATGTTAATATGAATTTTTCTAGGGAGAAGATTCATAGTTTTCATCATATCCTCAAAGAGTTTTATAGGCCTGAAAAAAATAAAATAAAAGATGGAAAACAATTGGTTTAAGGAATTCCCTGGCAGTCCAGAGGTTAGGACTCTGTATGTTCATTGCCGAGGGCCAGGGTCAATCCCTTTTTGGGGACTAAGATTTTGCAAGCCGAGTGGCTTAGCCTAAACAGATAAATAAAAATTGTTGTGTACACACAACTTCAATCAATTTAAATAGAAGAAACATCAACCATGAATAAATAGCAATAAAGAAGGAAATATGTGATTTTTAACTGAGCAGATCTAGACTCAGTGACCATGCTTTATATATTTGCCTGCTCATGTGTATTTTTATAGCAGCCAATTAATAATACTGTAATGAAATCATTTCTTACATCTTTGCAACTTAGCTGTTAGGAGCTAAGAATGTGAGGGCTCATCTGAACCTCCTTTATTTCCCCTTATTCCAGTGGAGTGGTATCAGCAGGCAACTGCAGGAAGACATTATCTATGGTTTAAAACCCTGAGGTTTTAAAACTATTGGCTTTCTCTTCAGCTCTAATTTAAACCTGAGAAGGAATATTACATGTCAAGTGAGAGTCACAAAATTTCAGATCTAGCATTTGGGGGAATCCTCTGTAAGTCCAAAACTAACGGTTAATTAAAAAAAAAAATGTTTTTATTTATTTGGCTGTTCCAGGTCTTAGTTGTGGCATGTGGATCAAAATATTGTCTGGGTGAATTCCCTGGTGGTCCAGGGGACCTGGGTTCTATCCCTGGTCAGGGAACTACATCCCACATGCCCTAACAAAGAGCTGGCTCAGCCAGATAAATAAATAAAAATAAATTTTGTTTTAAATTGTCTTATATTTGTTGCTATAATTTTTGGAGCCCTGGGTCACGCAGGCAAATCCTGTGCAGGCTCCAGCTCAGCACCACTGCTTTGGATCTGAAACATACCTTCAGAGAGGAAGAAGGCACAAACAAACAGAAACACTGAAGCTATATACTGAAAATGCCATCCATCTGCTTTAAATATTTTTTACCTTAAAATATTTTGTTGTGCCCCCTTCAAGGACAGGCTTTGAAGAACTCTGGAAATAACAGGAAGTTCTAAGAAAGTCTGTGGTGATGCTATTTTATGTTTTTTTTAACTTTTTATTTTGTGTTGGAGTATAACCAATTAACAGTGTTGTGGTAGTTTCACATGAACAATGAAGGGTCTCACCCATACATATACATGTATCCATTCTCCCCCAGCCAGGCTGCCATTGAGCACAGTTCCTTGTGCTATATCATGGGTCCCTGTTGGTTATCCATTTTAAGTATAGCAGTGTGTACCTGCCCAAGTCAATCCTAAAGGAGATCAGTTCTGAATATTCATTGGAAGGACTGATGCTGAAGCTGAAGGTCCAATTCTTTGCCCACTTGATTCGAAGAGCCCACGCATTAGAAAAGACCCTGATGCTGGGAGAGATTGAAGGCAGGAGGAGAAGGGGATGCCAGAGGACAAGATGGTTGGATGGCATAACTGACTCAATGGACATGAGTTTGAGTAACCTCCGGGAGATGGGAAAGGACAGGGAAGCCTGGCATGCTGCAGTCCATGGAGTTAGTCGGACATGACTGAGTGACTACTTGCAAAAAGTTTCAAAGCTAGTAAGTTTTAGAGCCAGGATCCAAACTGTGTAATGTAAAAAGTTTTGGTTGCAAACAACAGAAATAGATTCTAGCTAATGTGTGTGTGCTGTGTGCTTAGTCGCTCAGTTGTTTCCAACTCTTTGTTGCCCACCAGGCTCCTCCGTCCATGGGGATTCTCCAGCCAAGAATGCTGGAGTGGGTTGCCATGCCCTCCTCCAAGGACTCTTCCCAACCCAGGGATCGAATCCAGGTCTCCCCCACTGCAGGCAGATTCCTTACCATCTGAGCCACCAGGGATGCCCCTACAAGAAGGGTCTTCTAGCTAATGTAGGTGAAATTTATTGAAGGCTATCAGGTGGCTCACAAAATGGATAAGAAAGGACATGCATGCACGCTAAGTTGCTTCAGTCGTGTCTGATTCTTTGTGACCCTGTGGACCATAGCCCACCAGGGTCCTCTGTCCCAGGGATTCTCCAGGCAAGAATACTGGAGTGGGCTGCCATGGCCTCCTCCAGGGGATCTTCCTGGCCCAGGGATCAAACCTGCATCTCTTCAGTCTCCAGAATTGGCAGGCAGATTCTTTACCACTAGCACCACCAAGGAAGCCCCTCCAAGAAGAGTCTAAGAACAGCTTAACAGTCTACTCAGAGCATCTATGGTACTTTGAATGATCACCTTGGCTGTAAAGCAAGGATAAGCCAGCATCAGTTACCTGGCCTAGCTTAGTCTTATGACTGGGCAAGGGGAGGCCGCCTCGATTAACCAACCCAGCAGACCCTAAACACTGAGGGAAAAGTAATCCCTCGTGGAAATTAGAGTGCTTTAATCCAATGAAGACACACATAGGGACTTCCTTGGCTGTCCAATGGTTAGAATTGGATCATAAAGAAGGTTGAGCATTGAAGAATCGATGCCTTTTAATTGTGGTACTGGAGAAGACCTTTGAGACTCCCTTGGACAGCAAGGAGATCAAATGAGTCCATCCTAAAGGAAATCAACCCTGAATATTCATTGGGAGGACTGATGCTGCAGCTGAAGCTCCAGAACTTTGGCCACCTGATGCAAAGAGCCGACTCCTTGGAAAAGACCCCGATGCTGGCAAAGATTGAAGGCAGGAGGAGAAGGGAGGCAAAAGAGGATGAGATGGTTGGATGGCATCACGAACTCAATGGACATGAGTCTGAGCAAACTTGGAGATAGTGAAGGACAGGGAAGCCTGGTGTACTTCAGTCCATGGAGTTGCAAAGAGCTGGGCACAACTTAGTGACTGAACAACAGCAGTCATGGTTAAGACTCAACATTTCCAATACAAGGGATGTGAGTTCATCTCCGGTGGGAGAACTGAGATCCCACATGCCATGAGGCCACAAAAATGAAGGCAGACATATACAGTACTGGGTGTACTGTATATTTTCCCCAGTGTATTTTTCTCAATAAACCCAAATCTGTCCATATATAAATTCTTGGCCTTGTCCATTGTACTATTCTACTTCTTAAACATGGTAGCAAGCTAGAGCCCTTGTTAGCTAGATGTCAGAAAGTTAACAGAGGAAGAAGGAGGTCACAAGGGACAAAATGGAGTAGATCAGATTGCACAGTGATTTTATAAATACTTCTTTCTGACCAATATGGTATGTTCTTAGCTAAGAGTGATTCTGATTTTTCCTGCTTGGTCCAATGAAAATCAAACAGAGTTAAACAGACCTGGGTCTGATTCTCTGTTTCACCACCTACTGTCTGTATAACTCTGGGCAAAGCAAAGGGAGCCTCATTTTCTTCATCTGTAAAATAAGCTAAAACCCACCACCTTACCATATTGTTATGGGTTTAACTGAACAAACCTGTTAAGTGCCTGACATATAAAATACTCCCAGTAAATGTCACTCTCCCGCTAGTCCCTGTCCCAGTGCACTGAAAAAGATTATATGGTATTAGTATTTTTAGTATTCTGAAGATTGTATGATTCATTTCTTCTGAAGACATAGTTTTTCTTACAGAAGAATATCCAGTTATTTCATGATGGCATTTGCACCTCCAAAAAACACAAATGGTCCCAAAATGCAGACAAAGATGAGTACCTGGACACCCCTAAACCATCAGCTTTTGAATGACCAGGTGAGTAATAAGAACTATTGTATTAGTTGAAATCATACTTTGAAGGGAAAAAAAGCATTAAAATTTTGGTAATCAAAACATCAACAGGAATTGCTTAGGATTGTATAGTGGATAAAAAAAAAAAACAAAATGAAGGATTTCTTCAAACATTTTAATTGAAAAAAACTGAAATACATTTAGAACAAAAATAAAGAAAACTTTAATTGCGCCCCAGTTACATTGCCAGAGGTGGCAAGAGATACAAAGTTCCTGCTTAGAAAGAAAGATCTTAGGGACTTCCCTGGTGGTCCAGTGGCTAAGACTCTTTGCTCCCAGGGCTGGGGCCCAGGTTCTATCACTGGCCAGGAAATTCAGTCCCACATACTGCAACTAAAGACCTTGTGTGCTGCAACTAAGACCCAGCACAACCAAATAAATTAATAAACATTTTTTAAAGATTTAGATAAGAAAGCTGTGGTACATATACACAATGGAGTATTACTCAGCCATTAAAAAGAATACATTTGAATCAGTTCTAATGAGGTGGATGAAACTGGAGCCTATTATACAGAGTGAAGTAAGCCAGAAAGAAAAACACCAATACAGTATACTAATGCATATATATGGAATTTAGAAAGATGGTAACAATAACCCTGTGTACGAGACAGCAAAAGAGACACTGATGTATAGAACAGTCTTATGGACTCTGTGAGAGAGGGAGAGGGTGGGAAGATTTGGGAGAATGGCATTGAAACATGTAAAATATCATGTATGAAACGAGTTGCCAGCCCAGGTTCGATGCACGATGCTGGATGCTTGGGGCTGGTGCACTGGGATGACCCAGAGGGATGGAATGGGGAGGGAGGAGGGAGGAGGGTTCGGGATGGGGAACACATGTATACCTGTGGCGGATTCATTTTGATATTTGGCAAAACTAATACAATTATGTAAAGTTTAAAAAAAAAAAAGATTTAGGAGATGAGAAGGAGGAGTGTCTACCAGCTCCCCTTCACCTCCATATCCAACTGATTTTCAGGTTCTGTGAGTCTTCCTCCGAGGTCTCTTCATCCAGACCCCTTTTCTCCTTTGACTTGTGCACATCCAGCTCCACGTTCTCAGTTCACACACTCACCCCCCTTTGCCTGGCACATTGCAGTAACCCCTCAGCTGGTTTCACTGTCTCTAATCCATCCTCTATTCTGGTCCCAGAATGATCTTTCTAAAATACCAAACTAATCCTATGAAGCAAGAGATAACAGACTGTTCCAAAGAATAAATTCCACCCTACCCACCATGCATAGCACTGAGGACCCCTTCATGTGTGTTAGTCACCGAGTCATGTCCGACTCTTGGAGACCCCATGGACTGTAGCTGGCCAGGCTCCTCTGTCTGTGGGATTCTCCAGGCAAGAATACTGGAGTAGGTTGCCATGACCTCCTCCAAGGGATCTTCATGACCCATGGATCGAACCCAGTGTCCTTTATATCACCTGCATTAGCAAGTGAGTTTTCTTTTTTTAATTTATTTGGTTGCAATTTTGTTGAAGCATGTGAACCCTTAGTTGAAGCATGTGGGATCTAGTTCCCTGACCAGAAATCAAACCCAGGCCCCCTGCATTGGGAGCATGGAGTCTTAGCCCCTGGACCACCAGGGAAGTCCCAGCAGGTGAGTTCTTTAACACTGGCTCCACCTGGGAAGCCTGAAGAGCTTTTGTCAAATTTTATGAGAATTTCTAGGGAATTCCCTGGTGGCCCAGTGGCTCAGTCTGTGCTCCCAATGCAGGGGGCTGGGTTCCATCTGCGTTCAGGAAACTAGATCCCACATGCCGCAAGAGTTTGCATGCTGCAGCTAAAGAACCCACATGGCACAACTAAGACCCAGTGCAGTCAAATAAATAAAAATGTTTAAAAATTTCATGATTATTTCTAGATGAGCAATGATAAGAGAAATAACAATTTCTATTAGAAATGATATTTATTTTGTTGTTCAGAACTCCCATTTTATCACCCCCCCCCACCATTTTTAGTTTGGTTTAGTTAGGTTCTAGTTTGGAGTAAAACTATTTTCAAAAATCTTAGCCTGCCATATGTAAAATAGATAGGCAATGGGAATTTGCTGCATGGCTCAGGAAACTCACACAGGGGCACTGTATCAACCTAGAGGGGTGGGGTGGGGAGAGAGAGGGGCTGCCAAGTCACTTCAGTCGTGTCCGACTCTGCGACCCCATAGACGGCAGCCCAACAGGCTCCCCCATCCCTGGGATTCTCCAGGCAAGAACACTGGAGTGGGTTGCCATTTCCTTCTCCAATGCATGAAAGTGAAAAGTGAAAGTGAAGTCGCTCAGTCGTGTTCGACTCTTTGCGACCCCATGGACTGCAGCCTACCAGGCTCCTCCGTCCATGGGATTCTCCAGGCAAGAGTACTGGAGTGGGGTGCCATCGCCTTCTCCGAGAGAGAGGGGAGGGAGGTTCAAAAGGGAGGGAATATATGCATACCTATGGCTAATTCATGTTGAAGTTTGATAGAAAACAACAAAATTCTGTCAAGCAAAATCCTTCAATAAAAAAATAATTAAAATTAAAAAACTGTCAAATCACTATGTTGTACACCTGAAACTAACATTATATTGTATGTCAATTATAATTCAATAAAAATTAAATATAATACAAATTAAAAAAATCTTGGCCCGTGTATATACCCATATGTATGTGAATGAATGTATCAGTACTTAAGACACACACATGGAATTTGCATATGTATACAGCAAACTGATAATAGTGTGTGCACAAGTGCTCAGTCTTGTCTGACTCTTTGCAACTCCACAGACTGTAGGCCTCCAGGCTCCTCTGTCCATGGAATTTTCCAGGCAAGAATATTAGAGTGGGTCGCCATGCCCTCCTCCAGGGAATCTTCCCATCCCAGGGATTAAACCCACGTCTCTTTATGTCTCCTGCATCGGCAGGTGGGTTCTTTACCGGTTGAGCCACCAGAGAAGCCCAACTATCAATAGTGGTTTCCCCTCAAAAGTTGGACAACATGGAAGAGTGGGAGGGAAGTCTGTTGGAAGAGAGAGTTTTTGTTTTTTACCGTATACAGTGCAATGATTTTTAACAATTTAAAAAACAAATACAAGTAAAAGCGAGCAAAGAACAGTAATGCTGAGAATTAAAAAACACAGGTTCCAGATCAGCTATACTAAATAATCTCCTGCTTGACTTCAGCGAGTCTCTTATGCCTCTGATCTTTACTACCCGCCTTTGGAAATTGAGTGGCTTGGATCAGATGACCTCAAAGGCCCCTTCCAGGTCTAACATTCTGACACTGTGAAAGGGGTTAAAAATAGATACCTAAGTTTACAGCTGGGCAGACCGTGTCCATACGATAACTTCAAGGGCTTTTCTACACTTCTACAACAGGGCATTTGCCAGTGATCAGCGTAATTTTGAGGTCCTCTTTTTCTGTTTTGGCCACACTGCACAGCATATGGGATTTTAGTTTGCTGGCCAGGGATAGAACCCAGGCACCCTGCATTGCACGCGTGGAGTCTTAAACATTGTACCACTAGGGAAGTCCCTGGTTTTTGTTTTAATTTTGCCTTTTTTCTATTCTATAGTGAAATGAAAAATATGAAACTGTTTCAGTCTAAAATAAACCTCATAGGAGTTTAACTTCACAAGAGGCTTTAAGCAGAGGGATTGAATTCAAATGTAGATGCCAAAATTATAGCATCCTCATATTACAAGATAATTCAGACCTTGTGAAAACGTTGAGAGGACGAATGTTTTATAAGTATGTATTTCTTTGCTGTCTAGTGTAGGTTTTTTTTTTCCATCTAGTGTTTTAATTGAAAGTGATCAACATTTCTTTTTTTTTTTTTTAATATGGTTCACACATGTAGTACAGTACACATGTAGTTATAAAGGGTGTTCTGAGCAAAAGCACCTAACCACCATCCATCGGTCATAATTTGGGAGCCCCAAAATGTCTGATGCCTCCATGGGAATGATGTCATATGCTGAAATATGCAACCACAGTGTCAACAGACTAAAATAACAACCATGGGATTTTGACTTAACAGCAGGCTCTGAATAAACTGTGATGTGAGTAAACTGTGATGTAAACCAACTGCAACATTCTTCAAGGAAAGACGATTCTCTCTAATGTTTTCCACTTGAAGTGATACTGTTTCCGGGCTCTTTTTTTTATTTTAATTGAAGTATGGCTGATTTACAATGTTGTGTTAGTTTCAAGTGTATAGCAAAGGGATTCAATTATACATATCTATTCTTTTTCAGATTCTTTCCCTTATGGGTGATTACACAATATTGAGTAGTGTATGTACTATAAGTAGGTCCTTGTTGGTTATTTATTTTATATATAACAGTTTGTATATGTTAATCCCAAACTCCCAATTTATCCTTCCAACCCTCTTCCAGCTTTTTAAGATCAAAAATCTGATTGCAAAGCCTTGGAATGAAGACTTGCTCCCAACCAGAGACTATAAGATTCTGAGTCTGCCTGAGGGCCTGACAGTTAAATAATTTGTTCCAAATTATACTTCTTGTCAAGGGTAGAGTCAGAACCAGATCTGAGTTTGTCTAGTGTTTCTCTTTCTGCCCATCATGCCTATCAGTTCCTACCTGACTCTAATCGCCTTTTGATGAAGAACTGGATTTGCTTGGACTCTGCTTAGACTTGGTCATTGGCCCTCTGAAGACCCTATCTCCTACCCTCTTTATTTGATTTTATTATGAATGACTGACTTTATTTATTATTTATTTATTTAAATATTTATTTTATTTATTTGTTTGACTGCACTGGGTCTTCATGATGGCATGCAGGATCTCTAGATGCGGCGTGTGGAATCTTTTTAGTTGCAGCAAGTGGAATCTAGTTCCCTGACCAGAGATGGAACTCGGGCCCCTACATAGGGAGTTTGGAGTCTTAGCCACTAGACCACCAGGGAAGTCCCCCTGCCACCTTCTTGCTGACTCTCCACACCCCTTCAAGTCGGTGCCCCTTTCTTTCTGATGCCTTCTGTTGTCATTGGACACCATGATGGTCCTCCCAACCTCCTTTTGAAAGGAGGTTGTCATCCTGGGACCTAATTGTTTTTTGTTTCCCACTGTCAGGTCAAATCATGGGCAGCAATTCATTGAGAATGTAGGGCTTGAGGTCAGAATAGGGAAGATCAAGGTTGGGGGTCAGAATAGAAAAACCATGGTTCTAGCAGGGTTTCCTAGGTGTTAGTGATAAAGAATCTGCCTGTCAATGCAGGACATGCAAGAGATGTGGGTTTGATCCCTGGGTCAGGGAGATTCCCCTAGAGTGGGAAATGGCAACCCAGTCCAGTATTCTTGCCTGGAAAATCCCATGGACAGAGGAGCCTGGCAGGCTACAGTCCATGGGGTCTCCAAGACTTGGACATGACTAAGCACAAGAGATGGGAATACCAGACCACCTGATCTGCCTCTTGAGAAATTTGTATGAAGGCCAGGAAGCAACAGTTAGAACTGGACATGGAACAACAGACTGGTTCCGAATAGGAAAAGGAGTTTGTCAAGGCTGTATATTGTCACCCTGTTTGTTTAACTTCTGTGCAGAGTACCTCATGAGAAACGCTGGACTGGAAGAAACACAAGCTGCAATCAAGATTGCCAGGAGAAATATCAATAACCTCAGATATGCAGATAACACCACCCTTATGGCAGAAAGTGAAGAGGAACTCAAAAGCCTCTTGATGAAAGTGAAAAGGAGAGTGAAAAAGTTGGCTTAAAGCTCAGCATTCAGAAAATGAAGATCATGGCATCCGGTCCCATCACTTCATGGGAAATAGATGGGGAAACAGTGGAAACAGTATCAGACTTTATTTTTCTGGGCTCCAAAATCACTGCAGATGATGACTGCAACCATGAATTTAAAAGATGCTTACTCCTTGGAAGGAAAGTTATGACCAACCTAGATAGCATATTCAAAAGCAGAGACATTACTTTGCCAACAAAGGTTTGTCTAGTCAAGGCTATGGTTTTTCCTGTGGTAATGTATGGATGTGAGAGTTGGACTGTGAAAAAGGCTGAGCGCCGAAGAATTGATGCTTTTGAACTGTGGTGTTGGAGAAGGCTCTTGAGAGTCCCTTGGACTACAAGGAGATCCAACCAGTCCATTCTGAAGGAGATCAGCCCTGGGATTTCTTTGGAGGGAATGATGCTAAAGCTGAAACTCCAGTACTTTGGCCACCTCATGCGAATAATTGACTCACTGGAAAGGACTCTGATCCTGGGAGGAATTGGGGGCAAGAGGAGAAGGGGATGACAGAGGATGAGATGGCTGGATGGCATCACTGACTTGATGGACGTGAGTCTCAGTGAACTCTGGGAGTTGGTGATGAACAGGGAGGCCTGGCGTGCTGTGATTCATGGGGTCGCAAAGAGTCGGACACAACTGGGTGAATGATCTGATCTGATCTGAAGCACACTTGCACCACATGGCTTTTTAGTGAGGAACCAAGTATATTATTCAGCTGAACATACAGTCTGGAACCAGTGATTTTTCTTTAAAATCTATAAAGGTAACCCTTTGGGCCTCTGCTTATCCTCTCTAAAACAGAAAAAGTGAACCAAAAGATCCTAAGATTCCTTTTAGCCCTAAAATTCTATGACATCTGAATCTCTTGTTGTTGTTCAGTCAGCAGGTGTTTTGTTGAGAGCTTCCCCTGGAACCTGTGGATCATATAAGGGAAAGTAGGTGTAATCTACCTGGGAAGAGAAAATGAACAGAATCATCTGGTGGGCAATAGCGAATCCTAGAAAGGCCAGGTGGAGCATGGGCTGCAAGTGGAGGAGGAGTTGAGAAGAGTGAGACCAGTGGGTGCCAGAAAATTGCTGGTGCCCGAGACTTAGGAGGGGAATTAGATGCTTGATAGGACTTTGTTAGACACAAGAGAAGGGTTCATGAAATGTGTGAATCCTGATTTTTCTCTTTTTTTTGTTGTTATTCTTTATTTTTTCTTGGCTGCACTGAGTCTTCATTGGTGCACGAGGGCTTTCTCTAGTTGCAGCGAGTGGAGGCTACTCTCTAGCTGCAGTACGTGGACTCTAGGCCGTGCAGGATCAATAGTTGTGGATCACTGGCTTAGCTGCGCCGAGGCATGTGGAATCTCCCCGACCAGGAATGGAACCTGTATGCCCTGCATTGGCAGGCAGATTCTTAACCCCTGGACCACCATGAAAGCCCTGAATCCTGATTTTTCAATCTTCTGACAAATTCTATAGGTTTTAAAATTTTATTTTATAGGCTCTCTTCTATTTTCCTTTTCTTTGTTTGCTTGTTTTGACCACTTCATTGGCCTGTGGGACCTTAATTGCCCAACCAGGGATTGAACCTTTGCTTTCTGCAGCAGAAACACAGAGTCTTAACCACTGGACCACCCGGGAAATCCCCTCTACTATCTCTATTATCTAGAAATTCTGAGATCATCTGTCACCGTTATTTGAGGGTCCTAGTAGCCCAAGGGGCAGTTAATTAGGAGGGAGGAGAAAATGGTATTCTTGTTCTTTTTCTCTAAAGTATAAAAAGTGTCTACCTGTGATATATGATATTCCCTGGTTAGTAGCAAAGATGGCATTTTCGGCCTTGAGGTTGTTGTTGAATCAATTATTTCAGTCTCCATTTTGCCTGCCCTTTGAAAGAAGAATTTGAGAGTCTAAAAAAAGAAAGGAAAACAGATCTGTTGGAAGCATGAAACCAGCTCCTCATCCTCCTCCACAAAAGCGAAGAAATAGCCCTGAGCTAGTTTCTAAATAGGAATAGTGCAAGAGAATTTAGAAAGTGCCAGGAGGAAGGGAAAACATGGAGCCCGATTTTGAAAGCCCACAGAGCACAGGGTGGGCGCCAGAGAGACAGTCACACCTGTTACCTGCTGTCTCTTGCTTCCTGGCTCCAGCTTGCCCTCCTCTGCCAAACCTTCTTGCTCGAGTTGTCCCTTCCTCACCCATTCAGATAGATACACATGTGACTGAAGCTCAGGAAAACACCTCTCCACTAATACGTAAATACACTCACATGGTAGCGATACATCCAAAGGATATTCATTTGTCACAAGCATATTCATTCCTTCCAGCAAGCTTGAGCACCTGTAATATGCCACATACAGCACTCTGCAGTGGAGAAGTCAAGGTGAATAAGACATAGTTTCTGTCCTCAATGGTATATAACAACAAACCTATACACTGAGCTATAAGCCCAGAGGGGCACATATGCAAACATATATGTAACGTACACCCACTGGTATGTGAACTCATGAAATAAAAAAAACAGAGCTACTCACTCATAAATTTCACAAGTTCTAATACTAGTCATGCTGAAATATTTGGAGGGAGGTTGTCCGTTTTCCAATTTTTCCTTTGTCAGTTTTGTCATTGCCTTTCATATTCCAAAAATGATTTCACTTTATAGTTCCATTCTTTTCTTATTTCTTGCCTTTAAAAAATTATTTATTCTCTAAGATGAATTGTCTCACATGGAGAAACTGAGAAAAAGGAAAGTTTGCCCAAGTTATAAATAAAGTTACCCTTTCAGGTACAAAATCTGTCTCTTTATACTCAGTTGATAAAATGGAAAAGACTGGCAATATTTAGTGATTGATCCTTTAATGATGTCTTTTTAAAAATTCATTTATTTTATTTTTGACTGTGCTGGGTTTTCATTGCTGTGCATGGGCTTTCTTTAGTTTTGGCAAGCAGGGGCCACTCTGGCTGCAGTGAGCAGGCTTCTCATTATGGTGGCTTCTCTTGTTGGGGAGCAGGGGCTCTAGGGCATGCAGGCTTCAGTTCTCGTAGCACTTGTGCTCAGTTGCACCTAGGCATGTGGAATCTTTTGGAACAAAGGATTGAGCCAATGTCCCCTGCATTGGCAGGCAGATATTTAACCACTGGACCATCAGGGAAGTCCTAATGATGTCTTTTTAATGGGTATTTTGAACCACAAAATATGAAATCATTCCATCTTTATTTTTTTAATTGTAGGTATTTGAAGAAAGAAGAGCTCTGCTTGGAAAATGGGTACCTATTTAAAGTATACTTGATTCTAAGTCAGAAAGAGAAAGACAAACACCATATGAATATCACTTATATGTGGAATCTAAACTGTGGCACCAATGAACCTACCCTCAAAACAGAAACAGACTCACAGACGTAGAGATCAGACTTGTGGTTGCCAAGTGGGAGGAGAGGAGGGAGCAGGACAGACCGGGAGTTTGGGGTTGGTAGATGCAAGCTATTACATTTAGAATGGCTAAGCAACAAGGTCCTACTGTATAGCACAGGGAACTATATCTAGTATCCTGGAATAAACCATAATGAAAAAGAACATAACAAAGGAATGTATATAAATCTATATATCCATATGTAAGTTACTTTCACACTTCCTCAAAGGAAACACAGTCTCAATGACCATTGTCCATGATCAAAGTACAGTAAGTCCGCTCTGTATGAATGAGTTCTGTTCCAAAAGCGAATTCATAGGTCCAATTTGATCGTAAATCCAACACAGTCAGCCTCGGTACCCAACTAACACAACTGGCTACACCCCGCTGTTTGTAAGCTTGCTTCCAGACATCCTGGGCTTGAAATTAAAAAACTGCTCTGCTGTACTGTAAAGTACACAAAAGCACAGCCACCTGTAGTGGATGGACACACATGACCGTGCACGCCAGACGCATGAACTAATGTGATTGGACATGCGAACACACATTCGCATCTTTGAAAGTTCGAAACTCAAATGTTTGTATGAGGGGACTTACTCTATTCCTCTCTGGCTAATGTGTATTACTCATCAAATTCCTCTACAGTTCTCATTGAGAGTCTCTTCCACCCAAGAGAACTGGAAACATGGTCATACAAAAATGTGTACACTAATGTTCACAGTGGCATTATTCATAATTGTCAAAAATGTAAACACCCAAACGTCCATTTGGTGAGAAATGGATAAACAAAATGGGGTCTAGCCAAACAATGGAACAGTGTTCAGCCTGAAAATGAAAGGCAGTTCTGTTTCAAGCTACTCATGAATGAACTTTGAAGATATTGTGCTACGTGAAATAAACCAGACACAAAAGGACCAATATTGTTTGACTCCACTTTTATGAAGCTCTTAGAATAGGCAAATTCACAGAGAAAGAAAGTAAAATACAGGTTACGAAGAAATAGGGATGTTACTTAACCGGTAGAGTTTCAGCTTGAGTTTTAAAAACAGTTCTGCAGACGGATGTGGGGATGTTGCACAACAGTGTGAGTGTGCATCATGTCACTGAACTGTACACTTAAAAATGGTTAAATTTTAAAAAGCACGGGCAAGAAAAAAGAATGAAGTACTGATATATGCTACAACGTAAACTTTGAACGTAGTATGCTGAGTGAAAGAAACCAGACACCGAAGCCATCTAGCATACGATTCCATTTACATGAAATATTCAAAATAGACAAATCCATACAGACAGAAAATAGCTGAGTGGTTTCTAGGGGCCAGGGAGCAGGGGGGGAGTGACTGACTGTAATGGGTGTGGACTTTATTTTGGGGGTAATGGAAACGTTCTGAAATTAGACAGTGGTGCTGGCTTTACAGCCTGTGAATAGATGAAAATGCTGGGTGGGGTGGTGCATGAATCGTACCTTCATTTAAAAAAACAAATCAGGATCCCTTTTAAAAAATTATGCTTTGATTTCTTTAACTCTAGATGTATATAATGAACTTGAAATAGTCCATCTTTAAAGCATACAGTCAAAGCCTTCTTTCCTTTTAAGGGAGCATCTTTGCCCCAGAATACAGCAGTAGACAGAATATCCTACCTTGTGAGTTACTGAGATTCATTTTCCCGTATGTCTTAGTCCATTCCAGGTGCTATAACAGAACACTGGTGGGGGTGGGGGCTTATAAACAGCAGAAAATTCATTTCTCATAGTTCTAGAGGCTGGAAAGTCCAAGATCAAGGTGCTAGCAGACTCGGTGTCTGCTGGGAACCTGCTTTCTGGCTCAGAGACTCTCCATGTGTCTTCACATGACAAAAGGGCTAAAGGTCACTCTGTAGTCTCTTTAATAAAGGACACTAAACCCATTCATGAGGGCTTCCCTGGTGGCTCAGTGGTAAAGAATCCGCCTGCCAATCAGGAAACTCTGGTTCGCTCTCTGGGTCAGGAAGATCCCCTGGAGTAGGAAGTGGCAACCCACTCCAGTATTCTTGCCTGGGAAATCCCATTAACAGAGAAGCCTGGCGGGCTACAATCCATGGGGTGGCAAAGAGTCAGACACAACTGAGCGACTGAGCATGGATGCTCGCAATCCCATATGTGAATGCTCTCCCTCATGACCTAATCCTCTCAAAGGCCCCACCTACCTCCCTGGGTCATTACCACAGGGTTAGGGTTTCAGTTTCGGAATTAGGGGTGACATAAACATTCAATCCATCATAAAGCTCTGTATCTTACTGGTGTTGTTTGTCTGATTTAGTCACCACTTCTTTTCTGTGCTGGTCTACAAGCTCCAGTCTAAAGATATTTACTAACCTAAAGAAGGGAAAAAAAAGTCATGTACACAATGTTTCTGGAAGACTTTACATATCCTCTGGAGAAAGAAATGGCAACCCATTCCAGTATTCTTGCCTGGAAAACCCCATGGACAGAGGAGCCTGGCAGGTTACAATCGTGGGGTCGCAAAGAGTTGGACATGCCTGATCGACTTCACTTTACTTTTACTTTTACAAGAAAAGGGGCAATATTGATTTCCTTCAGACAGGAAAACTGTCTAAAGGGTTGAAGAGACTCTTACCTGGAGAGCGTTTTGTGTCTTTTGAATTTTTAATCATATGAATGTTTTTAATCATGTGAAGGTAATATCTATTCAAAATAATAATAAAATTTTATAAAATAAATTCACTAAAAATGGCAAAATGAGACATACCCGAAATTTAAAATCTAGCTAAGTTTTTCTCATATTGTATTTGTGTTTTTAAACTAACTTTGTTACCAACAACTTAAAAAAGAGACTTATAAAAAAAGCAAATAGATAAAATAAAAAGGGACATATTTAAAATGACTATCTTTGCATTTTCATTCTACTTACTATGAATGTGAATCCCTAAATTAATATAACCAGGGCTAATGTTCAGGCAGAATTCATTGGTATGGCTGAGCAGCCTCTGCCGATTTTGATTGGTTGATAGCATTGCCAGTTGTTAAACATTTTTAAGATCACCCTGGATAAAATTGAAGGTCTTCAAACTTTTAAAAAGATCTTGTTAATTCTTTTCTTTTACCATAACTAATAGAAGCATATATTTCAAAGGTCACTGATATTTGCAAAGATCACTAATTATCTCTCTACTCCAATCAGCCAAACTATAGGGTCAGGCATGGTTTTACCATGCTCCTTGTTGTGCATTGCTTGATGCTGTCAGGCATCTAATAAATATTTTCTAAATGAATAAATGGTACTCACTGGTTTTTCTCTTTTGCCCAACAACAAACTTATTCCATAAATTCACTAGATTATATGGTAATCTTTACACCTCCATGAAAGCCACAGGAATTAAGTTTGAAGGGGATATTTCCAGTTTATTTTTATTCAGTTTTCTCTCTCCAGTTTGGGTTTAGGCTTTATTTGTCTGTGTGTTTTATGAACAGCATAACAGATTGATAGCATAAGGAATGCATTTTCAATAAAAAAAAAGAAAGGAGAGAAGTAAGCAAGCATACAGGTTTTTTTTTGTTTTTAATTTTCCTTTATTTATGGCTGTGCTGAGTCTTCCTCGCTGCACAGGCTTTTCTATAGTTGTGGTGT
This sequence comes from Bubalus kerabau, assembly GCF_029407905.1. NCBI lineage: Eukaryota > Metazoa > Chordata > Mammalia > Artiodactyla > Bovidae > Bubalus > Bubalus kerabau. The sequence goes on along the minus strand of NC_073637.1, from coordinate 683,451 downwards.
GCAAGCTTCCCATTGCCAGGGCTTCTCTTGTTGCAGAGACTGGGCTCTAGAGCCTTCTCATTTAAGTTGTGGTGCATGGGATCAACACAGGCTCAGTAGTTGTGGCACACGGGCTTAGTTGCTCCACTGCATGTAGGATCTTCCCAGATCAGGGATCAAACCCATGTTACCTGCGTTGGCAGGTAGATTCTTTACCACTGAGCCACCAGGGAAGCCCAAGGATACTGATTTTTAAACCTAGCATTACTTGGGATTTTCATTGTACGAGTCAAGTATTGGCTTTAAAGCTCAATCTCATATTAGAAGTAAAGTCACTTTTAAAAACAATCTGGATAGTAAAGGGCAAGATGTAATGTGAAACCTATTCAATGATAGACAATCCAAAAAGTATTTTATATTTAGCCATGTGTGCATGCTCAGTCGTGTCTGACTCTTTTGCGACCCCATGAACTATAGCCCACCAAGTTTCTCTGTGCATGGGATTTTCCAAGCAAGAATATTGGCGTGGGTTGCCATTTCCTTCTCCAGGGGATCTTCCCAACCCAGGGATCAAACCCAGGTCTCCTGCATTGCAGACAGATTCTTTACCAGCTGAGCCACCAGTAAAGCCCAGGATAATATAACCAAAAAGCAAAAAAAAAAAAAATAAATAAATAAATAAAATAACAGCCTCTTCCTTCATCTTGACCTCACTGCCTGAGAACTTTCCTCTCCTTGCCATTTGGTGTGCGATGAGTGGCACTGATGCCCTAGCAATGGTCCTCACATCTTGAAAGTGCAGCAAGAATCCTTGTAACAACTACTCTGAAAATGGGATTTTCACAATCCTATTGTCAAGAAATCCGGAAAGGCATTAAAAGTAACTATAAAATATAATTATGATATGATATAAGATAGTATTGTTGCTGTTTAGTAACTAAGTCATGTCTGAGTCTTTTGCGACCCTGTGGACTGTAAACCCACCAGGCTCCTCTGTCCATGTGATTTCCCAAGCAAGAATACTGGAGCCAGTTGCCATTTCCTTCTTCAAGGGATCTTCCTGACCCAGGGATTGACCCCCTGTCTCCTGCTTGGCAGACGTATTCTTTTCCACTGAGTCACCCGTGATGGTCATAGCATATAAGATAGTGTAGCATAAAATAATGTAGCACAATGTCGTATACTAATTACATGGTATTAATATTAAAAAGGAACTAACTGTAAAATGAGGTATCATACATGGTACTAGGATAAGAAAACGGTCTTAGCTGCTCCCCTACCTCACACATTAGATCCCTGGCTGTGATGGTATGGCTCTTTTTTCTTGAAGAGCTGAAGCAAGAGATGTGGGACAGATATATATACTACTATATATATATAATAGATTTGAAAAAAAAAAAAAACAAACCCAGGAACCTACTGTATAGCACAAGGAACTATATCCAATATCTTATTATAACCTACAGTGGAAAAGAATCTAAAACAGAATATGTGTGTGTGTGTGTGTGTATACATATATAAATCAATATGCTAGATACCTAAAAGATTGTAAAATAACAATGCTTCAATTTAGAAATTTTTTTAAAAAAGAGAAAGATACTGGGCGATTACCAAATTCATGTACAGTTAATTCTTCCATGGATTATCTACTTTTTGGATTATTCCCAGCACCTTTTAAATTCCAAGGGTTTTCCCCCAGCTGTTAAGCATTCTTCTCAGTCATCTACCCACCTTCAACTGGTAGAAGTTCAAGGAATGCAAATTTGTTTTCTATTAGACTAAATAAACACAATTAGAAAGGAGAAACCCCCAAGGCAAGAACACCTATCAAAGCCAAATATAAATTATCTTTGACTGTTATAATCAGGGAAATAAATGAGAAACCAATGTAATTATCTTTTTAATCTCTAGAGGAAAAGGTTTGAATGTTTTCTTTTCTAGATTTCTTCAGCGCTTTATAATCCTAATGTTCTTTTATATTCATTCTAAATCACTGTTCTTCAATCTGAGCCTGTTCTCTTCTTCTGGGCATCCGTGACAATAATTGAGCTGACCTCAATCCTTGCAAATGTGCTTCCTGTCCTTGTTAATGTACAAACATGGTAACTTTATGCTTTGTAATTTAATTATTATATATGTAATGATTTACCCCTCATGCTTATTATTTTTAACATCACTATGATATTTTCTAACAGGGGTCCCCAACCTCTGGGCCACAGACCCACTGGTACCTCTCATCAGATCAGCAGTGGCATCACATTAGAAATAAAGTGCACAATAAATGTAATGCTGTAGTTTTTCCAGTAGTCATGTATGGATGCGAGAGTTGAATCATAAAGAAGGCTGAGTGATGAAGAATTGATGCTTTTGAACTGTGGTGTTGGAGAAGACTCTTGAGAGTCCCTTGAACTGCAAGGAGATCAAACCAGTCAATCCTAAAGGAAGTCAGTCCTGATCATTCATTGGAAGGACTGATGCTGACGCTGAAACTCCGTACTTGGGCCACCGGATGTGAAGAGCCGACTCATTAGAAAAGACTGATACTGGGAAAGATTAAAGGCAGGAGGAGAAGGGGACGACAGAGGACCAGAGGGTAGGAAAACATCACTGACCCAATGGAAGTGAGTGTGAGCCAGCTCCAGCAGATGGCGAAGGACAGGGAAGTCTGGCATGCTGCAGCCCATGGAGTTGCAGAGTCAGACATGACTGAGTGACTGAACAACAATAAAATGCAATGTGCTTGAATCACCCTGAAGCCATCCCTCCCTGCCTGTTCCCCCTGTCCGTGGAAAAATTCTCTTCTATGAAACTGGTCCTTAGTGCCAAAAAGTTTGGGGACCACTGTTTATAACATTAGCTACCATGAGTTCAAAGAGTCATACACTCTTTCAGGAATTTTATACATATTTTCATTTCTTTAATCTTCCCAGTAACTCTAAATTTTGATATAATTATTCAATGTGTAAAGGAAGGAATTAAGAGATTCTTAGTGAGACTCTGAATGGCCTCACTCCCAAAGCCCCCATGCATCCTTAATGCTGTATTTTCTCTTATCATGTTGCTGAGCTGATTCACTATTGTGAGGCATTTGGGGTTATTTCTGATTTACTGTAGTGATAATTATATCCCATAAACATTTCTTCCCTCATCATCCTGGGTCCCCACATAGCTCAGTTTCTACAGAGTAGCTCGTAGCACTGCCCAAAGTAATTTTAAAGATGAATACCAATTTTCATGTTGTCTCTCAAAGAAAAATCACAGGGGATCCAATTCAGAACTCATAACACTACTTACCAGATCCCCTTTCTTCACTCCCCAGTTCTCTCACACTGTATAACTGCTGGAAGGGCAGTTACAGTCTGAACCGCCACAAACTGCCTACACGCCAAAACCCTGCAGCTCTCCTATCTCCATATGCCCCCCACTGGCTCCTTGTTTTAGAGATCACCGCAGCATCGTGGGCTGGTCCTTCCCCCAGCCCTCACCACTCTGGTCTGGCTTCTCTATCATTCTAATAACCCATCCCCAAAGGAAAGAAGTCTCATATTACGTTAGTTAGAAATATGGACTGTGCAGAAACAGGCGGAGAGGAAATCTGGGAACATTCATACATGAATACATTTTATTCACTTATTTGTAAATTAAGGTTTCTGATGTTTTTTTTTTTTCTTTTTATTTCATTTGAGAGTCCCCCCTCCCCCTTGAATGATAGTGTCCAAAGTGAGATTGATGAGCGCTGAAAAGATCTTGTAACAGTGAATAGTTTTTGTTTTATTTAAAAATCTTTGGTTTGGCTGCACTGGGTCTTTGTTGCAACACAGGCTTTCTCTAGTTGTGGCATGTGGGCTCTTAGTTCCCTGAGCAGGTTATCAACCCTAGTCCCTTGCATTGGAAGGCAGATTCTTTTTATTTATTTGTTTATGGCTGAGCTGCGTCTTCGTTGCTGTGTGCGGGCTTTCCCTAGTTGTCGTGAGCATGGGACCACTCCTCCCTACTTGAAGGACGCAGTCTTCCTACTGCAGTGGCTTCTCTGGTTGCAGAGCACAGGCTCTAGGGTGCTTGGGCTTCAGGGGCTGTGGCATGTGGGCTCAGTAGTTGTGGCTCTCAGGCTTACTTGCCTTGCAGCAGGTGGAATCATCCCAGACCAGGGATGGAACCCATGTGCACTGCACTGGCAGATTCTTAACCACTGGACTTCCAAGGAAGTCCCACAGTGAATGGTTTTAATCGAGAAGTACTCCAACTAATTAAAAAAAAGTAGATCCTATGATTACAAAGAAGTTGACTTGTTATAAGGCTTAAAATACATTTTTACTTTATATGCCTTTTTTTTTTTTTTTTTTTAAAGGGCCTCCCTGGCGGCTCAGATGGTAAAAGCGTCTGCCTGTAATGTGGGAAACCCAGGTTCGATTCCTGGGTCGGGAAGATCCCCTGGAGAAGGAAATGGCAATCCACCCCAGCACTCTTGCCTGGAAAATCCCATGGACAGAGAAGCCTGATAGGCTACAGTCCATGGGGTCGCAAAGAGTTGGAAATGCCTTTACTTGCACTTTCATGCCTTTTTAGGTGGTCAATGTATTTTATGATTAAAACTAAAGTATTATAAAATTCTGATTACTTTATACTAACTAGCAAATATCTATTGGTGAAATGCAATAGTGTATAAAATACAAGTAGCCCCAAACTTTCCTGTTTTCTCTCCTCTAATGGACTAAAGAAGAAAACCAGAGGTTTAGACTCTGATAACAGCTCCTTCCGCTGCTAGCTGTTCCCATAAGAACCTTTCTTTTGATTTTGGCCAGCTCTCACACTCTCATCTTTGATTAGTCACTAATCTTGGGACTGGTTTGGGGTCATCACTGGGGAAAATTGTGAAGTAACCCAAGCGTTTGTTTGGTATGCCCCAGATTGCTTTGGCATGTACTTCCTGTCTCTGGCACTCTTTTTTTTTTCCAGGTCCTCCTATCAACTTTTCCTTTCCAACCATATCAATCATTTACATATTAGTAGGACTTTAACTCGGAGAAGGCAATGGCACCCCACTCCAGTACTCTTGCCTGGAAAATCCCATGGGCTGAGGAGCCTGGTAAGCTGCAGTGCATGGGGTCGCTAAGAGTCAGACACAACTGAGCGACTTCACTTTCTTTTTTCACCTTCATGCATTGGAGAAGGAAATGGCAACCCACTCCAGTGTTCTTGCCTGGAGAATCCAAGGGACGTGGGAGCCTGGTGGGCAGCCGTCTATGGGGTCGCACAGAGTCGGACACGACTGAAGCGACTTAGCAGCAGCAGCAGCAGGACTTTAACTGGAGCTTCCCAGGTGGTGCTAGTGGTAAAGAATCCACCTGCCAATGCAGGAGACCCAAAAGACACAAGTTCGATCCCTGGGTCGGGAAGAGCCCTTGGAATAGGAAATGGCACCTCATCCCAGTATTCTTGCCTGGAAAATTCCATGGACAGAGGAGCCTAGCAGGCTCAGCAAAGAGTCAGACAAGAGTGAGTGACTGAGAACACACACACACACAGGACTTTAACCCTATATACTCCCCCTTCTCAGAGATATTTGCTTGTATTGCCTTATCTCTAATTGTGAATGCAAAGGTTTGTTTCTGGTCCTGGAGTTTTAATCACTAATGAGCTGATGTAAACTATGGGGGAAGACTGACTGCCCGGGTGTCTTCTCTTAAGGTTGTACAGACAGTCTGTGGCTTAAGATGCTTTGGCTTAGCAACTTTTTGGCTTTACAGTGATGCAAAAGTGATAGACATTCAGTGGACACCATATTTAAAATTTTGTATTTGGGTTTTTTTGGGAGGGGTGGCTAGCCATGTGCAGTAGGATACTTATTTATGGTTCTGGGCAGCCAGTGAGCCACAGCTCCCAGTCAGCCACTCAGTCACAAGAGTACAGGCCAAATACACTTAAAACCATCAGTACCCAGACAGCCATTCTGGTTTCACATTCAGTGTGCTTGTATATATGCTAAGTTGTGTCAGTCATGTCCAACTCTGTGCAACCCCATGGCCTGTAGCCCCCCAGGCTCCTCTGTCTATGGAACTCTCCAGGCAAGAATACTGGAGTGGGTTGCCATTCCCTTCTCCAGGTGTAGTAGTCAATAAATTACATGAACTAGTCAACACTTTCTTCCAAAATAGGCTTTGTGGTAGATGATTTTGCCCAACTATAGGCTCATGTGAGGGCTTCCCTGGTGGCTCAGTGATAAAGAATACTTCTGTCAATGCAGGAGACTCAGGTTTGATTCCTGGGTCAGGAAGATCCCATGGAGGAGGGCACGGCAACCCACTCCAGTATTCTTGCCTGGAGAATCCCATGGACACAGGAGCCTGCTGAGCTACAGTCTATGGGGTCGCAAAACAGCTGGACATGACTGAGCGGCTAAACAACAGCAAGGAGCATCAGGGTTCATGTAAGCGTTCTGAGCACGTTAAGGTAGACTGGGCTAAGCTAGGATGTTTGGTACGTTAAGTGTATTATGTGCATTTTTAATTTATGATACTTTCAACTTAGGATGGATTAATTGGGATATAGCCCCATCAGAAGTTAAAGATCTACATTTTACAAGTCTGTATATATTATCAGTTTACGACTATGACCAGCTCCCAAATTTTTCTGTAACTCCAAGTTTTGAGGTCAAGTGCATGTCTATGTCAACACTGGCCTTGCTTGGGCTCACACACACACATGTGAGAAAGAACAGGTAGGTGGCAAAACATGGGGTGTACTTGTTAGGGAAAGAAATGCATGCAATTCGTTAAGAATAAGTTACTAAACTCACTTTCTATGCAGTTCTTTATCTCTTTCATAATGCGTCTCTGGTGTCAGACTAAACCTGGAGCTTTTTTTTTTTTTTTTTTTTTTTTGCTTTGCTTTTTTTTTTTTCTCCAGTTTGACAAATGGATGGACACTCAGAGGAGAAGAATCCTGACAGTCCTGTTAGAACGCTGCTCCCTGTCACAGCAAAAGTTCTGCTGTTGAAAGCTTCAGGAGAAAATTCCAGCAGAAGCTCTGGATTTTACGACCAAGCTCCCAAAGGTGTTATCTTTATACATCTTTTCTTTCCTGGACCCCCAAAGCCTTTGTCTCTGTGCACAGGCACAGATAAAGAAGCAGGGTTCAGTGTTTTGTAAAGACAGCCTAGAAAACACTGAACCTTGAGGGAAAAAGGAACGCACGCATACAAAACCGAGCACCGACAAGATGCTCACCGCGTTTCGTTTGCACGGTTTGGATTGGCCCCAGCTCTTTGTGTCTGGCTGTGCACTTAGTGCTCAAAGGGGAGAAAAAGTAAGCCATCGCTAAGTGTCCGTAAAATAGTATTAGCCAGTTGGGGAAATATATACACATGTATATAATGGTTCATCATCAGAATAGCCTTATATTGCACAGCAGAGGACCATAAGAGTGTAGAGTGCAGGCCATTCATAAATAGAAAAGCATGAAATAAGGTGCTAATGTGATAAATACAGAAGCATGTGAGACTAAAGGAGTTCAGAGTGGGCAAATGTGCTCACAGGTTGGAAAAGCATCTGACCATTATTTTCTTACAAATAATTTCACGGTGTATTCAAGTATATTTTTTAAGACATAAAATTGATAGTCATTTTGTTGATTTCTTTTCATAGTCTAGAAAGACCAGAAATTCCCTGTTACTGTGCATTCACAGGGTAACTTTAGTTTTTAAAATTAAGAAAATGAAAAAAAAATTAAGAAAATGAATGCAGTAAGATAGATGACGTATTTAATAATTGGTGCTGGGACAATTGGGCAGTATCTGGAAAAAAATTCTAGAAGGATAAAAGATTGATATGAAATTATGGAAAACCATTCCCTACTCAAAGGAGGGAATTCCCTGGTCCAGTGGTTAAGTCTCTGCTCTTTCACTGCTGAGGGCAGAAGTTCAATCCCTGTTTGGGGAACTAAGATCCTGTAAGCCACCAGGCATGACTAAAGGGGGAAAAAAATGTAATTAAAGGAAATCTAGGGAAGGAAGACTTTGTGAGTAATCTATAATATTCAGAGCCTCAAAAGAAAATGTATAACTTAAAATCTTTCTTTATTTATTTTATATATTTTGTATATATATTATATATGCTTTATAAATAAAGAAAGCAAGATTTTAAGTTGTGATTATAAAAGTTAAAATTTTCTCCATCGAGAAGAAAACTGTAAATAAATACAGACAGTAAACAGGAGGGAGCTCCCTGGGAGTGGTTAGGACTCAGTGCTTTCACTGATGAGGGCTCAGGTTCAGCCCCTGGCCGGGAGACTATGAACCCACAAGCTGCTGCAGTGTGGCCCCCCAAAATTAAAATAAACTGGGGGAAAACATATTGCCAGCAAAGGGGTAATTTTCTTATTTTTTAAAGAACGACTATAAATCTACATTAAGAAGAAAAAAAAAAGAGCAAAGCCTAGCAGAAAAATGAGCAAAGGAGGCGAACAAATAGTTCACAGAAAGAAAAGCAGATGTTTCTAAAATAGATAAAATGCTTAGCCTCATTTTCATGCCATCGTTTGTGACTCAGATGGATTGAGTTTCTTTTTTTCTTTTTTTATTTATTTTTTTAATGATAACATTTTATATTGTTAGGGGTGTGGGGAAACAAGCACCTTCATATGTTGCACCTTCATAGATAAATTGATGCAAACACCAAGGAGAGCAATTTGGTAGTACCCAATTTTTAAATAAAGATTCCTGGACATTCCCTGGCGATCCAGTGGCTTTCACTACCAAGGGTGTGAGTTTGATCCCTGGTCAGGGAACTGAGATCCTGCAAGCCATGAGACATGGCTAAAAACTTTAAAAATCTTTTTAATTAAAAAAAAAAAAACAAGATTACCTTTGGCCAGTAGTTCCACTTCTTGGAATTTGTCTGATGGGTATACTTCAACACATGCAAAATGTATGTCTATATAAGAATATTGCATCATTGTTTGTGGTAGCAAAAGGTTGGAAACAATGGAAATGTCTGCTAATAGCAGACTGGCTGCAACTATCTCCTCAATATATCATCAATAAAACAACAAAGGTGCAGAATTATCCTACCACTTTGGAAGAATAAAAGAATGCATCCATATTTCTTGCTCTTCTGGAATGGCACACAAGAAGCCAGTAACAATGGTTACATTCACAGAGGGAAATGAGTGGCTACATGACAAGGATGAGAGAGGCTTTTTTTTTTTTTTTTACTTTTTTTACAGTGTGCCCCTTGGTATCTGTGATTTTAGTATTGATGTACACATATTATTCTAAAACTGAAACAATTTGTTTTTTAAAAAAACATAGTGTTTTAAATGCCCAGTAATAGAGTATCATTCTGCCATATAAAGAATTATTAGGCAGTCATTAGAAAACATGTTTTGCAAGAACAGAGATGCTTATTATATGTAAAATGAAGAAAGCATGATTTTAAATTGCATGCAGTTTCCCAATTTTGCTTTCATATATACCTGAAAAACAGAAAGGAAAATAACTCTACCAGCTTGTTGATAATGTTTGGTCATCTCTGATTGACAGAGTTCTGGGTATTGTTTTTCTTCAGGTTTCTCAGAATTTTCCATGTTTTTCACAATGAGAATGTTATCATTCCAGGGAGATGTGATATGAAATAGATAATCTTATCATCTATGTGTACCATATGTCAATCTTGGTAGATTTCAACATTTTATTTTATTTCCCAGAACTGACTGTGAGGCAATTGTTCTTTAGCTAGATTTAAAGTAAACAATAAAGTCATTGCACCAAGATGAGCTTTGAGCTGTTTAAAAATGTGGTGGCGGTTGTCTTACAGTTTTGAAAGAGCTTCCCCACCCTCAACTTTCCTCATTCCTGTTTAGTTTTAAACAAACAAAAAGCAGCAAAAATCAAAAACAAAGCAAAATTTTATCTATCCCCAGTGCGGGGGCAGTGGGAACCCCAACTTAACTACCCAGGTCTAAACCCGATCTAAGTCAAAAGAGGAAAAGGATGAGAGTTGAGAAAAACTTTCTCCCCATCCCCTCCCTCCCAAATCCCACATCTTGATTGAATTAACTAACCATATGAGGTTTAAGGGCAGTGCAGTTTCATTCTGGGTTGCACAAAGTGGTTGTGATCTCTGTTTCTGCCTGCAGTGTTGTATAAGATCCTCTAAGCCTTTTCCTCCATCTAGATCCTGAACCTACTGTTTCTCCTATTTGTGCCCCACTTCTGCTTCCCTCTCCCCTACATGTCTTATCTTCAGCCCATAAAATAATCCTGGACATAACACACGGGCCACCTGATGCAAAGAGCTGACTCATCTGAAAAGACCCTGATGTTGGGAAAGATTGAAGGCAAGAGGAGAAGGGGACAACAGAGGATGAGATGGTTGGATGGCATCACCAACTCAATGGACGTGAGTTTGGGTAACTTTGAAACTCCGTACACAATGGATGGAAGGAGGGAGGAAGACAGACAGATAGATAAACAGATGGATGGGTAGTGAGTTCCATTACAGAGTGTTCTGCTCCTTTTGGGGGCACTCAAACATTATTTATTATTGAGTTAACCTTGAAAAAGAGGCCAGTTTTCCAAAGATGGAATGAATGTGAAGACTAGCTACCATCTCTGCAATTCATGTTAAGAGATATGGAATGCCTAGTCTGAACTTTATCTATGGACTTGATTCTAGTTTCTACTAAGACTTATTTAAAACCTGGAATAAATTATTTTAAAAACTACTACACATAATAGGGTCACCTCCACCATTTGCTGGATATGTAGGATTGACCATAATGCTATGAAAATGGAATGTACAGAATACTTTTTAAAAAATGTATTAATTTGGCTGCACCAGGTGTCAGTTGCAGCACGTGGAATCCAGTTCCCTAACTAGGGATCAAACCCTGGCCCCCTGCACTGAAAGCATAGAATCTTAGCCACTAGACCACCAGGGAAGTCCCCAGGACAAATACTTAATGCTTCATTGAATCTTAAAGGCTATTTAGGACACATCAATATAGTATTAGTCATTGTGTTCCCTTTATATATTGAGTTAAATCATAAGCATGGAGGGAAAACAGAAGCATATCATGAAAAAAATAAGCAATGTGCCAACTGGAGTTTCTGTAGCCTTCATACAACGTTCATATGCAGACTCCCAGAGATCCTTCAGTTCAATTCAGTTCAGTCACTCAGTAGTGTCTGACTCTTTGTGACCCCATGAATCGCAGCACACCAGGCCTCCCTGTCCATCACCAACTCCCGGAATTTACCCAAACTCGCGTCCATTGAGTTGGTGATGCCATCCAACCGTCTCATCCTCTGTTGTCCCCTTTTCCTCCTGCCCTCATTCTTTCCCAACATCAGGGTCTTTTCAAATGAGCCAGCTCTTTGCATCAGGTGGCCAAAGTAATGGAGTTTCAGCTTCAACATCTGTCCCTCCAATAAACACCCAGGACTGATCTCCTTTAGGATGGACTGGTTGCATCTCCTTGCTGTCCAAGGCACTTTTAAGAGTCTTCTCGAACACCACAGTTCAAAAGCATCAATTCTTTGGCGCTCAGCTTTCTTTATAGTCCAACTCTCACATCCATACATGACTACTGGAAAAACCATAGCCTTGGCTAGACGGACCTTTGTTGGCAAAGTGACGTCTCTTCTTTTTAATATGCTGTCTAAGTTGATCATAACTTTCCTTCGAAGGAGTAAGCACCTTTTAATTTCATGGCTTCAATCATCATCCGCAGTGATTTTGGAGCCGGGAAAAATAGTCAGCCACTGTTTCTCCATCTATTTTGCCATGAAGTGATGGGACCGGATGCCATGATCTTAGTTTTCTGAATGTTGAGCTTTAAGCCAACTTTTTCACTCTCCTCTTTCATCAAGAGGCTCTTTAGTTCTTCTTGACTTTCTGCCATAAGGGTGGTGTCACCTGCATATCTGAGGTTATTGATATTTCTCCCAGCAATCTTGAGTCCAGCTTGTGCTTTCTCCAGCCCAGCATTTCTCATGATGTACTCTGCATATAAGTTAATAAGCTGGGTGACAATATACAGCCTTGATGTACTCCTTTTCCTATTTGGAACCAGTCTGTTTTTCCATGTCCAGTTCTAACTGTTGCTTCCTGACCTGCATACAGGTTTCTCAAGAGGCAGGTCAGGTGGTCTGGTATTCCCATCTCTTTCAGAATTTTCCACAGTTTGTTGTGATCCACACAGTCAAAGGCTTTGGCATAGCCAGAGATCTTTAGGAAGTTCCAAAGTCTTATCTGAAGCTTAGTTTCCCCATTTGCAAGGGAAGAATATTAATTATACTACCCTTCAGGTTGTGACGAGGATGGTTAATAGGTGCTCGATAAATATTAGTTGACTTGGATTCTGTCTGAATTAACATTAAAGAAAAGAAAAGAAAAAGGGGTACCCAAAGCCAGTGCTCTGTGAGAACCTGGAGGGATGGGATGGGGAGGGAGGTGGAAGTGGTGTTCAGGTTGGAGGCGACACATGTATACCTATGGCCAATGTATGGCAAAACCATCATAATGTTGTAATTATCCTCCAATTTAAAAAAAAAAAACTTCCTGCCTTGTTAGGAAGCACTTCAGGTAAGAGTTAACTTGGTTGTGATTTGGAAAAAAAGACCAAAAAGAAACTACTTGTGAATTCCAGGCCTGGTTTATCAAGTTAAAATTATGTTTGCTCTGATTCATTCATGAACGAATCCATGAATCCACTTCCCCAGTGGCTCAGTGGTAAAGAACCTGCCTGCAGTGCAGAGAAGTGGATTCGATCCCTGGGTCAGGAAGATCCCTTGGAGGAGGGCATGGCAACCCACTCCAGAAAAAAAATAAAGACGTTCTCTCAGTGCCAGGGTGACGGCTCAAAACCTAGAGAAAGTGGACATGTAAGCTGAATAGTTTTTTAACATTGTTTCTCCAGGTGAGCTGGCATTGGAAGAATTTAACTGAACTGGATCAGCTCTGGATGCTAAAATGTTTACGGTTTAACTGGTATATCAATGTCTCCCCAACTCCCTATGAGCAGGGTGTATGGAAGAAGCATTATATTCAAATGGTGAAAGAACTCCATGTTACCAAGCCCAAGGTAAATTTGGGAAAAGAAGAATTACTAACATCAGCTACTTAAGAATTCTAGAACTAAGTTGGAGAAGGCCATTGTTTCAAAAGAAATATACCATGACTTCAAAATTCCCTTGTTCTAAGAACTTAACAGCTCTTTTCAAGATATCCATGTTAGTTGAAAGTAATCTGACACTCACAAACCACAGTTCCACCAGGTTATGACTTGGAGCTCCTCATTCTCTCCAGATTCCTGGATTTCTGTGTCTCTGATGCCTACAGTACACAATTCTGACACTGGGATTCTGTGGGTAATGTGCAGTATTTATTACCTATGGGTCATCAAATTTTACTTAACTAATTCAAATTTTCTGTGATTCTCCCAGGCAAATTGAAGTTTATGTTTCTATCATTAATAAAGAAAAGTTTGCAAAACATTAGTAACTAGGAAATGGCATAATGGGCATATTAAAGTTCTTTTCACTTTAGAAACTAGCAATGTAAAGTCCTTACATAGAATTGTAAACAGTAAACAGTATGAGCATAAATTTTTTCTAGTGGTTTTCTATGCATTGCAACCAATGTTTATGTTCATTCTTATAGTCAGAGTTAATTAGATAACTTATGGGAAATTTGTATGAGCTTTTTCTTTATGGCATAATCTATATACATGCAGAGTTGTGCATCGTTTTGTATAATAGAAGAGTTCCTGAAAATTATGTGTAAATTACAATTTTAAAATTATTTTTAAAACCACAGGGATTTTTTTTTTATAGAAAAGCTGCAGTGAGTCCTTTTTGAATTGGAGAATCCTTTTGAAATATGAATAGTTGGCTCTTAACATGCTGATTTACGTTTCATTTTATTGTGTTTACTTGAAGTAGAAACCCTCTACATTTAATATAGTAATAAAGTGCATAATTAATATTGTTATAATTACAATGATAAAAGCAGTCTTTCTGATTTCAATGATGGCTGTTCTTCGTGAGAATTTCTTTTAAAAAGAAAAATGTAAAGTGCAGTGGTGGAAGAGTTATTTTAAAAATTACAATAGCTATGACTCCTTTTATCACAAGGTTTCCCTTAACTCTCCTTCAACGTCACTCATAGCCAGGGAAAGGCTTCAATAGCTGACGCGTGGGCTGTTCTGGGACAGAGGAGAGAAAAGTGATCCACCAGGTTGTAGAATGAAAAAAGGTTTTGAGTATTGTATGTAATACTGATTTTAATACTTGGTCTTCAACAATAACTCTTTTTCCAGAAACCATTTATGGACTTCCCTGGTGGCTCAGATGGTAAGGAATCCACCTGCAATGCAGGAGATGCAGGTTTGATCCCTGGGTTGGGAGGATCCCCTGGAGAAGAGAAAGGCCACCCACTCCAGTATTCTTGCCTGGAGAATCCCCATGGTTGGAGGAGGTTGGTGGGCTACAGTCTGCAGGATCATAAAGAGTCGGACATGACTGAGCAACTAACACACACATATTTTAAGACGATGAATAGTTCTGATACAAGAAAATTGCCACATTGTTGCTTAGTATTTCATTTCTTTAGGGAGTAGTTTGTTATAGTAAATTTCAGTTTTTCTATTAAAGAAAAAATTGGCAAATTAAACCTGGTAAGATATAAAAAAGGAATAATACATGATGACCAAGTGGGATGTATCCAAGGAGAGTAAGGTTGGCATAATATTAAAAAAAATCAGTCCATGTAATTCACAGAATAAAAGAGAAAAGATGTCTGGTTATTTCAATATATGCAAACAAAAGCATTTAAAATTTTTTCATCATTTGCCATTTAAAAAAGTCTCAAATGGCTTTGGGTAAAGGGAACAAAGTTTTTGTTTACTTAACAGAAAAGTCATCAGTTTTCATTATTATCTATTCTGTTAATGGGTCAAATATTTTGTACTTTTCAGAATTAATGTTTATGTATATAGTTACGAGCATTCATGCCTAAATTTTCTCCCCTGAAAATGCTTTTTTATTATCATGTATTCTTTATTACCAGTGGTGTTAAACAAGACCTCTTCCAGCAAAAATAGATTTCATTCAATATAAGCTCAGAAAAATGAAATGAATGCCCATCTTATTTTATTTATTTTATTTTTTTGGCCACTCCGTGTGACTTGGGCTCTTAGTTCCCTGACCAGGGCTTGAACTCCTGCTCTCGGCAGTGAAAGTGTGGAGTCCTCACCACTGGACCACCAGGGAATTCCTTGAATGTCCATTTTAAGTGAGATCCGCACTGTGCTGTGCTTAGTTGCTCAGTCGTGTCCAACTCTTTTCAGCCCCACGGCCTGTAGCTCACCAGGCTCCTCTGTCCATGGGGATTCTCCAGGCAAGAGTACTGGAGTGGGTTGTCAGGATTCACACAAAACACTGAACACTAATCTTGTAATGAGCCATCGATTATATAAAAGTAAAATGTCTTCTTACTCTACTACTTACAATCACCCACTAAATCAGTAAATATGTAGTAAATACTGTTATGTGCTAGCTGCTAAGGGTACAATGGTCTTAACCCCACTTTCTGGGAGCCTAGTCTATGGCCCAGGACACAAACAGCTAGTTACCACACTGAATACGAAGTACTATCCTGTAAGAGAAATATGCACAAAGAAAGAGCAGTTGAAACAAGGATAAGAAACTAACTGATTCTGCTTGGAGGAACTTGGGGAATTTTTAAATTTTCACAAACAATTTAAGCAAATCAATTTACTGAGCAAAGCTTCCCTAATCTCTTAAAGAAAAAAAAAATTAAACCTTTAATGGCTTCTCAACGTAGCAGTATCTCTTCCCTTAGGCTACAACCGCATAAAAACCCTTACGAATTTTATATACAAAAGAACAAGACTTTCATTTTGGGCAATTAAAAAATAGACTTTCCAAAAAAAAAAAAAAAAAAGATTTTCATTTCCCAATTCTTTAGGAATGGCTGAAGTTTTGATAATTGATAAAATCTATAGTTTACCCCTACATAATGGAAATTGTTTCTGTGTTTTAGATAGGTAGAACAGGGTACTGTTTTTAAGAACGTATATTGTTATGAACAAACTAACTGCAGTTGTGGAATAGCTGTATAATGATATGGTAGGAGAGGTGGCGACACAGGATAGAGAAGCTCACTGTGTGGCCTGAAGCTGGAGAGTCCCGGATTCAAATTCTGACCCTGGGTCTTACTGCTTATGTCTTCACAGTAGTGGTGGAAAAATTTATCAGTTTATCCTACCTTCAGTTTTCTCTTCTGTAAAATGGAAGCAGTTACAATTACCTTTTAAAGTTATTATGAAGGTTGAATAAAGTAATGTAGGAACGGGACTTTCCTGGTGGTCCAGTGGTTAAGACTCTGTGCTTCCAATGTAAGCGGTGCAGGTTCGATCCCTGGTAGGGGGAACTAAGATCCCACATGCCTCACTGTATAACCCCCCTCAAAAAATAATAAGGTAGGAGTACTTCCTGAGACAGTGCCTGGCACATACAAGTACCTCTGGGTTGGTGGCTGCTATAATCACTGCCACCATTATCAGTGCCATCATGGTGATGATGATAATGATTCTTTTAAAGGATTTATTTATTTATTCATTTTTGGTTACAAAGGGTCTTCGTTACTGCCCTTGGGCATTCTGTAGTTGCAGTGAACAGGGGCTACTCTTGACCTTCCGTGCTCAGGATTCTTATTGCGATGGCTTCTCTTGTTGCAGAGCACAGACTCCAGAGCTCTGGCTCAGCGGTTGTGGCACACGGGCATACGGAATCTTCCTGGACCAGGGATTGACCCAGTGTCCCCTGCATTGGCAGGCACATTCTTAATCACTAGACCACCAGGGAAGTCCATGTTCTTTGTTTTACTTTTGTTATTATTATAGTGTTTTGAGAACAGAAATAATTTTCTCCTTCTGCTGCTGCTGCTGCTAAGTCTCTTCAGTCGTGTCTGACTCTGTGCGACCCCATAGACAGCAGCCCACCAGGCTCCCCTGTCCCTGGGATTCTCCAGGCAAGAACACTGGAGTGGGTTGCCATTGCCTTCTCTGACAAACTAGGAGCACAATCGGACATTTCTCTGGCTTAAAAAACAAAACAAAAATCAAAGGCTAAACAGAAACCCTCTCTCTGGGTTTTTGACATTTACCATCTGTCACCCTCTAGCAGGGCTTGCTTAAGTTAAAACAGTCATAAATTAAAGACTTCAAAAGTTGTGCTCATTCAAGCTGAAAGGGAAACCAGGGCAAAGTAAACACGGATGGAACACCATTAAGCTATGAGTAGGTGAAGTGTGTGATTATATGGACCTACTTGTGTGTGTTATTTGCTCAGTCATGTCTGACTCTTTGCGACCCTGTGGACTGTAGCCTGCCAGGCTTCTCTGTCCATGGAATTCTCCAGGCAAGAATACTGGAGTGGGTTGCCATTTCCTCCTCCAGGGGATCTTCTGACCCAGGGATCGAACCTGGGTCTCCTGCATTGCAGGTGGGTTCTTTACCATCTGAGCCACCAGGGAAGCATACTTGTGTGGTTTCTGTAAATATGCTAATTAGAATCACTATTTCTGCTTAATTATGATAAGGAGCATTAAGGCATAATTAAACCCTCCAAAAGTGAGCTGGGATGTTTGACTCAACATTGGTGTCTATGATATGCGTGCATGCTCAGTCTTGTCTGACTCTTTGCAACCCCATGGACTGTAGCCTGCCAGGCTCCTCCTTTCCATGGAATTTTCCAGGCAAGAATACTGCAGTGGGTTGCCATGTCCTACTCCAGGTGATCTTTCAGACCCAGGGGTCGAACCCGAGTCTACTGCATCTCCTGCCTTGGCAGGCAGAGTCTACCACTCTGCCACTGGGGGAGCCTTGTGGCTGTTCAGGCCGCAGACTGCAGGTGGCTAAGGCCCCCTCCCTCCACTGCGCCAGTTTGCCCCCCACCCCCCCACCCCCCGCCCACCACACTCCTACATGAGGCAAGGTGATTGTGAAAATGAAATACTAGCTATGGGGCCTGAGAGGAGAGGAACTGGGTTTTGAGGAAATTCATTTAGGGGACATAAAGAAAGTAAGGAGTAAATAAAATCTGACAATAAAATGGATAATGAAGGACCTACTGTACAGCACAGGGAACTCTGCTTAATGTTATGTGGCAGCCTGGATGGGAGAGGGGTTTGGGGGAGAATGGACACATGAATACGTATGTCCGAGTCCCTTTGCTGTCCACCTGAAGCCATCACAACATTGTGAATCGGCTGTGCTCCAGTGTAAAACAGAAAGCTGAAAACGAAACAGAAGTGACAAGTGCAGCTGTGGAGAGAGTGTGGTAGACACGGCCCAGGTGTGATTAGAGTGGAGAAAACCACAGGTTCATTAGATAGAAAGTTCTTGCATCATTTAGACAGGTTTATCTAGGAAGATTCAGGAGGAACTAGAGAAACAGGGGAGCAGGAAAAACTTAGGGGAGCGCCTTACAGAGCCAGGATGAGAAGGACAGATCACCAGCGCCCAGGGAGGACCTGAGGCCTGAACACTGGTGTGCACCCTGCCCCTCAAAGTGGGAAGAGGCATGTGACGCTAGGGGAGGTTAAAGCTTTGTGAGATGGGGCAGTTAGAGGACAAACAGTGTGGGTGTGAAGGACAAAGAACATTCCTTTGAATATCCCCAAACTTTTTGGCACCAGGGACCAGTTTTATGAAAGGGGATTTTCCCCATGAATTGGAGAAGTGGGGATGGTTTCAGGATGATTCAAGTGCGTTACATTTATTGTGTACTTTATTTCTATTATTATTACATCAGCTCCACCTCAGATCATCAGGTATTAGATCCCGGAGGTTGGGGACCCCTCTCTCAGCTCTCTCTCCAGGGCATGGCTATCAGGTCACTGAGGCATTTTCTCTGTTTGCCTGTCATTACTTAGAGCCTTCAAATAAGAGAATTATCCCCCCAAACAGAAACATTCTCAAAGAAACAGTTTCAAATCTGTGTATATTGCTGTGAGTGGGTGATGTTTTCTACTATTATTAGGTTTGAGTTTCAAGGGTACCTGATTCCCCTTTGAATTCTAGCACTGCCTCCTCATAGCTGCTTCATTGAACCACCTTTTGGTGTGAATCATTGATAGAAGCTAGCCTTCCCATGTGGCTCAGTGGTAAAGAATCCACCTACCAATATGGGAGACACAGGTTTGATCCCTGGGTCACGAAGATTCCCCTGGGAGAGGAAATGACAACCCATTCCAATATTCTTGCCTGGGAAAATCCTATGGACAGAGGAGCCTTGTAGGCTACAGTCTGTGGGGTCCCAAAGAGTTGGATATGACTGAGTGAATCTCTATTCGATTACTAATGTTTTATCATTTTGAAGATGATTTATTAAAATTATGTAAACATCAAGGTATGTTCATTCCCATTAGTTTTTTGTGGTAGTGGTTGTTTGTTTGTTTTGCTTCTTGGCCACACCATGTGGCATGTGGGATCTTAATTCCCTGACCAGGGATTGAACCTGTGACCCCCTGCATTGGAAGCTCAGAATCTTAACCACCGGACCATTAAAGAAATCCCATCATTAGTTATTATAATAAAATTCCAGACAGAACAAAGCCTTGAAAAAAATACAAGCACTACAGGACAGCCAAGTGCCACCTTAAACTTCAGAGATTTTCCCATGTTGAGTAAAGACGTGAAAAAAATAATTGTTTGAAATCTTAACAGCTGGCCCCATGATTCCTTTTTGGGAAGAGGAAGGAGGGAGCTGTCTCCTTGGGGGAAAGCCACTGAGGAGCAAATGCTACAGGCACCTGGACTCCAGGGGAGGGAAAACCTGCCAGGCTGGAGATTAGAGGAAGAGTTTCTTGTTTCTGCTCCTGCAAGGAGAGGAGAGTAGGGGCAGAGGGCAGAAAGGAAAGAAATAAGACCATGAAAGAAAAGCCAGCCGGATGGATGGAAGCTGAGCCCGGGCAGGGGAAAATGACATGTCAGTATTAGATGGTAACCCAGCCATTCCCAATCAAATTTGTTCCCTATTACTGGGATGTAAAGCCTGACTTCCATCTCTTTAGGAAATTGGACTCAATTTACACATGGAAGCAAGATCTCAGTAGTCTAGAAACCAAGAAAGCCCTTCAGGACTATTTACAAAAACCAAGGTGGGGAGGGTGGGACTTCCCTGGCAGTCCAGTAGTTAAGACTTCACGCTTCCAGGGGGTGAAGGTTTGATCCTTGGTAAGGGAACTAAGATCCTACACACTGAACGTGGCCAAGGGAGGGAAAAAATGCTATCCTTAAAAATAAAACCAAGAGGGGCGGGCTTTGGGCTTCCCAGGGCTGGAATTGGGACCCAGCTGAACTGACATCTTGTTTTTTCTTTCCTTTTCCCTACCAAGTTAAGTATAAAAACAAATACCTTTTTGTCTCACGCTCAGCTTTTTTTTCTTGAAGGTTAGAAGTCCTCACTTTCCAGGTTTTGATTTAGCCAAGGATTTCAAAAAGCTTTCTGTTCACAGCGTTCAGCTAAATACAAGTAACAAAAGCTTACCTGCTTACTCTAATTGCTTTAGATTAAGACCTTATCTTGCCTGGTTCTCCTCCCCTTAACTCCAGCCTCTGTGGTTACCGTCTTGACCTCCTTCCAGGATAACTTGATTCTTAATGTCCTGATTGTTTGGGTTTTTTTTTTTTTTTTTGATATTTTAATTGTTTCTTTATTTTTAAAAGGTAGTTTTATAATTATAAAACATTTTTTTAATTTTATTTTATTTTTAAACTTTACATAACTGTATTAGTTTTGCCAAATATCAAAATGAATCCGCCACAGGTATACATGTGTTCCCCATCCTGAACCCTCCTCCCTCCTCCCTCCCCATTCCATCCCTCTGGGTCGTCCCAGTGCACCAGCCCCAAGCATCCAGTATCGTGCATCGATTGTTTTTTAATAGTCTTTAAGCTTTCTCACTTTCCCCCCCCATCTGGATTAAGAGAGGAGGAGAAAGGAGTATTCTCTAAAGGAATTCATGGTTCATGTCTAAGAAAAAACAATGGTTTAAGAATTGGGAAACCCCAGGTTCTGGCCTTAGCTCTACTGTTGACTAGCAGACACTCAAGCTATTTCTAAAATAAATTAGAATTGCATTTTTTTAAATAACTGAGGTTTCTTTTAAATATTTAATTTATTGAGTATTTATTTCACTGCACCGGGTCTTAGTTGCAGCACATAAGATCAATCTTCCTTGTGGCATGTGGGATCTAGTTCCCTGACCAGGGATCGAACCCACACCCACTGCATTGGGAGCACAGAGTCTTAGCCACTGGACCACCAGGGAAGTCCCTGAAATACCTCTTTAATGTCTCTTCCAGGCTAAAGTCTGAATCTCTGGACCCTCATAGTTTCCCACCACATTTACTCTCTGCTTTCCCCCAGTACCAAGAAAGAATCCAGTGTATTCATGAATCCTAATTCCAAATCATTAAAAACTGGTTTCTGTTTCCTTTTTTTTCCTTCAAACTTTAGAAAACCTAAATAATTAAAACAGAAGAACTTATAAAACATAGTTTATACAGTGGTTTTCTTGCAAGCAGTCTTTAATAGACTTCTTTCAAATTCTGACAAATACACTAGGTGTTTGGCTTGGATATGCAGAACTAAAAATATCTAAAGGAGGGATTTTTAATTACTTAGTTCAATCCGTGAAATTCCTGCGAATTCTATCTGGAAGAAAGAATAAGAAAGAATATGAGGGACTTCCCTGGTGGTCCAGTGGCTAAGACACTAGTCCCACTGTAGGGAGCCTGGGTTTGATCCCTGGTCAGGAAACTAGATTCCACATGCCAGAGTGAAGACCTGAAGAAGCCAAATAAATAATGATAAATAAATAAAATTTAGGAGCAAAACAACAATATATATTTTTTAACAAATAGAATATGGGCTTTGCAGTCTGAGAGACCTGGCCTTTTTCTTTTTCATGGTAGCAAGCAAACAGGATTTATTTCAGAGAGAAAGTACAAAACTCTCAGCATAGACACAGAGGAGGTGAAGTGCCCCAGACCGGGACTTTGCAGTGCAACTTTAGATAAGTTACTTAACCTCTCTGAGCCTCAACTTCTAAAGAAATTTCCCTGTTTCATTCATACTTTTTTAACTTTATTTTTTAATTGCAGGAAAATCGCTTTACAATGTTGTGATGGTTTCTGCCATAAAAACATGAAATGCTTCACCAATTTGCATGTCATCCTTGAGCAGGGGCCATGCTAATCTTCTTTGTATCATTCCAATTTAAGTATATGTGCTGCCAAAGTGAGCACTGAGCCTCAATTTCTTCATCTATGAAATGGGAATGATACCTCCCTTGCAGGACTGTTGTGAGGATCACATGCCAGGTATATATTAAGTACTCAATACATGTTCATGTTCTCCTCCATTAAACACCATCTTATTTTTTACTTTGCTCACCAAGAGCACACGTTTGGGCCTGAAACAGCCTAGGTTCAATGGCCTGATCCCACAATTTTAGCAACTCGGTGATTTGGGATAAGTTGTTAACAATCTCGGAAGCACTGTTTTCTCATCTGGAAAATGGAGTTAGCACCAACAGTGCCCAGCTCCAGGAAGCGTTCATGAACTAGTCACATCCATCAGAATCACATTAAATCACCATGGAGACAGCAGGGATACTGAGAGAGTGCTGATGCTGAGTGGCTGCTGAGTTGCTGATGAGGGGTCAGCCAGGTGGCCAGGAGGAGGCTCCATCCTTCTCTTTCTTGATTTTACCTTTACTTGCCCCACTTTTCTTTTTTTAAATATTTTAAATTATTTTACAGCTACGCTGCTGCTGCTGCTGCTAAGTCGCTTCAGTCATGTCCGACTCTGTGCGACCCCATAGACGGCAGCCCACCAGGTCCCCTCGTCCCTGGGATTCTCCAGGCAAGAACACTGGGGTGGGTTGCCATTTCCTTCTCCAATGCATGAAAGTGAAAAGTGAAAGTGAAGTCGCTCAGACGTGTCTGACTCTTTGCGACCCCATGGACTGCAGCCCACCAGGCTCCTCCACCCATGGGATTTTCCAGGCAAGAGTACTGGAGTGGGGTGCCATCGCCTTTCAGTTCAGTTCAGTTCACTTCAGTTCAGTCGCTCAGGTGTGTCCGACTCTTCGAGGCCCCATGAATCGCAGCACGCCAGGCCTCCCTGTCCATCACCAACTCCCGGAGTTCACTCAAACTCACATCCATTGAGTCAGTGATGCCATCCAGCCATCTCATTCTGTTGTCCCCTTCCTCCTGCCCCTAATCCCTCCCAGCATCAGAGTCTTTCCCAATGAGTCAACTCTTCACATGAGGTGGCCAAAGTACTGGAGTTTCAGCTTTAGCATCATTCCTTCCAAAGAACACCCAGGACTGATCTCCTTTAGAATGGATTGGTTGCATCTCCTTGCAGTCCAAGGGACTCTCAGGAGTCTTCTCCAACAGCACAGTTCAAAAGCATCAATTCTTTGGCGCTCAGCTTTCTTCACAGTCCAACTCTCACATCCATACATGACCACTGGAAAAACCATAGCCTTGACTAGACAGACCTTTGTTGGCAAAGTAATGTCTCTGCTTTTCAATATGCTATCTAGGTTCGTCATAACTTTTCTTCCAAGGAGTAAGCGTCTTTTAAATTCATGGCTGCAGTCACCATCTGAAGTGATTCTGGAGCCCCCCAAAAATAAAGTCTGACACTGTTTCCACTGTTTCCCCATCTATTTCCCATGAAGTGATGGGACCAGATGCGATGATCTTAGTTTTCTGAATGTTGAGCTTTAAGCCAACTTTTTCACTCTCCTCTTTCACTTTCATCAAGAGGCTTTTTAGTTCCTCTTCACTTTCTGCCATAAGGGTGGTGTCATCTGCATATCTGAGGTTATTGATATTTCTCCCGGCAATCTTGATTCCAGCTTTTCATCGCCTTGGTGGGTCTCAATTGCAGCATGTGGGATCTTTCATTGTGGGGTGCGGGCTTCTCTCTAGATGTGGCTCCCGGGCTCAGTAGTTGTGACTTGCAAACTTAATTGCCCTGTGGCTTGTGGCATCTTAGTTCCCCCACCAGGGATCAAACCCTCGTCCCCTGCATTGGAAGGCAGATTTTTGACCACTGGACCACCAGGGAAAGCCCCTCCCCACTTTTCTTTGTCTTTCTCCTTTATCTTCTCTTTCAGTTTCTGCTGTGTGAAAAATGGTTGCATCCAGAGTGGTATGATATGTAACCCATATATTTTCTTTCCCTGCATGGCCTCCATAAATCTTGTGTCTGTGCATGACTCCTTCTCAGTGCTGGGTTTTTGATTCCACGTCCCCAGGTAGAATACTGTGTGTTGAACTCTGTGCCATGGATTTGGTGCTGTGCGTCCTCCTTTGCCTCGGATACCTCCAAGATGAAAAGACCTAATTGCTAAGAATCCTGGGGGCAAAATTAATTCTCAGGAAGGACCACGACTTAGCATCTTTGCATTTCTCTTTTACCTCGGAAAGAGCATAGTCTGCTTGTTCTGTCTTGGGCCCTCTTGTTTGATCATGCTATGCATAATAAATTAATGTGGCATTTCCAACAGGAGTAATTCTACTTACTTCTTTCCCCGAATATTTAGACTGTGGCCAAATGGCTTCTTGTTTTTACTTAAGAGTTAAACAAAAGGGACTTCCCTGGTGGTGCTGTGGTTAAGACTGTGCCTTCCAATGCAGGGGCTGCAGGTTCAACCTCCGATGGGGGGACCAAGATTCCACATGCCTCACTGCTCAAAAACCAAAACAAAAAACAGAAGCAATATTGTAACAAATTCAATAAACAACTTTAAAAATGGTCCACATCAAAAAAATTCTTAAAAAATATATACGTGTGCATATGTAGTCTATATGTATGTGCATGAGTATAACCCTTTGTACTAAATAGTTTGGCTTTTTACAGCAAACTACATTAGAAGCCAATTTGTTCAGACATGGATGCTTTGAAATGTAAATTCATAGTCCCTACTAACAAAGAACCATAGGAATTCTATGTTCTGTGCACATGTGGCGGCACAACCCGACTTTATGCCACCTATTTGGGAGGCTGAATGGTATATTATATATATATCATATAATCTCGGACTTAAATTCCAAAGCCCTGGCTAGAATTTTCTGCTTAGCCTTTCCCCCCACAACTGATGGTTTTACCCCAGAGCTAAAGACAAATGAAGAACAAAAACAGGCCTGTTGCTGTGTTGATTATTTCTTGCTCACCTCTATTTCTCTATTAAAAACATTTTTTAAGGTATATATTTTTTAATGTGGACCAATCTTTTTCAATGGCCACATCATACAGCATGCAGGATCTTTAGTTGGGGCATGCAAACTCTTAGTTGTGGCATGCAGGATCTAGTTCCCTGACCAGGGATGGAACCCCAGCCCCTTTGCATTGGGAGCTCGGAGTCTTAGCCACTGGACCACCAAGGGAGTCCCTAGACCCATTGTTTCTTGACTGCTTTCCCTTCGTGCCTGTAGTCCTTTCTCCCCTTAAAATCATTAATTACTGAGACCTGTTTAAGGGCAAGCATTGTGGCCAGGTTTAGATCACAAAATGTCTTGGACCAAAATGAGGTCAAGCTTGATTATCTTTCTCCAGGGACCCCCTCCCCTATCTGCTTACAACACCCAATGTTGACATAAAGGAAATTTCCAGTTATTTCAACCAGATCATCAGATGCTGTGGACCAAACTCAAGACTGTTAGATTTGTAGTCTGTATATTTCCTCAGGCTTCCCAGGTGACTCAAGTGGTAAAAAAAATCTACCTACCAATGCAGGAGATACAGGTTTGATCCCTGGGTCAGAAAGATCCCCTGGAGGAGGAAATGACAACCCACTCCAGTATTATTGTCTGGAAAGTTCCATGGACAGAGGAGCCTGGCAGGCTACAATCCACGGGGTTGCAAAGAGTCAGACACAGCTTAGCCACTGGACGCACACACACACGCATGTAATTCCCCATATTTTGTCTTTCCTCCTGTGATAATGGGCATTAAAGTCTTAAAATGAGGGTCTACGAGCTTTTTTTCAGGGACAACCAGGAAGGGTGGTGGCTGACTAGCCCACTCAAGATGGCTGTTCCCTTGCTCTCTGTCCGTCCCTTGCCCGACCAGTGCCTGCTTCATTTACACTTACTCTGGCCTTCCTACATACTTGCCTTGGGCACCAGCTAGTGGTTGTTCTTATCAAAGGGGCGGTGAGGTGTGTGCCCTTCTGTTGGTTTCCCTGGTAATCGATGAGCCCATCTGACATCAACTCCCCTGTAACTGGCAATCTCCCCCTCCACCAGGAGCAAAGACTGCTGCCACGTCCTGAAGGTGTGTGCTGCACAGCGTGGGAGGTCGCTCCAGGACTTCGCTTCAGACACAGAAGCTCCCCATCTGTCAAACCACTGAAGTCTCTGTTGCCTGATCCATGTGTGCATGCTAAGGCACTTCAGTCAGGCCTGACTCTTTGCAACTTTATGGGCTGTAGCCCGGCAGGTCCCTCTGTTCATGGGATTCTCTGGTCAAGAACACTGGAGTGGGTTTGCCATTCCCTTCTCCAGGGGATCTTCCTGGTGCAGGGATCGAACCCCCATCTCCTGTGTCTCCTGCATTGCTAGTGGATTCTTCACCGCTGTGCCACCGGGGAAGCCCTCTGTTGCCCAATCCAGGCTTTCGTCAGTCTTGAAGCTGGGCAAATGCAGGCTTTGTAGGCCTGTGAGGTGCAGTCCAACAGGTGGGCATAAAGAGACCAGTTTCCAGAGCCCCTCAGGAAGGGGTGAGACACTTGACAGCTTGGGGTGGTGGTGACAATTACCAAGAGCAGAGGTGGTGGGGCGGGGGAGTCCCTGGGACCTGCCAGGGTGGAATAGGAGAGTTTGAGAGGAGCCTGCCTGGGCCTGTGGATCTCCCCCGGGGGGACTTAGGAGAAAGGGTTCCTCAAATACACTGATAAATATACTCTGCACCATAATAGGATTCCATTTGAAATGGTTGCAGCCGAGGTGTTATGAGCCCATTCTTGAGTGACAGAAAGCTAGGCTGTTCCTCCATTTCGAAGGTATTATTTTATTTTCCTTGTTCCTAAAATAGCACAAAGGAAGGCTTCTGTTTGTTCTTTTACCTTGTGCTAATCCTAGAGCAACATGAATATGCTGACTGTACACGGATCTTGAAACAACAGCGAAAACTTCCAACACGGGAAGACAATTAATTCCCACTCCTTTCCCCTTTCCTCTTGGATTCCAATGACTGGCTGTGTTTAACCCTAGTTTTGCCTACTCTTTCCCAGAAAAGTCACAGCTAACATGCATGGAACTACTAGCAGGAGCATAGATTCAGTAGGATGTGGGATTCCAGCTTGATTCTCCAGGGGCTGACATCTCATCAGAGAACTAGTCCTGAAGAGCATATGTTCAGTGCTGAGTTTGGGGGTCTGTATGATAATGGCTTCAGGAATGCAGCTGAGACAAAAATCCCTGAGGGTTGAAACACTCAAGCTTCTTGGAGAAGGTGGGCCTCCATGGATAGATGTAGAGAAGGAGTAAAGAGAGCAGGTGAGTAAGTCAGAAAGAGCAAAACAAATATTGTATATTAATGCATGTATGATATGCATTATAGCAGGCTACAGTCTATCGGGTCTATATGACCAAAGTCACGACCAAAGTGACTCAGGATGCATGCACCACACATATATACAGAATCTAGGAAAACAGTACTGATGAACCTATTTACAGAGAAGAAATGGAGATGCAGATGTAGGGAATGGACTTGTGGACACGGCGGGGGAAGGAGAGGCTAGGACAAATTGAGAAGGTAGCATTGATGTATATACACTTACTCACTCTCAGAGTCACTCAGATGTGCCTGACTCTTTGAGACCCCATGGACTACAGCCCGCCAGGCTCCTCTGTCCATGGGATTTCCCAGGCAAAAATACTGGAGTGGGTTGCCATTCCCATCTCCAGGAGATCTTCCCAATCCAGGGATCAAACCTGAGTCTCCTTCATTGCAGGCAGATTCTTCACCATTTGAACCACCAAGGAAGCCCCATGTATGCTCATAACATGTGGGAGCCTGCTATAGAGCACAGGGAGCCCATCCTGGAGCTCTGTGATGACCTAGAGAGGTGGAATGCGGGGCGAGGGAGGCTCAAGAGGGTAAGGGGATATATACATATATATCATTATGGCTGATTAATATTGATGTACGGCAGAGAGCACCACACCATTGTAAGGCAATTATCCTCCAATTTAAAGATACATAGAGAGAGAGATAGGCAGGTGGAGGGTGCAGGCGAGAGCAGCCTGTGTGGCGCATCTCTGTGGAAGAAGAGGGACCCAGTTCACTGGAGACAGCAGTCATGGCTGAAGCAATTTCAGATTCAGTGAAAGCCTAAAGTAGGACTTTCCCCAGATTAATGGAAACCCTGTGTGTTGCAAACATATCCATCAGAGCATTAGAGGGAGGTAACGGGTGACCTGACTCCTGGGGCCTGCCAGCTGAATATGGAGTCGGGAGGGGGACAATGTTCGGAGAGGCGCAGCCTCTGTACATCTGCTTGCTCTCCTGTGTTGCTCTGCCCAGTCGGGGCTGAGATAAGAGTGCGTGTGCCCCTTCCTGCTCCCTGTAAACTCAGCTCATATGAGGTCTTTCTCTCACTCTCTCCCTTTCTCTGCCTTTTCTGCTCACGGCCAGATGTTGAGAAGTCCTTCCTCACTGTGAGTTTTGGATGGAATGTCCACGTGCGACATCAGTCTTTAGTGCGCATGCCCAGATTAGCAGGGAGGGTAAACGATGGGAACTCTAGCAATACCCACCTGGTCTGAGGATCACGAGTCTCCAGGCCCAGCTCTAACACTTTTTAGCTCCTTGAATGCTGGCATTTCAACTACCTGCTCTTCAGTTTCATTTATTTGTAAAATGGAGACATTAATACCTCCCTATCTACCTCACACAGTTTCCTTGAGGCTCAAATGAAATATGGGTGTGAAAGTGCTTTGGAGACAAAGAAATGTATTTATTAGGAGTGACTCAATAGTTGAGGGGTGAATGAGGGGGAAGGTGGTAAAACTGGGACATCTCAATAAATCCCATCCCGTCCTATGATTTTATAAAATTGTTTTACACTACTTTGTCGTTGGTCAGTAACTAGGTTGTGTCCGCCTTTGGCCAACCAGCCTCTCTGTCTATGGAATTCTCCGGGCAAGAATACTGGAGTGCAATGCCATTCCTTTCTCCCAGGGATTTTCCCAACCCAGGAATTAAACCCACATCTCCTGCTTGGCAGGTGGATCCTTTACCACTGAGCCACTAGGGAAGCCCTTTATTGCCGGGAGCCGGCATATTGCATATTGAGTGCAGCACTTTCCACAGCATCATCTTTCAGGATCTGGAATAGCTCAACTGGAATTCTATCACTGCTGGGAGCCAGCGTGAGGAACTCCGCCCATGACAAAGGTCATGAGGAAGGAGGCTCGGCATACGCAAAGGCGGGATCGAGCCTCAGGAGTCCCCCTGGAAATTCTCGAGCATCTACCCCCAAAACCAGAGTCTGCCTACTTTCTGCTTTGTGCTTTCACCTACACCTCTGACTTTACGGGGGGCTGTCCCCCACTACCTCTCTCTGGAAAAAGAGTTAGCTTACAGCTCCAGTTAATAATTCCTGGGTGTGACAGTGTTTAACCTACAAACTCCTTTGGAAATCCTCTAGCCTGCCTGAATAGGTTTTTCCGGCCACATGTGATTGTTCAGAGCCTCCCAACTGTGAGAGGCAGATGTTCTAAACTGCCTAAACACAGATTCCTTTGAGTAGTTAAAAGATTGATTAGAAATTGTATTGGTGAAGGGTTTTTCACTTGTTGGGCCAATGTTTGCTGCTAAGTCTCCATACTCCTTACCTACTGTGTCCTTGGCAGTGTATTGATTGATATAATGGGTGTATAGAAATGTAAAATGCAGCTTTGTCCAATGCTTTTTGGAAGGCTGGCGCCTGACTTTGGAATAATCACCTTTAGAGAAAGATAAGTTTCTTAAAATGTTAACAGGCCTCCTGGCCAGAAGATGATGTCTATCACCTGAACTTTTGCATATGATAAGTTTACAGGAAAAAAGCCTGGCTTGCTGCATGACTCTACCCCTTCCCCCATTATCCTCTATGCACAACTTTAGGTATAAAAACTATTTTGGAAAATAAAGTGCGGGCCTTGTTCACTGAAACTTGGTCTCCCCATGTCACTCTCTCTCCCAAATTCCAGCTGAGTGTCCATCTGGAGCGTGGATGTCCTCTGTGACCATTTATTTGCCTGGGCTTCTAAGACCCACTCGAGAAGGTGTCTAAGGTGGGGCACCTTCCGCTATTCGAGAGGGCGCCTGTGGTCCGTGGTCAGAGCTAACCTGGTGTCACGGGTTATATTGATTTTCCGCGTAAACCAAGCCACTCAGCTTCTTTTCTCCACTGAATTTTCCTACTGAGCTATCCTTATTTCAGCCGCTTTTCTCCACTGAATTTCCTCACTGAGCTATCCTTATTCTATTACTCTTTATATCTTTGATGAATAAATAATTAAATAAGTCGCCGACGCCGTCCCCGCTTCGAATACCCTGGCTCAGCCGGGGCTGGACCCCGGCACTTTATATTCCTTCAATAAGTTGAATTAGATAGCTTTTCCTGCTGTTCTAACAACTCTCACTGTAGCGGTATCTTTTCTTCCTCCCTAGATCTCCTTACATGCAGAACCCAGGGCCTCCCTACATGTTCCAGCTCACCTTGCTCAGCTTCCTCACCGGCCACTGGGTCTCCCAGCCACTGAAGCAGCAACAAAAACTCTCACACAGCATCTCCAAAAGCTCTCTGGACTTCAGTCATCACCCCAGGCCTTCCAGCAGCAGCTGATGTAAAAAATATGAAAAGAGTTTTCCAAAAACGACAAGATGCTCCACACAGAGACTTGGATGTCACTTGGCTCCTCGCTTAGAAACAGCTTAGGAACCTTATTGTGAAAGTAAGTCCTGCAGTATTTCAGGAACAGGCATTCACAACACAAACGTTGACATATTTACAAACTTAGGAATGTGATGATAGACACCGTGGAGTGGATAAAGGGACATATGATAAGTGTCCTTGGTGAGGTTGGCTGTGTGAGACCAGGTCCGAGAAGGATATAACCAGCACATCCCCAGGGCTCCACAAGTGGTTTAGTGATGGGACGATTGACCATGGTGTCATAGTTTGCTGGGGCTGCTGTAACAGAACCTTAGCCCGTTTAGGCTGCTGTAACAAAAGTGCCATTGATAAGTGGGCCTCCCTGATGTCTCAGAGGTAAAGAAACAGTATGCAATGCAGGAGACTTGGGTTTGATCCCTGGGTTAGGAAGATGCCCCGGAGAAGGAAATGGAAACCCACTCCAGTATTCTTGCCTGGGAAATCCCATGGACAGAGGAGCCTGGTGGGCTACAGCCCACAGGGTCACAAAGAGTTGGACACGACTGAGTGACTAAGCCACCACCACAATTGATGAGTGGCTTAAAAACAACAGACATTTATTTTCTGGAGGCTGGGAAGTCCAAGATTAAGATGTGGGCAGGGTTGGTTTCTTTTGAGGCCTCTCTCTTTGGCTTGCAGACGGCTGCCTTGCCCACAGACTGTCTTCCTTCTCTGCTCGCCGATGTCCTAATCTTCTCTTACTGTGTATATGCTAAGTTGCTCAGTCATGTCCGA
The DNA here is from genome assembly GCF_029407905.1 of Bubalus kerabau. NCBI lineage: Eukaryota > Metazoa > Chordata > Mammalia > Artiodactyla > Bovidae > Bubalus > Bubalus kerabau. The sequence continues at coordinate 651,697 of NC_073637.1, read as the reverse complement.
CTCTTTGGCACCCCATGGACTGTAGCCCGCCAGGCTCCTCTGTCCATGGGATTCTCCAGGCAAGAACACTTGAGTGGGTTGCCATGCCCTCCTCCAAGGTGATCTTCCAGACCCAGGGATCGAACCCACATCTCTTATGTCTCCTGCATTGGCAAGCGGGTTCTTTCCCACTAGTGCCACCTGGGCCTCTTATTATATGGACACAAGTCAGATTGGATTAGGGTCCACCTGTATGACTTTGTTTAACTTTAATTACCTTTTTGAAGACACTCTCCTAAGACAGTCACTTTCTGAGGTCTTGGGGGTTAGAACTTCAACATAGGAATTGGGGGCGGGGGTTACAACTCAACCCTTAACTCACACTGTGGGCAAGGTAAAGAGAATCAAGATGAATGGAGAAGCCACTGGGAACTATTAACAGCAGAAGCTTCCATCATCCTTGGGCCTGGAGAAACAAAAGAGAAAGGGTGTGCTATTCCTAGAACCCATCCAGAGCTGTGGTCATAGCAGAGGGGCCACCCAACATGGGTGCTATATGACAGAGGAAGGCACCCATGGTGGAGACCAGGCTCTGGCAGGGAGGGAGGGAGGGGGAAGACCCACCCCTCTCTCTTCCCGCCCTTCACACTCCTCTCTTCACACTCTTCTTCTACTCAAAGTGCTTCCCTTTGGTCAAGAGCCGAGAAAGAGGCGCTGAGAACAGCAAAGCCTGGGGGCTGCAGCTTGTAGATGTCAGGCTTTGAGGCAGGGAACGGGATGACAAGTGTGGCCAGGGGTGGGAGGGGAGTGGTAAGATTTGAGTGGGACGATGAAGAATCACCAGCTCAGTGGAGAAAACAAAGACATTTCCAAAGGAGGAATTAATTATGCATACTCAGTAACATAAATGGGCTTTAAAGTATCATTGGAAAACAGAAAATGCTACTTAGCTGCAAAAAATATTAGTCATCCATTTGAAACTGAACCACGTATTCATGTAACCATTTCCAGTCCCAGAAGTTACTATTCTAAGATACTTGTTTGCAGAAGTAAAGCCGAATGATAGAAAAATAGGTTTGTCAATCTTGTCATGTTGAACACTTATGTTTTTAAAGTGGGATGGGAAGTATTATTGGAACGGTTTTGGAATAGAAAGCAGCTCTCTGACTCAGGAGGGTGTCTGTATGACCACACCCATCAATCGTCACAGCATGGTTATATGAACTGGGTACGACCCCTGTGTTATCGCGCTGGGTGCACCATAACAAAATACCATAGGCTGGTGGCTTTGACTACAGAAATTTGTTTTCTCACCACTCTGGAGGCTGGAAGCCTGAGACCCAGTGTTGACAGGGTGGACGTCTGCTGAGAGCTCCCTTTGGGAGCTCCTTTTCAGTGTGTGCTCACACGGTCTTTCCTAGGTGACTCTGCAGGGGGAAAAAGTGAGGGGGATGGAGGGAGGGGGAGAAAGAGCCGTCTCTTGGTGTCTCTCCTTTTTTTTTTTTTTTTTTTCCTTGCTGCTGCTGCTGCTAAGTCGCTTCAGTTGTGTCTGACTGGGCGACCCCATAGACGGTAGCCCACCAGGCTCCCCCGTCCCTGGGATTCTCCAGGTAAAAACACTGGGTGGGTTGCCATTTCCTTCTCCACTTCTTTTTTTTTTTTACCTAAGTTCAAATCATCCTGACTTTATGATCACAGAAATACTATAAATATCCACAGTTGGTGAACACTGTTATAACAAATACAGATAGAAGGATGGATAGAGAGCTGCATAGATAGAGTGACTGTAACAGGAATAGGCTCAATCTGCACATGCTGTTTTTAAAGTATAGTGTTGAATTTAGTGTTACTTGAATTTTTAAAAAAATTTATTTAATCACACCAGGGCTTAGTTGCGGCAGGTACAATCTAGTTTGCTGACCAGGGATCAAACCCAGGCCCCCTGCATTGGGACACAGGCTTGATCCCTGAGTCAGGAAGATCCCCTGGAGGAGGAAATGGCAACCCACTCCAGTATCCTTGTCTGGAAAATCCCATGGACAGAGGAGCATGGCAGGCTACAGTCCATGTGGTCGCAGAGAGTTGGAGACGACTGAGCGACTTAGCACACACTCATGCATTTCCCTAAAGGCTCCACATCCAAATACAGCCGCTCTGGGGGTTAAGACTTCAACATATGAGTTTTGGAGGGGACCCAAACATTCAGTCCATAACATCCCACGTAGTGATATGAAATAGATGACACTTGATATGTTGATACTGATAGTCATTAAATCAATAAAACTTCATTGCACACCTACTGTGCACCAGAATCTCTGCTAGGCTCTGAGATTATAGGTAGAAGGAAAAAAAAAAACTGCCTCAGTCTTTAATGAGTTTATAACTTGAAGAGAGACAGAGAAGCTGTTAGAACACAGTGGTCACTGCCAGGAGAGCCTGAGCATTTGTGCTAAGTCACTCGGTCATGTTCAGCTCTTTGAGACCCCTTGGACTGTAGCCCGCCAGGCTCCTCTATGGATGGGATTCTCCAGACAAGAATACTGGAGTGGGTTGCCATTTCCTTCTCCAGACCCAGGGACCGAACCCACATCTCTTGGGTCTCCTGAACTGGCAGCGGGTTCTTTTCCACTAGCACCCCTGGTGACTCAGATGGTAAAGATTTCACCTGCAATGCGGGAGACCTGGGTTCTATCCCCAGGTCAGGAAGATCTCCTGGAGGAGGGCATAGGTACCAGTATTCTTGCCTGGGATTTCCATGGACAGAGGAGCCTGGCGGGCTGCAGTCCATGGGGTCGCAAAAGAGTCAGGACATGACTGAGCGACTAACACTTTCACTTTCTGTTCAGTGCCTCCTGGGAAGCCCCAGAGCTCCTAGACAGGACGAATAAACCACTCCCTGGAGGCAGCAGAAGTGATGTGCAAGCAGAAACGGAGGATGAGGAGTATTGGATAGTAAACACGGGGTGGGACAGACAAGGGGGAGCATTCAGGATTGAGGAAGACGATACACAGAACTAGGGTGACCAGGATCCTGGTTTGCCCGGGGCTGTCCTGGTTTTAGCACTAAAAATCCCACATCTGGGAAAGCTCGGGGTCGCTGAGCCTTATATGCTGCTGCTGCTGCTAAGTCGCTTCAGTTGTGTCCAACTCTATGTGACCCCATAGAAGGCAGCCCACTCAAATGAACTCGAAATGAAAAAGGAGACGTTTCAACAGACAACACAGAAAGAGAAAGGATCATAAGAGACAATTAGAAACAACTGCATGACAATAAAATGGATAACCTGGAACAAATGGACAAATTCTTAGAAAAGTACAATCTTCTAAGACTGAACCAGGAAGAAAGAGAAAATATGAATAAGTCAAGCACCAACACCAGTCACAAGCTCTAACTATGAACAGATCAATCACAAGCACTACTAACTGGGATCAAAAGTCTCCAACAAAGAAATGCCTGGGACTTCACAGATGAATGCTCTCAAATGGTAGAGATGTGATAATACCTATGCTGGTCAAACTGTTCCAGAAAAATGTGGAGGGAGGAGCATTCCCAACTCATTCTGTGAGGCCACCATCACCATGAACCAAAAGGAAGCAGAAATGCCACACAGAAAAGAAAGTTACAGGCTAACATCACTGATGAACATCAACGCAAAAATCCTGGGGAAAATTGTAGCAAAAACCAAACAAAAACACATGAAAAGGATCATACACCAAGTTCAAGTGGGGTTTATCCCAGGGATTCAAAGATTCTTCGCTATCTGCAAATCAATCAATGTGATACACTATATTGACAAACTGAAAGATAAAAAGCATACGATAATCTTGATCGATGCAGAGAAAGGTTTTGACAAAACTAAATACCAGTTTAAAAAGCACTCCATAAATGGGCATGGAAGATACCTACCTCAACATAAGAAAGGTCATATAGGAAAATCTCTCAGCAAACATTATTCTCAATGGTGTCAAAATGTAAGCATTTCCTCTAAGATCAGCATCAAGATCATGGTGCCCACTCTATTCCTATTAATCAATAGAGTTTTTTAAGTCATAGACACAGCAATCAGAGAAGAAAACAAGAAAGAACGCATATTGGAAAAGAAGAAGTCCATCTGTCATTGATTGCAGATGACCTGTTTCTATTCATAGAAGACCCTATAGGTAGAACCAGAAAATTACTAGAGCTAATCAATGAATTTAGTAAAGCCCAGGATACAAAATTAATACACAGAAATCCTTTGCAGACTTACAGCACAACAAGAAAAATCAGAAAGAGAAACTAAGAAAAAAGTGCCATTCCCCACTGCAACAAGAAGAATAGCATAGCTAGGAATGCTGCTGCTGCTAAGTCACGTCAGTCACGTCCGACTCTGTGCGACCCCATAGATGGGAGCCCACCAGGCTCCCCCATCCCTGGGATTCTCCAGGCAAGAACACTGGAGTGGGTTGCTATTTCCTTCTCCAATGCATCAAAGTGAAATGTGAAAGTGAAGTCGCTCAGTCGTGTCCGACTCTTCGGGACCTCATGGACTGTAGCCTATCAGGCTCCTTGTACATGGGATTTTCCAGGCAAGAGTACTGGAGTGGGTTTCCATTTTTCTTCCCCAATAGCTAGGATTAAAGTTACCTAAACAGACAAAACACATGTATGCAGAAAGACAGGCTGTATGATGAAAGATAGCCAAGTTGAAACAAACAGATAGAAAGATATGCCTTGTTCTTGACTTGAAAGAAATCAATGTTGTGAAAATGACTATACTACCCAAAGCAATCTGAAGATTCAATTCATCCCTATCAAACAACCAATGACTTTTTTTTTTTTAAAGAACTAGGACGAACAATTTTACAATTTACATGGGGGGAAAAAAGACCCAGAAGGGCCAAAGCAATCTTGGAAAGAAAGGTGGAACTGGAGGAATCAACCTTCTGACTTCAGACTATACTACCAAGACACTATGGTACAGGCACAAAAGCAGAAACAGAGGGCAATGGAACAAGACACAAAGCTGAGAGATAAACCCACACCCCTATAGGCATCTTTTCTTTGACAAGGGAGGCAAGAATGTACAATGGAAAAAGGACAGAAAAGACAGCCTCTTCAGTAAGTGGTGCTGGGAAACTGGACAACTACATGTAAAAGAATGAAATTAGAACGCTTCTTCATACTATACACAAAAATAATTCACAATGGGTTAAAGACCAAAAGTAAGGCCAGAAACTATAAAATTCTTAAAGGAAAACATAGGCAGAACACTCTTTGCCATTTATCACAGCAAGACCTCCGAGAATGACTGAAATAAAAATAAAAATAAATGGCATCTAGAGAAACTTCAAAGTATATAAGCAGCAAAGAAAACTATAAACAAGATGAAAGGACAACCCTCAGAATAGGAGAAAGTAATTGTAAATGAAGCAATTGACAAAGGATTATCTACAAAGTACACAAGTAGATCATCAAGCCTAATATCAGATAAAAAGCAACCAACTGAAAAGTGACCAGAAGACATGAACAAATTTATCCAAAGACGACATTAAGAAGGCCACCAAACACACGCGAAGATGCTCCACATCACTCATTACTAATGAAACGCTAATCAAAACTACATGAGGTATCACCTCACACCAGTCAGAATGGCCATCATCAACAATTCTACAAATAATAAATGCTGGACAGGACATGGAAGAAAGGGAACCCTCTTGCACTGTTGGTAGACATGTAAATGGATACAGCCACTATGGAGAGGGAATGTAGGTTTCTTTAAAAAGTAGGAATAAAGCTACCATATGATGCAACAATCCCCTACTGGCCATATAGCCGGAGAAAACCATACCTCTAAAAAGACACATGTACCCCAATGTCCACTGCAGCACTATTTAAAATAGCCAGGGCATGGAAGCAACCTAATGTCTATCAAGAGAACAATGTATAAAGAAGTTGTGGAACATATACACAATGGAATATTACTCAGCCACAAAAAGGAACAATACGAGTCAGTTTAACTGAGGTAGATGAACCTAGAAACTGTGATACAGAGTGAAGTAAGTCAGAAAGAGAAAAACAAATATAGTATACGAATGCATACACATGGAATCTTGTAAAATGGTACTGGTGAATATTTGAAGGGCAGAAATAGATACACAGATGTAGAGGAAGGACTTGTGAACTCAGCTGGAGAAGGAGAGGGTGGGATGAATTGAGAGAGTAGCACTGAAACATCACCTACTACCATATGTAAAATAGCTAGCTAGTGGGAAGTTGCTATATAACATGGGGAGCCCAGCATTGTCCTCTGTGACGACCTAGAGGGTGGGATGGCGGGAAGTGGGAGGCAGGCTCACCAAAGAGTGGATAATATACTTATGGCCTATTCGTGTTGTTGTATGAGGAAAACAAACCAAACAATGTAAAGCAGTTATCCTTCAATTAAAAATTAATAAATACAATCTGAAAACTATCATTCAACACTTTTGTACTGTCGTCTAAAGCTATATGGGATCATCGTCTATTCCTAGCTATTTTTCCACTATAAGTGCTTATAAATGTCATTAAAGGTTTTGAAAATATGATTTTAATAGCTACACAGTATTGCTTAATATCTCACACATAAATAACATTTCAGTCTCAACATAGAAACATAATACCAAAAAAGGTTTCCATTTTAAACTAAAGCTTGCATTTTAATTCAGTTCAGTGAGAATTCCTCTGAAGGCCTAAAATTCTTATGAAAAGTACATTATGTGGAGTCCTTCTTGCTTTCATCTGTTATGCCGTATCCTCATTTACTTCTAAGGACTCTTGGACTTTTGACATTTTTGCCTGAGGCTGTAATTTTTGACTGAGATAAAATCTTAAATTTAGATATTAAGAATGTCAAGAAGCACTCTTGTAAGTGTGAGTCACTCAGTCATGTCCAGTTATTCGTGACCCATGGACTGTAGCCCACCAGGTCCTCTGTCCACAGAATTTTCCAGGCAAGAATATTGGAGTGTGTAGCCATTCCTTTCTCAAGGGGCTCTTCCTGACCCAGGGGTCAAACCCTGGTCTCCCGCATTGCAGGCAGATTCTTTACCATATGAACCACCAGAGAACCCTGACCCGGGTGTACACGGATGTAAAAATCCTCAAAAGAATATTAGCAAACCAAATTGAAGACACATTAAAAAGAATCATACACTATGATCAAATGGAATTTATTCTGTGCCTGCAAGCTTGATTTAGTATTTGCACATCAATCACTGTGATACACAATATGAGCAAAATTAAGAATGAAATCATGTGATCTTCTCAATAATTGCAGAAAAAGCTTTCAACAAAGTGTAACATCAATTTTGGTACAATCTCTCAATACAGTGGTTAAACATGGAACATCCTAAAGGGTATATAAGACAAGCCCACAGCTAACATCCAAGTCAGTGGTAAAGAGGTGAAAGATTTTCCTAAAAGATCAGGAATAGTACAAGGATGCCCACTCTCACCAATCTTGTTCAACATAGTAGTGGAAGTGTCCTACCCAGAATAACTAGGCAAGAAAAGGAAATAAAAGCATCCCCATTGGAACAAATGAAGTTACACTGCCACTATTCGATTATGACAGAATTTATATGAAACCATAAAAACTCCACCAAGTAACAAGTATTAAAACTAATAAACTCAGCAATGTAGCAGGATATGAGCCATCAGAGAGAGAACAGAACAGTACCATATACAAATGCATCAAAAAAAAAAAAACATGAAATAAATTTTACCGACGAGCAGAAACACCTGTACAGTCACAGGCTCTAAGACATAGAGTCTGGATTCAAATCCCACCTTACACTGACCTGCAGAGTGACCCAGGGCAAATCACACAATGATCTGAGGCTCAACATATTCAACTGTAAAATGGACACAAACCCAGTATCTCCTCCCAGGGCTGTGAAACTCCAAGGAAATGCTTATTTAGGCCCGGGCATTGGAGTGTCTCCGGGAGCCTCTCCTTGTATGAAACTCCTCTAGAACTGGGCTCTTCTGATCCTGTGGGTGAGGGTCAAGTGTAGAGCCTGGGAGCCAAATGGGACTGGACAATGACGAGGACAAAAAAATATACTAGTTCTGTGTCAGGGAGGGAAGTCACCTCCTTTCCAGATCTCAGAGTGGGGCCTGCACCGAAGGCCCGGGGGATGTACAATCATATGTGAACCCCGAACCGCCCCCCCACCCCCAGCAGGGATGGAGCCTTCCTGGCAAGAACCTTCTGTCTGGTCCGGGCTTCAGTGTGATGTGGTGCTGCTCCCTGAGTTCTCCAGGTCTCCACCAGGCAAAGAGCTCTTGGGACTTGGAGGTCTATTAAACCACAGGTGCCTGAGAGTCAGAATGACACAAGGGCTAACAACATTGAAAATTAGCTATATTTAAAAAAATGACAGAAGTACAGACAGGGCAGGGTATGAGAAGCAGAAGGATTGACTACCTCGCAAGCCTTTAGCAGAAATATCTCCACACCAGCTCAGCAGAGCCCACAGGAGGAAAATATAATGGAAAAGCAGGCTATGGGTATATCTCTACACTGCTGGACCCAGGGACCCAAGTCCCAATCCACCAATATTATTTTGCATATCCAGACAGCAAGAGGGAGAAACACAGACCTTGCCTTAGGAAGTCTCAGCCAGACTTAATATTGGGGTTGCTGAGCATGGTTACATGGTCACTAGGGTCACTCAGTCCCTCCTCTGTGCTCACATCCTCTGTCCTCACAGAAACATACATGGTTCACTACAGAGAACCCTCTGAGGGTACTTGTGTATACTAGAAACAGGCAATGGTGAAGTGTGAAGAGAAGACACAGAAACGGAAACATGCTTCTGGGGTGCTGTACAAATTTCCAAAGATCTGAAGTTCTTGATACTTGGCATTTTTAAAAGAAGCTTCTTAATGTGTAAACGCAGAAAGGATATTTCCAGGAGAAAGGACAAAGGAATCGTCCCATTGGGACAATTTGGTGTCCATGTGGGAAAGTTAGTTGGATCCCTACCTCAAAAGACAGCACCAAATCAATTAGACACATAGTAAAAACCAACAATTGAAGGAAAAACTTGACAAAATTTCGAACCATTTTTGATGAGGGAATATCTTTTCTTTAAATTGAGGTATTGTTGATTTACAATTTGTTTAAGGTTTACAGCAAAGTGATTCAGTGATTCAGCCTCTCAGGTACTTCCTTGGACAAAATTCATTCCCTTTGGGAGGCCCCTAGGCCATGCCCTCTACTCAGAACAGCTAAGAATCCTGAATAGGCAAAGCAGCATGTCGTGGTGCTCAGTGAGGGTTTTTAGACTGAATAAACTATTCTAACACGATACAAGGAACAAGCCCAGAGTTTAAGAGAGGATCTCCAAACCTACCTTCCAAAAGGAGGTCTTGCTCCCTTGAATGTCAGTGCGTGAAACAGCGCTTGGGAAGGGAAAAGGTGTGTCATGAATATTTGGTCTGCAGAGGAGACAAAGTAGTGTGTAGAGATGATGTGCAGGCATGTCCCAGGACACTGAACACACGGACAGAGTGACCGGACTCTCAGCCCTGCTCTGGGGGCATTGCACTCTCTCCATCCCTGACAGAGCATGAGCAGCTCACACGTGTCTTGGCGAGTATGGTCACATGACCTGGACCTGGCCAATCAGTGTGCTCCATCCCTGGGCACCATGATTGGCACTGACCAATCGGGACCCAGGACCAGGCCTCAAGCTGGATTCAAAGGAAGAGGAGGGCTGGCTCTGCCGGAAGGGGTGGGGGCCTGTGAGGTCAGGCTGCAGCAGTGGGAGGGGGTGTGAGTTCACCTGGGGCAGTTGGTGACCTTCTTGCGCCCGTTAGGGCAGAGCCGCTGGCCTGAGAAGGAGGGCGCTGCTGAGCCCAGGGGTTGAGAGCGCCGGTTCCTGCTGTGGTCCCTGGGCTCCACC